>NW_028227261.1:71037500-71357500 GCF_978045245.1 Mus caroli
CAAATATACTGGGATGTTAAGTAGATGGCGGTTGTTTAAAGATTGGTCTTGCCCCACTCATTTAAAATAACTGCAACTGCTATTTAATAGATTCTTTTGTATGTGAGAGTTCGCGGAAATTGAATACTTTGGGGGTAGATTTTTAAATGTTTGGTAATGAAATAAAACAATTTTCAAGGCTGTAAACTGTCACAAGTTTAGAAATAACATTTGCCAGAGAGTGCATAAAGCCCGGCTCTTGTAACATTTAACTGGTAAACAGTTTTATCCACCAGTTTTAGATTGGAGAAATGTATTTGAATAAGGTGTATTTTGACATCCTGTAGAGGGACCCTGATAACTGCTGATCCAGTAAGCTGGGATTTAAATGCAATCAACATAAACTCAGTAAGCAAGTCTTTATGTGTAATCCTTTTTTTTTTTTTTTTTTTTCCTGAAAAGTTCCTTTCTTGTCTGACAGAGATGCTCCCTGCGTCTGCACAAGGCTTTGCGAGGTGCTTTTCTGAAGCACTTTTCTGTCTGGGTGGCTCTCTTGTGGTTGTTGGAACAAAGTGTGTTTTCACTAACCTTAGGACCTAATAACGTGTGTCCCACTTTAACATTGGGATCTCACCCACCCGGGTTTCCCTGGAGTTAGTGGCATGTGTATGTACATGCATACTTTGAAAGGTTACATTGCTTTAGGTTTTTCCCTCTAGTGAAAAAAGAGTTAATAAAACAGATAGAGATAATGATCAATTGATAAATGGCTATTGAACCACATAGATGGTGTTAGATTGCCGCTTGGGCACTCGCCCATTTCCAAGTAGATTTGCATCTAAGGAGACTTTAAGTGGTGGAAAACATTTAGGATTAAAAGAAATAAAAGCAAATTACACAGAAATAGGTCAGAATTGGGGAAATAATTTAAATTTCTCATAGAGAAACTTGTATGATCAGCCCACCGTGGTGTTTTCTGGGTGCTTGTTTGTGGGGGGCTACAGAGATGTGTTTTGTATGAACCTGTGTGAATGCATGTGTATGGTGAGCATCAGTGCCTGTGAGGAGAAGGAAGACACAGGGAAGGCATCCATGCTTAGTGGACAGATTATAACACAGAGCACCATGACAGAGGATGAGAATCACAGTCTTGGACAGTATTGTGAGGAGACCATTTGACTGTAGTTTCTTTGTTATTGGTTGTTGCTGTTTCGGTGGTGTTAGTGATGCTCAGCCTCCCATTAACTTTCACAGTTACTAAGTAGTTATCTTTTGTGCATTTTGGAAGTCGTAAAGGGGGGGGAGGTATGTGTTTACATGTGTGGCTGTGCTTTTCTTTCTCTTTCAGGACACCATTTCAGGTGGTGTAGTCTTAAAGTCTGTCTAAATACAAGTCTGTGATGTGCAAGCTTAACCAGTGCATGGACCAGCAGCACTGGTTAAGAGTGTGTGAGTGGGAGAGAGTGTGTGCATGTGTGTGTGTGTGTGTGTGTGTGTGTGTGTGATAGTTCCTGAAATGCTCTTTTAAAGTCAACAATTTTGAAGAATAATAGTTTCAATACCCACATTAAGCCAGCTTTTGCTAAAGATAAAAAGTTGTTTTCTAATTTAATCAAGTATGCAGAATTCTATATATCTAATTTTTTTATGATAAAAGAGGCTTTTCTGCTTGATTATTTTAATCTCTTAAGTAAAAATTTCGCTAATGGAGCAAATGAAATCTGTTAAATACAGTTTTTCACTGTTTTCTATAGTAGAATAAAAAGTTACATTTCCTTGACTACCTTGTTAAGTGTTAGACTAGACTGATGAATAGAGCCAGTGTATGATGTTTAAAGACTGAGCTGTAGAGAACTCACCACATATGGTGTTAGCTACAAGAAAACGCATGCTTGGGAATGTTTGATGAACACTGAAGTTTAGTAATCTAGGTCTGTGTCTTCTAAAAGTAAGCTAGGCAGAGGCATGGAACAGTCTGCATCTTGCATTTCCCCTGAATGAAGTTAGATAGCCTTACCTGTAAATCCTTCCTCTTATCTAACATTAGCAAATGATTTGACTCAGACTCAGTGAAGTCTGTTCCCCTTAAAGCTTTAAATGGGACTTCCTGACTTCATTACCCTACCTTACATTATTTCCTTTAAAATCAAAGTGTGATTTGTTGTTGTTGTTGTTTAGAAACATAACATTTTCTTACAGACAGATACTTGAGAGCCTTGAAAGGTATAGCTGTTGACGTTTGTAGCTGAGAGTTCTGGATTCAGTTATGAATTGATAATGTCCAAAACCGTTTTCTCTTTTTCCTTATCTCCAAAGCCTCAAAGGTTATTTTTCTCAGGATACTCTCCTAAGGTATTGTTAAAAAGACAAATGGGGAGGTGGTAGGGAGAAAGGAGCTTGCTTTTTGAAGATATATATTTTAAATCATATTTTGGAAGCTGATTTTTCTACATATTTTGTACATGTTTGTGTATTTGAGAAAGTAGCAAATCAAATCTTTACAGCTTCCTCCAAGAGAAGGTATAGTTTGATCTAATCGAAATCTTTTTAAGAAATGTCACTGTACAGGTAATGGTGATAGTCCACTTTTCCCGTATTACCAGAGTTGTTTATACCTTTTATTATTGCCCAGGTATACTTAACCTGTTTCAAATAAAATGCAGATCCCTTAATAAGGTCTCTTTTCAGAGTAGAGTGAAATACTAAGTTAGAATTATAAATGACGCTGTGCATCATTATGGAGTAATTTAGGATTCACCCAATGATGTAACAAAATTAACAACATAATTTCATTGTGAAACTGTGTCTTATTAAAGAACAACTGTCTGACATTCTCTTACAGTTGCTTTATTTAACTTCATGCAAATATTATTAGTAGTGACATTTTTCTATTGTGTATTAGATTCTCTCATTAGCATGATGTGTTAGTTATCACCAGAGAAATCATTTTCTAGATAGGTGAGGGACAAAATCAAGAAGGCTAAAAATTAAATCAGTGATTTACATTAATACCAGACCATCTGCTCACCAGAGATAGGACAGAGTAAACTTTTTGACTAGTATAAAACCTAGCACTTCTCTGAGAAATGATTAAAAGATATATAAAAAATGTATAAGAGCATTTTTGGAATTCATTTGCAAGAGCACTCAATACATTTTTTTCTTCCAGTAGTCTTTTACTGCTTTCAGTTCGTGAGAACAAACCCAGTTCCAGTCATAGGATTTGTAGTTAAAATGGAAATGATGTGTGTTTTCTTTTGTGGTTCCTAACCCTCCAAAAATAATTTGAACATCTCTAACAATTTTAAAGATTCACACACAGCATTTCTTGTTTGTCATGTATCTGAACTGTGTGCTGTGGCCAGGTTGTTCTTTGTAGTTCCTGCAATACATTTCTATTCTAAATCTTCTCCTCAAAACGAGACGTCCCTTCTACATAGGTTGAACAGTCTTGTTTAATCAGAGCTAAGAGGAAAGCAGTTGATAGTTAATGGCCTTTGAAAAGGGCTTTCATTGAGAGGCAGCATCCATTTCTAGGTTTCCTTCTCTATTTTCCCCTTCTTCCTTTTTATTATTTCCTTCTTATAGTTGGTGTATTTGGGTAATCACAGCTTACTTAAAAAGGATTAATTTGACCAGACTCACCCTTATGGTAAAATAGGTGTTTATATTTGGTGGCAAATAGTTTTTAGCTTGTTGAATTTGCATGCTGCCACCTCCGTTTTAGATCCCCTAGGTTGAGAGATGGTGTGCTTTGTTTTGAAATGTTAATGATAGGTACATACTGAAATTAAAATCTAATCCTTGACATTCATCTTAATACTGTAGCACACAAGTAAGTAGGAATATTTGGATAATTATCCTAGCAGTATTGAATTAGAAATTGTAGTAACGAGGTGAGTACCTGTGTGTCAGCCTTTGCTTCCAACTTGGTGTTAACATGCAGACTTCACTTAACAGCTCTGTGTACTATATAATGAACTGGGAATGTAGTAGGCCTTGTATGTATGATACCCCATGTGTGTTTTATTGTAACTTAAGTATGTACAAATAGATCCTCAGATGTGTATACACATGTATAAACTCAGTCACCAACTTAAAACTTATTTTCAACATATAGCACTTAAAATGAATGTAAGCATAGTTGGAGATCATTTTGAAATGATTTTTTCAATATTTCTGTTATGTGTAACCAAGTAGCTTTATAGAGATTGATTACTATAACAGGACAAACTTAGGCTTCCAACACAACATAGCTTCCTACACCTATGTCAGAGATAAGAGCCATGACAATTCTTCCCTTCTTCATTACATGCTGAGCAGGGCATCTCTGGGAAGTTGGGACAAAAGTGAATGGGTCACAGCCAAGGCAGGATTGCAAGGATTCCAGTGATAGTGAAAGCATTCAAGTTTGCCAGGTCGCTGTGACACGGGAGCTGATTCCAAAGGAACAGCCCGTTACAGATAGTGAGATGGCGTCACAGACTTCAGTGAAAAACAAAACCCTAGGGTTTCTTCTTTCCCAACTTCTACATTGCACACACTTATTTAAAGGGAGACACAGTGGGCATTGCTCTGGTCAGTCTTCACTTTGTACGTGTAGGTAATGCCTGTCTATGGCTAAGTTGGTAATGAGGACTAGAATATATATATATATATATATATATATATATATATATATATATATATATATAAAAAGTATAAGGAGAGGAAATTGGAACTTGCCTTTACCCTGTATTCATAAGTCAACTACAGTGGTTAAATTGTTTTAGGTGGAGACGGCTTTCCCCCAGAGTATATAGAGAGAACTCTGTGCAGTAAGGAAAACCGAATTGGTGAATCGTGGGATACCTTTTTCAGTGAAAGTCATTTTCTCTAGGACTCACTGTTCATTGTTGTTGAAAGAACATGGGTTATAATGGTACCAGGAGTTCCTTCCTTTGGAAGGGTTAGCATCTACTGTGATGTGTGTGTGGAGGCATGAGTTCTGCTCCATGTGCCTTTCGTGATACACGTTTGCTGATCACTAACCACTGTTCTCTAGGCTTTGGCCAGAAGAGCGTTTGGGGTCGTAGGGAATGATTGATGTCACGCACATCTGCCAAAGCTGATGCCACTCTTATTTCCAGGAGAGCAGCTGGTGTCCACATTTTGCTAGGTTCCCCTCATCCTCTGAAGCACCTGGGATTAGAGGCAAAGGGGAGTCAAATACCCTCTCAAGGAACTTTGACTTCTCATAAGCTTAAGAGAAATAAAGGAAGAGGTGCAGAGTGGGAGCAGTAGCCTTTAGGTTGTGTTGTGGAAACAAGATAAGTAGCAGAAGGAGAATCCTGGAAGACAAGCTGGTCAAGATGCAGAGGAGGCAGGATGAAAATCGTCCTGGAGAGAAGAAAGCATGTGCTGTGACATCACTAAGATCATGTTGGAGCTGTGGCTGGGGCCTACATTTCCCCCCCAAGCCTGACCTGTACCGAATCTCCCTCCCTGGGCTTAAAAGGAAGTTTAGAGAATAGGAAAAAATAAAAGTATTGATTCTTTTTTTTTTTTTAATTCGTACCTTCCCTGTAGGAAACCTCACAGACTTCACAGTGTACACTCCACCCCTCGGTGAAACATTTATGACGGACTGGACTTGGGTGAGGGCAGAGTGCAGTGTCCTCTCGATGAGGCACAGCGCACAGCATTTTGTGCCATGGGGTGCGGGCATGAGAGAGTGTTGTCTCCTTCTGCAGTCAGAGCCCTCCTTAGTGGGAGCACTGTAGGCAAACAATGCCTTACTCAAACCAGGGAGTTCAGAAATCAAATTCTCCGCTTATTAATCATCATTCCAATTAAGAAAAAGAATCGATCCTTTAACAACAATATAATATGCTTTTGTTTTTCTTTAATTAAGCCCATCAGTTTTTCATTTCTCTCCGTAAAGGAAGAATAATGTTGAATTGTAGGAAGTTACTCACTGAAACCACGGATTCCCTTGAGCACAGCTGACATCTTATTTACCCATCCTTAGGAGCTGCAGTGTTCCTTTGCTGCTGTCTGTAGTGTTTGGTCAGAGCAGGGTGTTGAGTTATGACTCTTGTTCTTCTTCTCTGGCTGGTAGACATTTGCCTAATGGCCTTAGGACAAGGTTAGTTTGTTCTTACTCGCCGTTTCCTTTTCCATAGAGTTCATTTCTCTCTTCTACCTTTGTGTCTCTCACTATACAATCGCCTCCTTAGTTTTACTGCCTCTCTTTTTGCCTAATGCAACGGAATTAAAATGCGCTTGAAAGTAACAACCATTGAATCAGGCATCCTTTTGCCAATCTGCCATTCAGATAAGTGCAGGAATGTGGTGCTGTCCTCACATACGCACATGTCAGTGACAGGGCTATCCTGGTTTTACTACGGATGAGTATTTTAAATCAGGGGTGGCTGCACACCTAGGGCTTGTCACTCAGATGTGCTACTGGTAGGTGTTCAGTTTGTCCCTTAACCTGTATGAGAAAGATGGAGGCAGAGAAAATTTGCTTCCTTTTCTCTAGGAGCTGTTCTTAGATTTATCATTTTATATACCTGGACTGAACACCACACAAGGTTATCATCTTAGAAGTAGGAAAGGTATAAAGAGCAGGGTGACCATCAGGAGATGTGCCCGAGGTAAACTGCAGCTAGTGAGAGCTCAGACGTCGAAAGGAACAATTGAAATGGTAGCAGGGCCAGTATAAACATGCTATTAGGAAACAGATATTTAAAACATGTGTCCTACATGTGGGGATTCATCATTGTTTTGTATGTAATACATTTAACTCATTGTCTTAAAAAGGCATGGAGATTGTTAAAAATAACAAGAACAAAAACATTTTTGTAAATTGGAAAGACAGGACTTCTGGTATTTCACCTGTGTGCTTGTATGTGACTGCTGTGGATTTTTTTCAACTTTATTAAGGTGGCTATTAGTTCTCCAGACAATTCTTTAGGATTTACATTTGATGATCATTGTGTCTGAACTGGGGGTTTGAAAAAGAAAAACTTCAGGATAATGAGTATTTTACCTGACAAAAATAATTACTTTCAGCTGGCTTAACATAATAACAAAACTAATATTAAAATGGGAATCTCCATTAGCAGAGTTTTAATAATGTTTGTTCTCTTCTTCCATTACAATTACAAGCAAGGAAGATGTCACTGAGGTATGCCATTAGGATGGCTGTGTGGGACACGTGAGTAGGCATGAGAAAGGGAATGGCCCACTGATGTGCCCTCTGCCAGTTCCACAGGGCAGAGGGTCAGGGTTGTGCTCTGTAAGATGCTGCGACATTACATTATGAGTTTGTTCACCAGAGTTCCCTTCAGTGATGATGCCTGCAAGCATGAGGATTTTTGACCTCCTGTCGAACCTAATGCAGACTCAGCTAGGTTACTTGGGTAATACATAGTACTCTCTTCACTTTGTCCTTTTCTTTTTTATATATAAAGATAGAGTTTCAGATAGAACTGACACTGAAGTCCTGCTATGGACCTTTGGGACAAAGTCTTATTGCTTTTCTATAGCAAATGTTACAAATCTAGTATTGCCATGGAGTTGTACATTTGTACTACATGATATGTAGACACAGGCAGGGTAGGACTGTTAGGTTGTCTGGTTGAAGGCATTTAAATGATTTAGTTTGGGAATGTTGGGGAGTTTTTTAATAGCTGCCTCAAATGCAAAGAGTATATGAGTTTACAAACAGAAGGACCACCACCAGCAAACATCCCACCCTAGGGATAGGCCAGTGCCTTAGATTATAGAACTTTGTGTTCCTAAGCATGCCCCCTTCCTCCTGTGCTGTGATGAACATAGAGCCTTGCCTCGGAGATAGGAGCCTAGCTTTTTAAATGAAGCTAGGTGTCATTGATTGAGAGCTGGTGTGATTGTTTTCCTGTTTTGTGAATTGCCATTTTCACCAACCATAGAACTGCAGTTTTCTAGAAGCAACTGTCATGTTTTTAAGTTTTAAATTCCAAGTAAAAATTACACTAAGAAAGAGACACCACACTGAGATGTGAGCTCACACCTGTGGTGTCTTGTCTTTTCCCTTTACAGCTATCTTGCCTCGTTCTCCTGAAGACCTTTGGCACGTGATCATGGGAGGGAGTGAATCTTAAAATATGTTGCCAGTGCTGTTTTGTGCTAAACAGAATATGAAGAGTTTTCTCGTTTTTGCTTTATTTGTGATCTTTATTGTACGTTATGCGAAAAAGAGGATAGGGAGTGTCAGAAGTCCAACATCTGGGAGGGCTTGTTTCAGTAGCAGCCTGGAAACCAGAACCCTGGCTTCATACAGGTGAGATGTGTTATGGGAATAAAGGCCTTGTGCATTTAATGAGCCCAGCCTGCCTGTCAGCTTGGTTTTTCATGCACCATTGTTGTTCAAATAAGAAAAAGAAAGTGTTCACAGCCTGTGGTGAGATTAGAGTAATAGAAATGAAGTGTTAATCTGTTGATAGGAAGCACATCCCATATCCTACATCCCGGCCACATTCACGCATGTATAATATATTCCAGGTTCTCTCATGACCAGAGAAGCCTGGATGTTCATTATATTAAAAACACTCTTTTGTTGAAAGCAAGAAGTTGGCTGCTCTGCCTTTGAGTAAATAGCTACTCTATACAATTTCTTAATAAAGCAACGGCTCCTGGCCTCCAAAGATTCTGATAACCTGCTGCTCCCATGCCTGCCTGCTCTGCACGTCTGTAGAATATCCCTGCTACCCTAACTGGAGCCTGCACTGGGACACCCTTTTGCAGGAACTAGTGACTAGTATGGGAAAGGTGGAGTTAAAGGACAGCAGAATTTTTCTCTCCATAAAGAAAGATTAAATAAAATTAAACATTCGTTAATATATGCGTATTTTTCATCTTTTAAAATTGTACATTATAAAAAAATCCATCAAGCTTGGGACACTGTATGTGTAGTTATGATGTTATGACCTTAACTGAGGGTTATTAGGACCTGCACCTAAAGGCTTTGGGCATCAAGGGGGATTTTCTTTTCTTTTGTTTTTTTCTTTATAAAGCTATTTTGGAATGATATAGGAAGAAAATGTTTTTCTAGAACTGTTATTTTAATTTTCTACTGTTAATCACTAATTATTAAAGAAATTTACTTATAAAAATGAAACTGTAGTCTTAAAAAAGATGAGATAGGGTCAGACCTACACTCCAGCAAGGAGTTTTAAAGAAGAAAATGGTGAACACTGGCCCAAGGCCCTTTATATAAGAGCATCAATTTAAGAGGCATCTTTAGAAAGGATGTCGAAAGAAGTGTAAAAGGGGCGGGAAGAGATAAATTAATAAGTGAGTTCCAGGTGTCTGTTTCTAATTGCTTAAATTTCAAACATAATAGAAATTAGGACGAACGTTTCCCATAAGGAATGCATCACTGCCATTTGAGTATCAACTAGAACTGCATTCATGGTGCCCAGACTTAGCATATTTTCTGTTTCCCTATTCACCTAGGAGTTAAGGAATTCAGTATGATCATTATGATTTTGTCAACTGTTTCAAGCTGTAGGAGTTCAGAGTCAAGAAAATTTTGGGATTAGATCTCAATTGTAAAGTATATTTAGTGTATGTTCAGTGATGCCTTTCTTTTAAGGACAATAGGAAGAAAGACCTTTCTCATAGAGTTCAAACATCTCATCTAAATATTCTTTCAAGTGTGTGGAATGATTATAAGCCAGTATGCTATAGGTGATCTAAGTCTTGATACTCTGATACTGTGATATATGACCAGTCGTAGCATACTCCATAAATTCAGTTTGGAGATCTAAGTTTTTCTTGGCTACAGTAATTAATCAGAAGTAACCTGTTTTTTTTAAGATTTATTTATTTGTTATATGTAAGTATACTGTAGCTGTCTTCAGACACTCCAGAAGACAGAGTCAGATCTCGTTACAGATGGCTGTGAGCCACCATGTGGTTGCTGGGATTTGAACTTCGGACCTTCGGAAGAGCAGTCAGGTGCTCTTACCCACTGAGCCATCTCACCAGCCCAAAATAACCTGTTTTTAATATGGTTGGATAAAGTGATAAATAGGGCATTTAAACTTGATTGTAACATTCACTGATAGGTTTAAATGCTGCGATGTTATGCCTGATTGGAAGTTATGAACTGTAAATAAATATTTGCACTTGCTTCCAGTTAAATAAAAAATCCAAAGGTTAGAAATGCATGGCAACTTTGTCGTAGGAATCTGCTTTAAGGAGCAGCCATTTTAAAATACGACATGAAACAAAACAAAACAAAACAAAACAAAAAAACTCTCAGCGGGGCGTTGGTGGCGCACGCCTTTAATCCGGGCACTCAGGAGGCAGAGGCAGGCAGATTTCTGAGTTTGAGGCCAGCCTGGTCTACAAAGTGAGTCCCAGAACAGCCAGGGCTACACAGAGAAACCCTGTCTTGGAAAATCAAAACAAACAAACAAACAAACAAACAACCGACACGACTTGTTGGACCCTCAGTAATGACTATCTAAGTGTATTGTCAGATGCATACACATGGGGCCAACTAAAGATTAGTATTTGTTACGGTATCTGTGCATCTTAAATGTTGACTTGAAATGTGCCTTAAAGATATATACTATTTTTATATTAGGGTCCATTTTTCACTTAGGTGTACATGATACCTCCAGCAGGGAAGTATAAAGGTGAGGGATGAGGATGCGTGGAGTAGCAGTTTGTATGGGCATCCTTTCTAGGCTGCAAGGAAGAATGGAGTTCATGGGAAACCCGTGTAAAAGTCTGACACACCCCTAGATGAGTGTAGGTTATAGATTGGAAATTTACTACTTAGATTTTGTTTTAAGTTATGAAATTGGGTTTTATCTGCCTCATAGTTACTTATAACTGGAACAGCTATATTTTGAAATAAAGTGTGCATCCATTGTCATTCATTATATAAACTCGTGAAATTTATTTAAATATCTGTTTTTAGAACAACTATTTCTTTTCTTCTTTTTTCCTTTCTTTTCCTTTTTCTTTTCTCTTTTGGCAACAATTCTATAAGCTTTTCTGGAATAGTTATGAAAGTTTAAAGGGTGACAGTTACCTAGAATGCCCATGTGGAGGTGATGAATATTAAGCTAGTAGAATGGTTTGGTTGAGTCTATGGTAGACCAGAAAGCTCATCCCTCTAACCACTGAGGTGGCAGTCCTGGGGTCCAGAGAATTGTTGCCAGGTGAGAACGTAGGCCTCCTGGTTGCCAGATCACCTCGTTTTTTCTTTAATGAGAAGCCAGAAACACAATTTTTATGTGAAATCTCATGATTTTGAAATCTTGGCAACATATTCAAATATTTAAAAAACTGTGTGGTCCAAACAAAACTCATCTGCAGGCTATATTCAGCCACTGGCTGCCAGATAGAAACCTCTGGTTTAGATAATATTTTAATGGATGAAGATAATAGTTTCATTGCGTGTGATCATTCATTGTGGGAATTCCCCACTGGGATGGATTGAGTTCATTTTTCCCCCTGCAATTAAAATGAGTAAGTTTAGTAAACATATTTTTGCTTTTAGTTATTTTTTGATGTATAGCCTTTTCTTTATGATCCTATTCAAAGAAAAATCAAATTTATGGACAGAATAAAATAATCATTACTTAAATATAAGTAGGGAAAAGAATTTTAGAGTTAGAAGTAGAGATATAAGAATTTTAGAGTTCGAAATAGAAAATTCCTAAATTCTGAAAAGAATCCCATAATTTGTGTCAATAATTGATAAAGATGAAAAGCTGAATTCCAGTATAAAGAGCATTTCACCTCACCTTCAGCAGTGAAATCTTGGCCCTGATTCTTTGTGGGATTGCTATAATTTACCAGTCCCATTGATTATGATGTCACGAGGAAGAGATGGACCACAAGGGGAAAACTTCCCCATACTAATTCGTGCAAGGCCAATAGTATATCCCTGCTTCAAGAAAACATCATTTATATTGTATAAGCTGAGGCTTTCAATGTCAGTCTATATTTTTTGAAGGGGCTCTTTAAAAGAAATAAGCTACTCATAATTGAAATTCTCCAGGCAAATCAGATATCAACATTTCCAACAGAACGGGTAATTAATTGGTTTGGATTTCAAATTGAAGGTCATCCTGTTATTGATTTCCGTGGGAACAAGAAACAAGAGCATCTTGTTAAGATGATGTGCAAATGGAACCAAGGTGTGCCTAGGGTTCTGCCCTGGGTCTTGTTGATCTCTGTGTCTTGTCAGGGTCAGAAACCAGAAGGGAACCTTCTCTGTCGGAAACACAACAAGCTCTTCAGTTGCTTCCAAAACTGCAAAAAAAGCCATGGATTGGAGGAGAGATCAGATATTAACACTTCCCAGTCTTGTAGTCAGTCACGTGTCTCAAGTCAAGAGTAGATGCAGCTTGTAATGAAGCCTCCCTCAGTGTGTCCCCTCTCTCAGCAAGTTCATAGCAACACAGCTGTGACTAGCACTTCCAGAAACTTTTCAACTGGGAATTAAAGTAAATATCTTTAATACAAGGGGAGGGAAGAGTTTTAATACTAGAATAGTAAAGGGAACAATTGGAAGAGAAGGTGACACACCCCCTGGGATATTACTGGGTTTTATAAAAGAACATTTGTGTTGAATGTATGATAAATACTTTAGTCCTTACCTGTGCTGGGGTGTTTAAAACCATCTTTTTTTTTCCTCTCTGATGCGTTTATGTTTTTTGAGAAAGGTATAGTACCATATTTAGCTGTGTTAACTAGGCAGGGGTATGCTGCAGCTTTCTTTTAGAGTTCAAAGTAGAACTCTCCATAAAATGCGTACAATCAAAGGGTACACTCTCTGTTCTGTGTGCCCTGGAGCTTTAGTGCAGCTACTTCCAAGTTGACATACCTCTGTGTAGGCATGACAGTGGCACCGACCTTCTGCATTAAGACTTAACATTCCACAGAACCATTTCAGGTTTATTATGAGCTTCAAAGCCTGCGCATCCCTAAGAGAATATCAAGTTTAAGCATGTCACTTTGCCATAGTCACAGTTAACTTTTTTTTTCATCAAAACATGTTATTTCATAGCTGATTATCACCAGGTGAAACTTGAAACTTCTCAGTTCCTTACAGAGTCCTTTCACCTGACCCATTGTTGCTGCCCCCTTGAATTCTGTAGACAGATCCTTTTGGTAGTGGCAGGACACTACCCATGCATAAAAATAGGTCATAATTGGTTTAAAGTTCTGAAACAATATCAACAGCTTTTTCTTCATCCCTTGACCTAGAACTCATGTCTTTGAAATTCATTCTCCACTCCACTCCTTAATCTCTCCCACTCCACTCCTGTTGGGATTTCACAGAAGTGTGGCTGGGGTAGAAAAGAATGTGTTAAGTTGCTAACGTTGGGGCTGGAGAGATGGCTCTTGGTACTGCTCTTCCAGAGGTCCTGAGTTCAATTCCCAGCAACCACACGGAGGCTCATCTGTAATGAGATCTGATGCCCTCTTCTGGTGTGTCTGAAGACAGCTATAGTGTATTTACATATAATCAATAAACAAGTCTTTTTTAAAAAGGTTTTTTAATGTTGGGTTGATGTTTCCCACTGTAAAAGGCTAATGAATAGAGGGAGCCAATGGACTGCTCAGCCGAATCGCATGGTGTGCCCCTCTCTTCTCAGGGAATGGAAGGCCTTCTTTCCTGAGTGGTAAAAGCAGAGTTACTTTGGAGCCTTCTGGTTTTCCGTTCCTACGTCAGTTAATAGATTGTTGCTGTCTATGCCTTGCATCTCAGAGATGGGACTTGACGGAGTAGTCAGCATTGCAAAGGTCACCCTCGCGCTATTGGCAGGATGTACTGCCATTTGTTGCTGAGCGGTGATAATGCTACTGTAGCAGTTAACTGGATGTATCAGACTGTGTGGCTTTCCCAGAATACTAAACTTACCTTACTTAGTTCTTTTAAACACCTGACAGAATGCCCATTCACAAGCTGTCCCAAGTGCATTTTTCAAGGAATCTTAATGATATTAAAATACCAGTGCTTTGACCACAGGATGGATAATTTATGCAGAGCATTTATCTTGTGTGTTGTTTTGCTTTTGTGAAAGTACTTTTAAATTATTCTCATTTCTTAAAGTTTTCTTTTTGTCTAAAATTTCTGATGTTTCAGCAAGTTTGAAAATTCAATTAAAAAAATTATTTACAGTTTGTCTTCTAGGTCACTGTCTTCCAGGCTTGTTGGTTGTAAGGGGGAAATTTTTAAAGAAATATATATATATATATATATATATATATATTTCTTTCCTCACAAATATCAAATAGAGAAATTACATTTTCAATATTAGATTTTTTTTTTTACTTTATACATAGTATATAAGTAGCTGCCATCTATCTTTCCGAGTCATTAAATTTAGCAGTGTGCTCACTAAAATGCTACTTAAGTTATAACCAGAGTTTAAAAAGAATTCCATGATGAGCCTCCTTAGGAGGAGCTGCGGGTGAACGGGCTTTGGTTTGCATGCTTTACCTGAGGTTGGGGTTCATACCTTCTGAAATAATTTCTATCCACAGTGGATATCTTTACCTCGGCTCTTGTCTAAAAGCCAGCAAAGATCTAAAGTGCTGAGGTGCCTGTGACACCATTTGTTCCCTACACATCCGCATCTAAAATTGAGAGGGGCTACCTTCTCAAATGTTTGACTAGCCAGGTCGGCTTCCCTTCCATCCGCGTACATCACAGTGGGCAAGTCATGTAGACGTTTAAAGTTCCTTCTTTGGTTTCAAAATAACGAAGTCATACTTCTGAGTCTTGGCTAGGACAGATTCTCAGGCCTTCCTCCCATTCATCTAGCCTCATGTTTCTTACGGAGCTAGACACGTATCACAAGAGAAGAATGTATTCCCTCTCCAAAATGATGGGAGAAAACCAGTGGTTCAATAATTTTTGTTGCAGCAACTCAACAATAAAGGGCGTGAAGCCAAAATTTTTCAAATAGAATGGCTAGTACTGAATTCAGACACGGAATAATATTTGAAAACAAGACACAGTGATAGAGTTTGTGTTGTATGTTCTTTGTGACCCAAATGTTGAAGGAAGTTTTCTCTATATATGTATGCTTATCTTACATTTAGAATCACTTCCTTTTTCTTCTAGTTGACCCATTCTCCAGACCTTTAAAAAAACATTTTAAGTGGATGTAAATTCCATTTTAATTAGACTCCTTCAATCTAATACTGCAACTAGCCTGGAATGGAAAAAAACATGCTTAATACAACCCAAACCAACCATATGCAGATAATTCCCCTGATCTTTATAACAGTCCATCCCCCACCTCCACAGTTAAATGACCCTGTTAGCTTCAGATTCAACAAGACATTTAAGGTTCAATTTTAAAAATGATCTTTTACCGAATTTTTTTTTCTATTTTATTTCTCTTTCTTCTTCTTGCCACACAGCTGTCACTGGTGTAAGAGAAAGATTGGGGGGAGGGGAAGAGGAGGCAGCCCTGTTCAAATCGTGTCACGTAGCACTAATTCATCTGCTCTCATTAGAGGGAGCGAGGGACAGCAGTGATGGCCAAGAGCTGCACTCCACACATGACACGCGCACAGTTTGGGGAATAGAAAATTGCTTTCTCAGGAAGCCCAGCCAATTAAGGACTTGACCATATTGAATGTCAAGTGTTAATTTAGGTTTTTCTTCATTTTCCCAGTAGTAATGTGGGTCCTGTGATGAGCAAATACATGTCAAGTAAAAGTTGATTGCATGAAGGACCTGGGTATTATATGTCACTGACAAGTCACAAATGTACTGAAGTCTTTTAACCCCTTAGGTGAGTGTAGTGGGGGAGGGGAAGAGGAGAAGGGGATTATGGTACCATAATGATAAGAATTGGTAGTAGCTTGGATGGACAGGACAGGAATGGTAATTGATGCAAAGAAAAAAAAAGTCCTGGGGATTGGCTAATCTTGCTTCATGTATAGAAACAGTGGCTCTAGAAAGGCAAATGTGCATGTGTGCGCACACAAACAATGCACACACATACACACACACACAATGCACACACACACACACACACACACACGTATGTGATACTTCTGCACTGCACATCCACTGTCTAGGGTAGTGAATTTCCTAAGATTTTTGTGAAAAAGAAACATGGTGCACTCTCTGGTCTTGATTCAGGAAATTTATCATTACCACCTTTGAAGTAGATAAAATTAATTAAGCAACCATATTATGTAGGACAGTTTGGCATACTGCAGGTATAAAATTTCTTGGCTTTGTACTCTGTTTTACTTTCTAATCAGTGTTCATTTAAAAATAACTATGCAATACTGTCATAGGAAAGATGCAAAACTTAAAAGAAGGTTTGTTTTCTGTGTGTCTCTGGAAGATGATATTTAGCCAATGGAAGTTGGAGGCAGGCCCATCATTGTCCTTCACTTCCTTTCTGTACCCAGTGGTGGAAGGGAGAAGAGCTCAGCTTCAGGGAGTGAGACACTTCTGCCTTTTTCAAGTAAATGTTGAAGGTTGTCCATCTAGTGTAGCATCTCATTTCCATTGTCAGCATTCATTTGCATATGAATGTCCTCAAAATAATAGGAAGTCTGCAGACTCTGTTGCAGTTGTACAATAGCAAATAAAAACACCCCTGTAGCTTCAAACACTGCTGAGTATAGTGTAGTGTGTGTGTGTAGAAATCTTAAAAGTCAAAGCAGTTACAATGTGGCTACTTTGTGAAAATATGTAGAAACACTTTTGCCTTCCTATCTTTCAAGACAAGATCTTAAAACACTTTCATGAGCTGTACCCTTTTCCATTTATTTTAAAATTGTAAACAGACTTACCATTGCATATTGACAATGCTTATTATACCTTGAGAAGGTAAGTCACATAACACATGGATTTAGGCGGCATAAATTACTGACAGTTTTTCTGAGTGTCAGGACAGAAACTGCTATTGTCATATTGTAGGTTACATTGTGTGTGTGTGTGTGTGTGTGTGTATGCATGTATGTGTCACATATATGTATCACATACATGCGTGCGAACACACACAGACATACATATATAATATAGGAAACCATCTCAGGAATTCAGTGTTTCATAGAGCAAATTCTCCTTAAGAAATAAACGTCTCTGCCAGGTAGATTCTTTCCTCCCTGTTTCAAAACTAACCAAATAGGATGAGGCTGGTCCTCTCTTCATATCCAGTCTGATAAGCTCCATCTGTGGGATTCTGGTGGCATGGAAGAGCACTGTTTAATTACGGTCTCTTTTGTCAGCAGCTTCTCTTCCTCTGGGTGTACTGAGAGACTTAAGGAAGTTTCCCCAAAGTAAATTCTGATGATGGCAGCTCAGGTTGCTGATTCAAGTTATTCTTCTCTTCTGTGTCACTTTTGACGGATGGCACCTAATGCAATCAACCACTGACTGGAAGAGCCTTTTTCTTGGTTGCTTTAGTAACTGGACCACGGGTTTCTTCCCCTCCTCCCCTCTCCACTCACTCTTCCCTCCTCCCCGATCTTCCTGCAGGAGCCCTCTCTTCCCTGCCATCCTCACCAACACTAGAGCCAAAGGTGGGTGGGTGGGGGAGTGGTTTACCCAGAACGGGCCTTTCCTAAACCTCCCTTTCCCAGTGGTGAAAGCAGAGTCGGCCTCCCTTCGCGTGTGTTTTTGATAAATTTAAGAAGTCAAATCGCTGACACAGATAGATAATCCGAGTGTATAGGGTGAAGAGTTATAAATTAACACATTATTCCCTCTTAATGTGAACTACTTGAGAATGCATTTTCTCAGTCCCTTGACATCTACCCGGCGAGGGTTCTCATTGTACTTTTCAAGTGGCATTGATTTGTTAAAGCGCTGAATTAGCATCTCCGGCCAGCTGCCCGTTCGTTCTACAGGAGTGTCCAGGGGCTTCAGTCCCTCCTGTCTCCCCCAGATACCCACCCGTTTGTATTTCAGCCCCTCCTTTCCCACCTGATTCTTCCACTCCTCCCCTCATCCTTTCCTGCTCTCAACTTTACTGTCCCTTTCCTGCTCCTTTCTTTCTGACTGGTCCTGTCCAGCACCACCGCCTTAGGTTTTCTTCCTCTCTCTCTCTTTTTTTTTTTTTTTTTGGTTTTACGAGACAGGGTTTCTCTGTATAGCCCTGGCTGTCCTGGAGCTCACTTTGTAGACCAGGCTGGCCTCGAACTCAGAAATCCGCCTGCCTCTGCCTCCTGAGTGCTGGGATGAAAGGCGTGCGCCACCTCGCCCGGCTTCTTCCTCTCTCTTTGTCCATACCTCTTTCCTTCTTCTTCCTCGAAGGCTTTCCTCTCTCTCTCTCTCCTCTGTCCTCTCTCCTCTGTCCTCTGTCCTCTCTCCTCTCTCCTCTCTCCTTCCTCTCTCCTCTCTCCTCTCTCCTCTCTCCTCTCTCCTCTCTCCTCTCTCCTCTCTCCTCTCTCCTCTCTCTGAATTTAGCCAATCCTTTGGCTTAAAGTGAAGCCTTAAAGAAATTCCAATATGTATGTTTGTTTGAAAACTAATGTGTGCTCCTTGTAGTAGAAACCCATGAGAAAATCTCATTTATTTTGGTTTCTACATTTCAAAAGATACTGTAGGAGTTCTGGACTCACCTCACGTCTTTAAATGTCATTTAATGTGGTAAAGCCTTCTGATTTGAGCAAAATGGAAATGACCAATGGTTACCAAATTTCTAATCATTTCTTTTGTCCTTGCTAAAACAATTCTACAAAATTTCTTGATGTCTTTAAACTTTTTACATTTGAGGGAGGGAGGGAGGGAGAGAGAGAGAGAGAGAGAGAGAGAGAGAGAGAGAGAGAGAGAGAGAGAGAGAGAGAGAGACAAGCATGTGTGTGCAGACTCCAGAGGTCTATATCTGGTGCTATCCTCTAGATGACTAGAGTCTGTCCTCTCATTGAACCTATAGCTGACCTATTCTGTTTGACTGCTTGGCCAACAAGCTATAGGGATTTTCTTTCTCTGCCTTCCCAGTGCTAGGTTTATCTTGCACAGCTTTTTATGTGATTGCTGAGAAACCATACTCAGATTCCTCCTGTTTGTGTGTCAAGAACTTTACCCAGTGAGTTTTCCTTCCTGCCTGCTGAGTGAACTTTTTGGTGTGACTTTTTTTTTTCTGATTCCATGTTGTTCTGATTACACTTTCTTTTATCATCAATATATTTGCATGAAGAAGTAGTTTCATTTTGATATTTGTAGCAATCTGGTTTTCTTAACTGTAACATAATGTATAGATAATAAAATTGGTCAGAAACTTGTTTGAAAAATAAGATTGCTTTTACCCCTTCATTTACTTATTTGTCCTAAATTCTAGAGTAATTCAGAAGTTATATGTGGATGTTAATGAAGAGAGTCTCTTGTACAGATTCACAGACTTGGGGTCTTTTCATTCTTTAGCTATTGGTCCCTGGACCAGTATGATGGCCCAGCAGATAAAGGCACTTGCCACTAAGCCTAGTGAGTGCCCTCAGGGGCCACATTGTAGTAAGGAGGAACTGGCTCACACAAGTTGTCCTCTGATGATCACTCCTATGCTTGGTGGTCACACACATGTGCATACAATAAAGAAATGGAAATAGCTATTGGTCTAAAACACTGCGGGATCACTGTGGTGATTAATTTGATGTGAGCAGAAAAGCATGCTTGCTGGGGCTTACACAGACATGGTCTTCTGCAGTTTTAATCTTATAGCTTCAGCTTTAGTAGGCTTCAAATTGTTGACATCATAACAAGAATTTGAACTTATTAGTAAATCAAATGCCGTGAAAAAAAATCAAGTGTCCTTATTGCTGTATTTTATAGAATCTAAACTGGTAGTTTGACTCTGTTTATATTTTGAAGTGGGAATAGTTTATGTTAAGTATAACATTTTCTTCTGTGTTGGATTGATTTTCTTCTTTTCCAATATGATTTTTTTACAAAAAATATTTTAAAAAGAAGTTAATGTTGTCCTTCTCTGTGGACTTGGCATGTCCTAGCTCCAGTGAAGGGATTAAAATGACTTTTCAAAGCATGATAATGTCTGTGTAAAGGGGGAAAAACTGTCTTTTAACTAGGGCTTATACTAATTCCAGCTACTAAGGAGACAGAAATTACACTAAAGCACACTATTTGGTTTTGTCTTCTATGTGCATGCTAAGTTGCTTTGAGATCGCCACTTAGTATTTTAGGGTATTCTTTTAAAGGAGTGAGGTGTTCTTCCATTGTTCCTGCAGAGGGGCATGGCTTCCTTGCAGGGGATGGGCGATGCCTTCTACAGGGATAATTCAGCTCACCTGCTGCAAGGTGGGGCCAGAACAAGAGGGATTGCATCCCTTCTGACCTGCTGTGACTACAGGAGAAAGATGACAAGTTTGAAAGTGAAAATGTTACCCAGGAAAGCAATATGAGTGCTCAAAGTGGGGGAATTAAAGATAGGAAAAAAAAAAACTTGTTCTGAAAGCCCTACCACAGTGGTTAAAATGGTGGTAGGGAAAAATGATGGCTTGTATGTTCAAAACTATAGCCTCTGGTAACATTGCTGTGATTTATTCTAAATGTCTGTTGATTTTAAGAATTGAGATGCAGATTGGTGCTACGACAGGTTTAAAGTTCAGGGTTGTGGCTCACCATTGGAGCCCTTGCTTTGGATGTCGCAGACCTCAGCACTGAAGTGAGTACCTGTGTGCATTTGCACATACTTAACAAGATTTTATTCTTACTGATTTATGCATTTTTACCATGCTGATGATTGAACTCAGGGCTTTGCCAATGCTGGATGCCTCTGCTGCATCCCCAGCCCAGTGCTTGTGACTTCAACTCCTCATTAGGGGCAGGCATGTGTTGTCTTGTTCCTTCGCTTTTTGTTTACATTGCTTGCAAACATTATCTTCACAAGTAATGAGTCAAGAAGTTCAGATTTAAATCCGGTACAGTTGCTTGCTTCTGTTGTGATAATGCTTTTAGCTGTGTGATATGGTTAACTTCGTGTTTTAGAATTCTTCACCTTTGATTTTTTTTTCTTCTAAAATTGTCAGGAGACATCAGAATTATTTCTGTTTTGTATTTTGTAAGTCTAAATTAAATGTCACTTAAATGTGAAAGAACTGGCACCTTTGCTAAGTAGTCCCCAAAGCAAATGGTCATGTCAGTAATCATAACCTAATTATGAATGCAAAGTGAAGTTTGTTTTTTAAAACAGCACAAAGCAGAGGAAAGTAAGCCCCACAGCATCTCACAGCATTATCTAGCCCAGGAGAAAGTCTCCTTCTACGAAGCCATAGGGTCCTGAATGGTAGCAGTAGTAATAAGAGAGGATGCTGGCATCTGCCCAAGGACTTGTTCAGAGGGATCCACAAATGGCCTGCTCAGTGTGTGGCTGTACAGAAGTTCCAGGGTGACACATGCCTCCCAAGCCAGTCACAATGCAAGAGGTCAGGAGTCATGTTCAAGGGCAGGGTGTTTCTGGATAAGGCTGAGGAAGCAGAGGTGGCCCCTCTGTGCTCAGTGTGTGGGTCTGTGTACTCCTTTCCCGTCAAAGCTGGCCCAGCATGGCCAAAAAGTGGTTCCTTGGCAGGGTTTAATGGCAGGATGATGTAGTCTGTTGTGACTAGTGCATTCCTTTCAGGTTAAACTAGGGAAATGGCATTGTGTTAAAATTCCAAGTCGCATGAATGTTTTATTGCCACAGTGCATTTAGCCCTCCAGGGGAGTGTGTGTGGCAGAGGTGGGGTTGGGGGTGGGGTGACTTGGAGGCGCAGGAACTATCAGAAGAACACTTCCCTTGGAAAATTTTACCCATCAGCATGAAGCTGATTTGCTATGATGGTCACTTAGAAGGGTTTCACTTTTTTTCTTCAACTGTGGCTGTTTAAAGTCTTGTAGTCCGGACAATTAGCAGCTGAAGAAAATATGACAAGACACACACAGAGAGGCCGGCAGATAGAGAGGAGGAATGAGCCAGAAAGGAGCTGAGCTGCCTTGTGTAAACTGCCCAAGCAGGGCTCCCCCTCCCTGGCTGCCATCCCTGTCCCCCTTTCCCCAGGCTGTTTTTGCTGTCTGCCTGAAGGCCAGCGGGACTGCTCTGTTAACCTTGCACCACTGACTGGGAGGCCTCTGCAGCTCATGGTACTGTGTGTTACCATTACCACTCCCCCATTCCTTCTCCCTGGCTCTCCCCCCCCTCCCCTTAACTGCTTCTCTGTAACAACGGTTTATATTAGTCAGAGGGATACAATTTTGGAATGCAGAAGGTCTGAGTTAAAACAAAACAAATTTAAGTATGTGCTCGCTTGTGTTCTCCCCCCCCCCCCAACACTCCTGCATTTAGAAAGGCTATCCTGAGCCATTCTAATTCAATTCTCTCCAGACATTTCCATTGTGATTTAAAACCAGGAATTCTGGAATTTGTGCAGTTTCAACCGGGAAGTTATTGAGTATCTGGAAGGAAGTGAGCTATGAAACCTAGCGTGGAGCCTCAGGTTGAGGGTGGTACGGGCCTCAACAGTGACCTCTGATTTTGCACACTGTCCCTCCCTTGCCCCTCTCTAGAAGTATCTTGGCCTCCTTTATTGTTTCAAACACGCAGTTGGGGAGGACTGATAGCTTGTATCTGTGAGCATTACAAATAACACTCAGGACTCTTTCAGGATCCAATTCCGGTTCATTTGTAAGAGATTAAAGTGTGCACTGATGGGACAGTTTCCTCTTGCTCTCTACCTTTGTAAAGCATTTGGGTTTCTAATGGATCCCCTGTGAAGAGGAGAACTATGGCTTAAGAAAAGACATAGTTTGAGCTGTAGTTCTGAATTGCCAGTTTCTCAATGTTTCCCAATGTTAAAATAGTTCCAGAATATAACAGAAATTTAACATGAATATTGTACAAAAAAATGAGGCATGAGTAAGCCAGTGCACCCTATTTATGTAGAATTTTAAGGGCTTGATTTGGACATTTTTACAAAATGATTTTGTCAAAATAGACCTCCAGAGTTTAATCTGATTAGTGGAGTTTGTATGATGGTTTGTTCTTTTTAAACAGATATATTGACATTGTTGATGGGAAGTCTTAAACTAGCAAGCAATCAGCTTTACAACAGAATCAAGATTTATATGTGGACGTGGTGCTTCACATGTAAGACATATGCATACTACCCGGCTTCCCTAAGCTCTTGTGGTCCCCACAGAGTCATCTCCTTTTACTCTGTGGCTGCTCAGGTGATGGTGGAGTTTGCCTGACTCTGGTTTCCAGTCGGGGATTTTAAAACGTGGGGTTTTGCTGGTATTTGCTTTTTTTTCCTTTCTGTTTTATTATTTCTTATAACCAGTTTTAAAGTTGCCCCCCCCCCCCAGGGTGTGAAAATAAAAGTGTCAAATAACCTTTCATGTGCATTTAGTTTATCTGGAATATAGTTGATAATTCTAATCATGGAAGCATTTTTTTTAATTATGAAAAGGATGTTGTAGTTCTGCTCAGTCCTTTCCAATCTGATTTATTAAAAAGTTTCCTCTTATTTTCCAAGAAGGAAAGAGTGAAATGACACCAACATTCAATCTCTCTAATAAGAACATTTCAGCCAAGGCAGGATGGTTTTCCCCAAGTCAGATTTCATTAAAAACAAATCAGCATCAGTCCTTTGAGCGCCTTTTTGTCCCTTTTGCCAGCCATTAGCATATTGGGAGCTTCCTGGGATAATGGGCTGGCCCTGAGTGCGGATGTTCCTTCTGTGATGTCATTCAGGAACCTCCCCTGTCACGTGACCTTGGATAAGACCCTTCAGCACTGACCTTTCTTGCTTCCAGTCTGTCCTTGCCTAGGATTTTGGACAGCCTCTCATGCTGTTGCCCAGAAGGTCTCTGACTCAAGCTCTTCTGCCTTTGCCTCTTGAGTCCTAGGATGATGCATTCCCAGCACACATTTTTTTTTAAAGGAAATAAATTAATTCATTAATTCTTTCAGTCATGTACCCATTCAGTAATTGAGATTGAAACCAGGATCATTTGTTCGGAGTGTCTTCTACTACTGAGTTCATCTTTGATTCTATGATGGAAAAAGGACATTGACCCTGAGGAAGGTAAAAGAAGAATACATGCTAGAGGTTGTGGCTTGTTGTAGGGCCTTCATAGCCTGTAGCTCCTTGAGTTGTTCTGTAGCTTTGGTCCCTAGGGAAGTTTGTCTGTTTAGAAACAACGGAGTAATGCTTTAGGAAAACATTTATTCCTTCACCTCTAGGAAGGGAGAGAACAGTGTTACCAGGTCAGGGAGGTCCAAAATCATCTCCGTCTTTCTGTGATATCCTCTGTGACAAATTCTATTGCATCTACGTATCCTTATATCGCCAGTCTTAACCGTTTGCTTAAATTTTAAACATTTCTTATTTGTGCTAGATAAAAAGCCGGAACAAGTGAATTGTAGAAATGACCTGGCCCTTCTGGAAATTATTTTTACTTTTTTGAACATTTCTCCTTTTCCTTTCATTTATTCTTCTCTCATGCAATTCCTCCCCTCCCCCCCATTCCTCCCAGTTCCTCTCCCCCATATCCACTGCTCCTCATTTCCCTTCAGAAAAGAACAGATCTCCCAGGGATATCAGCTAAACATGATCTAACAAATTGCAATAAGAATAGGCACAAAAGCTTATATCAAGGCTGGACAAGGCAACCCAGTAGGAGGAAAAGGGTCCTAAGAGCAGATGAAAAAGTCAGAGACACACCCCCACCCCCAACTCCCACTGTTAGGAGTCTTAACAAAAAGACTAAGCTAAACAACCACAAGCTATATACAGAGGACATAGCCCAGACCCATTCAGGTTCTGTGATTGAAGCTTCTGTCTCTGTGAACCCTGTGAGGCCTGCTTAGTTGGTTCTGTGGGCCATGTTCTCCTGGACCACTCTGGCTCCTAAGTGTCCCACCACATACCACCTACCCCCACTTCCCCAGGGATTGCCTGAGCTCTGTGTCATGTAATCTCCATCTATTCTCATCAGGTATGAGCACAAGCCTCTCTGATGACCATTGCTCTAGCAGAGTATCATTAGGAATCATTTCATTGACTTTTTTGGGGGTGGGGGTCGGGGAGTGGGGGAGTTGTGTTTCGTTCTACACTAGATCTCTGGGCCATCTAGCTTCTGGTTCCTGGCCATCCAGGCAGTGTTAAGCATGGGCTCCAGTTAGACCAGTCACTGGTTGGTCACCCTCATAAGTTCTGAGCCACCATTGCACCAGTACATCTTGCAGGCAGGATAGGTTGTAGGTTGAAGGTTTTGTGGCTGCGTTGGTGTCCTATAGTGGGCTAATCCCACCACCACTGGAAGCTGTGCCTGGTTACAGAAGTTAGCCAGATCAGGCTCTGTGGTCTCCATAACTAGGAGTTCTTCCTAGGGTCATCATAAAATCCAGGAACTTTGCATTGCACTAGGTCTCCACATAGCTGCCCCCCCACCACCAAGTACCCCCCAATTCCATACATGTCTCCCTCTGTTCTTCCCTCCTGCATGGGATCCCTACTGTTCCCATCCACACGAGCCCTCAGTCCACTCACAAAGTCTATCCCATTTCACTTTCCCAAGGAGATCCATACATTCCAGCTAGAGCCCTCCTCATTATTTAGCCTCTCCCACCCTGACACTTTGAAGGTACATTTTAAAGGAGTGTGATTCAAGGAACTGGTAAAACCAGAGTAGTTAGATATGGGATGAGAGCTGTCGAATCCCGTCTTTTAGACCTCTGTCTTGGCGCATGGAGTACTTGATTTTAGAAAAACAGTATCTTCATACCTCTGTACTTGAGGTCATGAGGCCTGAGAATTGAAGCTTTTATTTGATTTGAGTGACATCATTGTAATATTTAGAAGACGCTGCTCTGTAAGAGAAAAGACCTAAGAATAGCTATTTCTTTCATTGTACAACTTTTTGTATGTTTAATTTCAAGGTATACAGATTTGGATATCCCCTGGTAGTAACATAATTTTAGTGTGGAAGAAGGCTAAAGCACCAGGTCATAGTTCTTTGCTTAATTGTGTCTGAGTGTAAACAGACTCTTCTTCAGTTTGAAAAGATTAAAACTCTTCAGTCCTCTATGTGCATGTATGGATAAAGGTAAGAGCAAAAACGTACTACATTGAATACATTGTCTGTAAAAGTAATTGACATAAATTTGTGTTCTCTTTGTAACACATAGATTTCAGGTTTTCTCACCTGATAAATTTATATTGGGATTTTATATAGCACTTTATCAGAAATATGATTTCACTCCTGTGAATATAGGGAGGACCCATATATATCAGCTGACTGTATATGCATTTGAACTGTTCTCTTGCTCTGACTGGGAAAGTTATGGACTCTCCCTGAGGCTTGACTAAGTCTAATAATGTGGGACTTAGGAAAGAGGACTGTAATGTGTGGCACAGAACTGGAGAGCTGTGTGGCTGCTGTCATTGTCCTCTTTTGTCAAGTGTTGTTATAGTTTCTAGTCCTCAGCTGTATTCTGCCAGCATATGTTCATCACCTATGGTGCCAGGTTCTTCTTGCATGCATGATGTATATGCTTGGCTTTTCAGTGATTACTTAAATACTAACGAGGTCAGTTGTGTAGAAGCTGACTTGTTTTGAAGGAAGTTAAGTTAGAGAGAAATCTCTCTATTCCTACTCTTCACTGGGAATCAGTCACTGAGCAGCATAATTCTAAATGTGTGTGGCTTTTGGGTACTTTATGAACCTTTTTATAGTAACTCAGAAGCAAGCAACTGATGGAATTAATATATTCCCATCAAGAAGTGATTCTGTTAACCTCTTCTCCTCTGTCTATTCCATGTGTGCTTTATGAAGATAGGACGTTATCCATTGTTCAGGTTGTCTCATGGAGCAGAGACACAAGTTCATGAATCTGCAGGTTTTTTTTTTTTTGGGGGGGGGGAGCCTTAGCTACTGCAGTCTTTCAAACAAAGAGAAAGAATAATAAAACACAACAAACCCCAAAACTCTCTACCCAACCAGACCACAACAAGAACAACTCCCCCCACCCCAGGAGAGCAACCTTCTTTGCTTCTTAGTTCTGGATTGTGTGGGCTGTTTGTTGTTGGTGTTGTTTTTCAGGACAGGGTTTCTCTGTGTAGCTCTGACTGTCCTGTAACTCATTTTGTAGACCAGGCTGGCTTAGAATTTAGAGATCTGCCTGCCTCTGCCTCCTGAGTGCTGGCATTAAAGGTGTATACCTCCACCATCACCTGAATATCTTCTTAATTTCTGAAAAAAAGAAGGATCTAAACCATGGACATTTCTTTTGCTTTTAAATACTCTCAATTTTTTTGACATGACTTTTACAGGAAGGATGCAAAGATACAGATATAATTAGGAAAACCAGGGAGGAAAGAGTTAGTGTCACTGTGTATGTGGTTCCATTTACGAATCTTTTGATTAACATCTTTTCATTATATACATTTTCTCTCTCTCTCTCTCTCTCTCTCTCTCTCTCTCTCTCTCTCTCTCTCTCACACACACACACACACACACACACACACACACGCACACAAACACACACACACAAGTTTGGAACATTAGAGCTACTTTAAATGATTATGCGTTTATGTTGTATGTATTTGTGGCCTTAAAAACCTCAAGAGTGCTATAGATATTTCTTTCATTAGCAGGGTAGGGAATACAACTCAGTGTATGTGTTAAGCACTCACATGGCCGAGGTTAGTTTCTAGAATTCTCTTCTAAAAGAGAGTAGAAGATGGGAAAGGAGAAAGAGAAGGGTAAGATAGGAGAGGGGAAACAGAGAAACTATATTGACTTTTTTTGTTTTTGTTTTTGTTTGTTTTTCTTTTTGTTTTGTTTTGTTTTGTTTTTTTTGAGAAAGGGTTTCTCTGTATAGCCCTGGCTGTCCTGGGACTCATTTGTAGACCAGGCTGCCTCTGCCTCCCGAGTGCTGGGATTAAAGGCGTGCGCCACCACACCCCGAATAACTATATTGATTTTTAATCTAGTCTTGTACTATTGTATCATAATTGATTCAATGAGTTCGTGGTTATTAGACTATTTTAAAAATAAAGAATTGTACTGCAGTATGAATGTCCTTGCTTGGATTTCTGTACTGAATGCTGAATTCATGATAGTGATATTGTTTAGGAAGGAGGCCTCATTTCAGCATCGATGAAAACACTGGGGTAGTGAGTTTGGGGTGTAGGTTAGTCAGTAGAGTGCTTGCCTAGCATGTGAGCCTTGTGCTTGTTAATCAACAATACTACCACCGTGTTAGTGCATGCAATAGGAGTCTAGCACTTGAGAGGTAGATACAGAAGGATTAGAAGGTCAAGATCACTCTTGACTTTTTAGCAAGACTGAGGCTAGCCTGTGCTACATGAGATCCTGCCTGAATGAGAAACAAACGATGGTTGGCAGGCCTTCTCTGTGAAGGCTTAGGTTCGTGTATGATTTCTGCAGTAGCTATTCAACTGACAGATTCAAACAGTGATTTATATATATATATATCACATATATATGTGTGTGTATATATGTGTGTGTGTGTTGTGTTGTGTATGTATATGTAGACATAGATGTTTTTCAATAATACTTTACTAAAAAAGAAGGCAACAGGGCTGCATTTGACCCACAAATTGTAGTTTACTTTCCTCTTGTTTGAAGCAGATTCAAAGCTGATTAGGGGTGGAGCTTCATCTCACATAGGCTGTAAACTACCTTTATACCACTGCATATGAGGACTCTCTTCCCACTTCAGGCGGATCCATTTCTGTCCAAATGCATTACAATCAGCACTTATGTTCAGGCATTTGTTAAAGGAGGGTTCAGACTAGCTCCTAGTCTTGAACCTCAGTCAATTTCAATTTGAGAGGCTATTGATGTACCTGCATGTTTTCATACACTTTAGATTTCAGCACAGGGTAACAGTTTGAGGGGGTAAATAAAAGGCCTCTTTAAGTTACATTATAGGGAAACATGTCCATTTTCCTAACTCTAGAGGGTTGCTTTGTAGAGTTGGGCTCTAGGCAAATCTGGGAGTAAGGTTAAATAGAAGTTTTAGTCAGAAAAGAAATTATGTCATGTCCACATCTGATGAAACCCATCTCAGCAGAAAGATACCACAGAATTAATTACTGAACTTTTAGTACTACGCATATAACTAATGATTTTTTTTTTGCATCCCAAGTTTATATAAAACAGCAATTATTGGTCTATAACTGCCTTAGAGGTATATGTTGAGGATCAGGTAAAATAATGAAATAGTTAAAATATTTGTCTTGTCCCTTATGCCACTATGAATTTTAATAGATTTATGCATTATTTTTCAAAAATATTTTGGTTTACTGGTGTGGATAAAGCCTGTGGTAGGTGCTTTGGAGGAGTACAAAGCTGAACAATGAGTTATGGCTGTTAATAATCGAAAACCTGGCTTAAAATTCAAGGATGTCCAGTGCTTACCTAATGTATCTTAGAGTGCTGGGGAGGAGAGCCTTTTCTCCTCAGCAGCATCAGGGGAACTCATGTTGCCTCTGGGAAATACAGAGACTTCTAAAGCACAATGTGTATGGGGAGGGGGTGGGGAGAGACAGCCAGAATAGTCTGTCCAGTGAGGAGAGCCAGGCCAGCACATCAGAGCCATTGAATACATTCATTAGACTCTAGGTGAAGTATTCCTGAGGGAAGAGAAGATAAAACTGAAGGACAGGCCAAAGTTGGATTCTTTGAGGTCTAAGAAGAACTTTCATTGATAATCTGTGGGGAACTTTCCATTTACTATAGGGGAACACATGTGACCAGTGGTGGGTGTTGTACAGGTTTGTGCGTGCGGAAAGATCAAATGATGGTTATATTTAACATCTGTGGGAAGGACCGACTTGGTACTCAGTCGAATTGATTATCTGCAAGGCAGTAAGGTATAGCTGAGGAGACTGAAAAACAAGATTACACCGACTTTCAAAATCAGTGGGTTTGGGATAGAGGGAGAGGAATTTAGTTATGAAATATGGCTCCAAGTGAACATTAATTAGTGATTTTTTTTTTGGTGATAAGTTTGCAAAATGTAGTGAAGTTAGGGGTGCACTCTAGCAAAGAACCGAGAGCAGCACTGCCCTACTTTGTTTGTTTAGTGAGATGCTAACTTGATACCTAAAAAATGTAGGGGGAGCATGCCAGTTCAGGGTTATCATTCACACGAAACAGAAAGGGTAAGGATATGGTGTCCTGTACATCTGGAGGTGACAGATGAAACCTAGGTAGCAAATACCATTGAAAGATTACAGAGGGAAACGTGTGATTAGTAACATTACTCATTATTAGGTGGTGTTAGCTATATGTGAGGTAACTAACACCCTCAGAGACACACAGACAGGACCCCCCCCCCCCACACACACACAAGCACTTCACATGTGCAGTGCTGTGCTTCCTCCAGCTTTCTTCCCCCTTCAGTTTTCAACGCTGCTAGATTTCAGGAATGAGGCATGTTCACTTAGGATGAACATATAAGAATATCCCCACTGGAAACTATAAGAAATTCCTTCTTATTTTATTCCCCACTTCTTATAATCCGTGGTAACAAAGACATCACTGGTGGGAAGTGGTTTCCATTGCCCTTTATCTGAGCTGCAGAGTTTGCAGCTTTTCACACCCCCCCCCCCCCTTTGCCTTTCGCTCCTACAGAGATCGGTGCATTTGCAGTGTGTACAGCACATTTCATAGAAAGCAGTTTTGTACCTGTTTTCTCTTTTTAGGTCCTTGGCAGGCTTAGAGGAGGATTGGGCCGTGGAGAGCCGAGTTTGTGTTTGAGTTTTTACAGTATGAAACAGCAGGACCGAATGTGCTGTCGGCTTCCTTTCTCATTTCTACTGTTTTCAAGTTCAAGATTTGTATTATTCAGAGAAAACCAGCTACTTTTGTGACTCTTTGGGCACAGTTTATTGATGTTAGGTCACACGTTATAGTCTCTGGCTCTCTTGTTCAGATAACTGGGGCTCCTCTCATTAGTGGCACCCATCTCTAGGCTCAGTCTTGATTGCCGGCTTTAACTAATTTCAAATGAGATGTCAGGGCTCTTCAATTTGCATCTTCACTCAGCCATTTGTGTGCCAAATCTAGTACTATTTGCCCACTGTATTTTATTTAAGCCCTCAATTGCTACTTTATTTTTAAAGAACAATCACTGGTTTCATGTATATGGTTCAGTGGTAACTTGTCATGTTGTGCCCTTTGTGCTCCTGATGTTGAAATGTGACATACTCTATCACATTTCACTTCAACTGGACACAAGGCACGAGTGCATTTTTCCGTCAACTCTTTCCTTCCTAATACTGTTAAATTTAGGGAGGAAGAAAGAGAGCCTAATTGATTGGTTCCGTTGTGTCTCTATAAGTAAAACAACTGAAATAGATATCTTGTCTTCTGATGTGAACACCTTTCTACACAGCACCGGCTGAAAAGAAATGCGGTGGCTTTCAGCGCTTTCCTGGAGGCTGCTTTCTTTCTCTCCTTGGAGAGAAAGTCGTCCTGATTCTTTCTTCCTGTACTTTGTATGCTAGGTATGCCTTGACCTTGAATCCAGCTCAGCCGCTCAAGCGCTGGAATCATAGGCGTGTGCCTCCAAGTCTGTCTGGGTCATCCTGATTCTTTTTTTTTTTTTTTTTTTTTTTTTTGGTTTTTTGAGACAGGGTTTCTCTGTGTAGCCCTGGCTGTCCTGGAACTCACTTTGTAGACCAGGCTGGCCTCGAACTCAGAGATCCGTCTGCCTCTGCCTCCCGAGTGCTGGGATTAAAGGTGTGCGCCACCACGCCCGGCCCTGATTCTTGATTATTATGGAAATCCAGGTAGGCTCAGCTCAGAGACCTGCCATTTCTTTCACTGTTTGCTTGTTTAGAGAAAGGCTACGTAAGAGAGGGTAATCCTCCTGCCCCAGCCTCCCAAGTGCTGAGATTATGGGTGTTTGCCAAGACATTGGCCTAGATTATTTTAGTGATTTTCATCCACATGGCAGTGTCTGTCCCCTCTATCAGTTTCCTGCTAATGCTTGCAGCAGGTGTGAATTGGGACATGTCATTCCTTGATCATTTCAGCACTTTATCTCATACTTCTGTTTCTTCTGGCCTGCCCAAGTCTTCTGTAAAGTTTATGATATTTGGGGAGGTTTGGATCTTACACCCCAGTGCATACCCTTTGTCTTTCCGCAGTAGTTGTGTCTCATTCTAAGTGACATTATCATCTGGAGAGCTTTTACTCCACTAGTAATCTGGCTTTCTATACTTGAAGTTCAGCCGGGTAGGTACACTGTGGACCACCAATGTGGGCTGCTGGTTGTCAGTCAAGAGCATGTCCCCCAGAGGGTTAGGTTTCTTTAGATGTTATTTAGTTGTGCTTCCTAAGAACTCCGCTTTTTCATTTGAAATCAAGCCATTAGTGTCATAGAACACTCAGAAAATGGCCTGCTATTTTATTTGTTGGAGGATTGGCTAGTACAGGAGTGCAGAAAGTGTGTTGGTAATCAACACTTTGCATGGTGAAGACTTCAGTATCAGCTCTTTTGAGCTGAGTTACATTTTTCTTTTCTTTTAACCCTGCAAGAGCAAGAAGCCTCCTGAAATTGGCAGTGTTGGACTCTAGTGAGGCTCAGTAAGATTTTTTTTAGTTTCTCCTGTAGCTGTGCTATCCCATTGGAAGTTTGCTTCTGTCATGGTCAGACTTCTTCCCTTAGTATCTCAGATTTCTGAGCTGTCATGGAGAGATGTGCTGGGTGCCAATGGATGTGCATCCTCTGGATGCTCAGAAAAGTGTCATGTGTCCCTTCTTACCAACCTCACTAGCCCTACATAGGGACTCCTTTTATACTGATATAGAAAGAAAAAGGCTCTGAGATAAGGGACAAGGAGTGACAAGCTTAGATTTGAGGACCCAGAATCTCCTAAGGTCTTTTCTGTTTTCTTCTTTGCTTTTTAGTTTTAAGGCACAGGGTTTCTCTCCGTAGTCCTGAAAAATTTCCCTATAGATCAGGCTGGCCTTGAACTCACAGAGATCCTTCTGCCTCTGCCACCTGGGTGCTGTGCTTAAAGGTGTGTGCCATCACCACCTGGTTAAGAGCTTTATAACCTGTCTGTAGGATGGTTGGGGTTCAACATTGGAGACAGAAATATTGGACACAGGAAAACATGTGAGTTTTTATTAAATATCAGCAATAAAACTTGACATTCCAGTAAGCAACAACTTGATGTTTAGTTCCCAAAATACTGAATTAAAAGAGAGTGCAGCCAATTAAACCAATTCAGTTTTGTACATTGAATTTTTAAAAATTATACTGATGACACAGGATAAAATGGCTCTACCCTTACTTCCTTTAGGGCTAATACCCAGGTAAACTGAGAATTGAAAAGCATAAGATAAGCTGTATCACATGGTAGGATTACTCTAGTGAAAGTGAGTATTACTAGTAGCTAAAGCATTTGTCTCCATTTCACCTGTCCATGTCCATTTATCAAACGTGGAAGGGAACTATAGTGATACGCCTCAGTTTTCTTTAAAGGGAAATATGCAAAGGAAGTTCTCTCTATTTGTCTGATGTGAGAATTAATAAGTATTAGGTATAAAGCCCTTTAAGTAATCTAGAGGAAAGATTGTGTAATTTTAGCATTATTAATGGTCCATTAAACTCCTCAGGGTGTCACAAAGAAGAGAGACTTTCACCATTTGTTCCTGGTTTTATAGCATAAAAACAAGGTGTTCTTGTTGTGGCTGTGAAAATCTGTTATTGAACCTGCACAGGTTGCTCCTGCCACAGAGCTGGGTGCACTTCTCCTGGGAAGCTTAGCTGAGCAGGTGGGCTCCTGAGTTCTCCTCACTCCTGAGGCACACTGTCTCCACCTCCAAGTCACCTTCCATTTTTGTCAACTCCCATCAACCAAATCCCATGACTCCAGAGCATCCCTAGCCCCAGCCTATATTCTTCCTCTAGAACCCTTTCCCATCTTTATCTAATTCCTCTTGGTACATTCCTGTCTCATCTAAAGCTTCTGTAGGAGTGGGTATGTTTCTGCCATTTCTTACTAGAAAAATGACCACTGCTTTCTCATCAGGGAGCAGAACATTCATTTTCCTGTTTTAGATTTTGTATGCTTGGCACTTGGCTAGTGATCTAGCACTGAGACGTATAGTGACCCATACTTAGAGACCTACAATCTTGTCTTTAGTTAAAATGCAGTTGGGAAGTTGAGATGTAAGTTAGATGCACACACAGCCTCTGGAGCTCACCTTACTCATGCATTTGGTAGCAGTGAGCTTTGTTTGCATCTTCACAGTGCTGGGAAATCTTATTTCTTCTCTCTGTCTCTCTGTCTTTCTCTCTCTTTGTCTCTCTCTCTCTCTATCTCTGTCTCTCTCTGTCTCTTTCTCCAGGCTACCTTATTGTAGGAGCTGTTTCACTTAATGTCTTTCCTGAACTTGTGTTATATGGGTGCTTTTCTTCTTGCTGTTTGGCATTCTGAAGCACTGCTCTGCTTCCCTCTGCCTTGGACTGTAACAGTTCTTGCACCCAGCATGCCCCTGGGTCCTTTTACAGGAATTTGCTCCTTATTACCTCTTTCCTTCATTCTAGTTTTCATGTCCAAATTTGTATATCCATTCTTTTTCAGGTTCTTCTGATTGGCTTCCTCATCCCTTTCATCATTGCTGGACTAGAAATCACCAGAACACTTTCAGTGATTCAGAACTGATCTGGGCTTATAGCCAGCTTAACTGAGAAGCCTTGAGCTGACATAGAAGTTACTTTGTTTATTTGGGCTGTGACTTTCATGATGCCTGTCAGGCAAAAGCTTACATGAATGTTTCATATTTAAAAGGAAAATTAAATTTTAAGCGAAGTCATCCCTGGCCCTGTGAGCCCCACCCTCCGTAACACGTTACCCCCCAAGTCATCACTCCCATGTCTCCTCTCTGCCCTCATCCTTCTGCACACCCTCCACTCCCATCCACTCACCTCCAAATACTTGGCACTGCATCCCTTTGCAGTTTGGGCCATTTTAATGTTGTCTTTTTAAAACTGTTGCCTAACAGTTTTATATGTATCCTAAGTAGACACATAAAAATGTAGTGGTTGTGTGTGTGTGTGTGTGTGAGAGAGAGAGAGAGAGAGAGAGAGAGAGAGAGAGAGAGAGACAGAGACAGAGACAGAGACAGAGACAGAGACAGAGACAGAAAGAGAAGGAGAGAGACAGAAGAGGAACTCTGGTACATTTCCTCTTCACTCTACAGAAAATGTGTTTTCTGGAAGCCCTTTGACACTGAAGTGAACACTCACTTGCCGCCCCCTTTGTGAATTCTCCTGAGAGGAGACGGAGAGAGAGGCTTTGTGCTTGTTGTCATTTTTTTTTTCCTGATTATATACAAAGTAGGTTGTAAATCACTCTCTTGTGCACCATGATTCCTCTGAGGTATGAACAAGCGAGCTGCTAGGTACCCAGCTTCCACTTCCCCTGGAGATGTCACATGGCCCTTCGCAAGGCCTCTAACTCGCTGTTACTGAACCAGAAGGATGGAGTTTATATGTTCAAAACAGAATCCCACAAAGAAACCTGTGGAATCAAATTTAGAAATGCTAGGTGATAGGCTCATTAATTTTTCTTCAACAAAAATTATTTTGTTACTCTAAAAGCAAAATATACTAGAAGCAAAATAACAAAAACTACAATATCCCTAAAGTCTTAATCCTTGAGAATATTTTGTGGCAAGCATTGTAGTTTCATTAGTATTGAAGCAGACACTGGTTGCTAGGACAAATGAACATGGGTAAAGGAGAATCTTGAAGTCACTTTAATATTTATATTCCACACACTAAAGAGGTCCACTGTGTTTCAGTATGTCAATTCACAATGGAGTAATGATAAGGTGGCCAGTTGTGTCTCTTCTTGCTGTTTGTCACTATCTGGTTGCTTATAGAGATTTGGCTTACTTTTGAGGTTTAAAACCAGAAGAAGGAGCAAAGTATTCCAAATTACAGCTAATTAGTCAGTCATCTTTTATGTCCTGGATGTTGCTTATCTTTCTTGAAGAATTTCTCCATCTAATAATTGATGATAGTGTCCATTGCAGTTGTGGTAGGGTATTCAGCATTATTAGAGTATAACCATGCTGAACTTTGCAGTTGGATTTGAATCTTAGTTGTCTTGTCTCTAGAATATATGACTCTTCTATTATGCATCGTTACCTCTTTTTCTTTTTTCTGTGAGAAGTGCCAGGACTCCAGACTTGGGCGTGCTACCCACTGTTAGTTCTTTGTGACTGGGACTGTTGAAACATAGTGGTGGCTTGCTACACTTTTCCTTTCCCAACTGAAAAGACCTTGTTTCCTCTCAGAACTGTATTCCTAAGTGTCTGAAGTTGTAATTGAATGTAATTATAGTTGTTTAACTTTCTTCTTTCCTCTTGAGAGTGTTTATAAAGTGCATTCTGTGAGTGTGAAGATGAAAAGAAGCTGTAAGCTTAGTATTTGTGACACAGGCAAATAGTATTAAGATAAGTAGCAATTTGCTTTGTATATGTGAAATAAGGTATTGTTTACACACAATTCACAAAATATACATTCTGGCTTATGGAAACCATTTCAGTCCGCTCAGTAGTCACATTTGTTACCGTTTTATAGGAATCTTTCTCTAGATGGGAGAGGATTCATTTTGATATTGAATATTCCAAGATTGATTTTTTTTTCCTTTTCCTTTTATTGTTCCCTTGAGAGAATTACTGATGCAGAACTCATTAGTGCCCCTCCATATGTCAACTGCAGGGTACAATCAGCATCATTTCCATTTGTGACACAACACAAATTCCTAATGCCTCTGCTTCACTAATGCTCAGCCTTTCCCCTTACTCCACAATGTAGAGTATACATTCTTGTTTTGAAAGTGCTTATGTTGTGTGTTAGACTAAAATACAAATAGTAGCTAGTTTCCTATATTGTCTTTATAATATGTAAAGTCAACAAATACCTTTAGAATTGATGACACTAAATGGGGTTCTTCTAGTATCTTCTCCTTAATTTTTTTTGTCCTTCTCATTTTTGACCTGGGTTTCTTGTACATCACAACTGTTTGTAATTTTACTTCCAAGGGACACAACACTCTCTTTTAGCCTCTATGGGTACCAGACATGCATATGGTACATAGATATACATACAGGCAAAACACCTATATAAATAAAAATAAAACAGACATGTAACGGTGGTATTGCCCGAGTCACAGCACTTGGGTGGTAGAAGCAGGCAGATGGGGGATTTAAGGTAATCTTCAGCTGGATAGCAAGAGGCCAGTGTGGTTTATATGAGACCCTGTCTCATAAACAAACAAGACTTATTAACTGTGACGGCAGATGATAACTAGGCATTTTACCATTTGGACCTCAGCATGAATTAACTCGGACCTAAACATGTTTGGAAATTTGACTGGGTTATGTTATGAGAGATCAACTTTAGGGCAAGTGGGACTGTAAAAAAAATTGTTTAGAACTTGAGCAGCAAACTGATTTGTAAGTTGAGAAAAAGAAGGAATCACTTATATAGCCCATGTGGCTAAGAACTGACCTTTAAACAAGGACATTGGTTAACATAGGTGATCTTTGGAATTTGTAAGACTCAAGACACCAGAGGAATGGAAGGTACAGGAGATCTGTCTCGTCGTCTCTGTGGGGAGGTGCGCATTGGTAGATACATGTGATTAGCACAGCTAGCATGTGCTGGCAAATACTGATACCAATTTTATTTTATGTCTGTTATTCTGGGGGTAGAATCCAGAGCTTTGCTTCAGTTATCTAACCTCTTTATCTTTGAGCGAGATCTCCAGGCCCCAGAGAAAAGAATGTCAAAAGTAGGAACTAGAAGGATTCTAAATCCATTTCTCTTCATCTTGAAACCAGAGATGGAATATTTGGAGTAGGCATTATTCAGGGAAGGTCCTGACTGATTGTGAGAGAAGATGTAGTGTTGAAAGAGGATCTTCATGGATTTCAGGGTTGAACTCCTGATGCCAAGAAATATCTACTAAATTAGAATGTTTTATTGGTACATTTTGTAACAAAATTTATATCATGTTTCATACACTTAAAGATAGTAAGTATTAGGTCTGGGGTTTCATTGTTTGATAGCAGAACCTTTCCCCACAGTGTGTCAAGTGCCAGGTTCAGGCTTCTAACACATATGAACCAAATAGTACTCTCCCCAGCAAATGAGAAGCAAAACAAGGTAACAGTATGCAAATAAAAATAACAATATTTAGTGTTAGTATATCCCTGAAAAGGAGAATTTCAACAGCTATCTTGAGGGTGTAAAGGGACTTCAGACAGCATAGAATTCTGTGTACTCATTTTCTCTGGAAATTTGAAGATTAGGTGGAAAAAAGATACCAAAATCCAGGAGAAAGTCTGTGTTTCTGTCTTTTCTTCCCCATTTTTCTTCTTTTTTTAAACTTCTCTTCTTCTTCCTGTCCATAGATATTTATGTATCTGTGATGTAAATATGGGGCTGGGGTTATAGGAGAAAAATGTATGTGTGTATTCTCTTCTTACAATTAATTACCTTTCCATAGTTGGTAAACTAAGTTTCATGCATTTTCAATATATTTGTCATAGCAATGTCAAATATGTGTCAGGCCATCATGGCCTTTTTCAGACATGCAGTTGGGACATCCCTACTTCTGTCTGGTATAGTGTGACTGTATGCAGTCTCTGTGCCCAGCATCTAATGTGGCCATATCCCCTCAGGTTCCACTGGCATGTGCTGGCAGAGTGCTGGGTGCAGACTTTTGCCCAAACCTGGAGGAACCAGACCAGAGGCTGGAAGTCCAGGTTGGAGTCTTACTGTTTTATTAGCTGGGCATGCTGTGTCTGAAACAGTTACCCCTGGAGGCCAGTATTATCAGTGCTATCAAGAAATGATAACCCCTGAGATAGGTATAAAGAGGAATTGATGTAGTATATATGCAGCAAAAGGTCTTTGTAAGGATGAGTTGTGTATAATTGGAAGAAATTCGTTATCTATCTAACCACCCTCCCATCCATCCATCCATCCATCCATCCATCCTTCCTTCCTTCCTTCCTTCCTTCCTTCCTTCCTTCCTTCCTTCCTTCCATTCATCCATCCTTCCTTCCATCCATCCATCCATCCATCCATCCATCCATCCATCCATCCAAGAGATATAGTCTGGAATAGAAGAAAAATCCTGACCTCTGGTTGTATAGACTGATACAGATTGCCATGGGATCTTTGGCAAATATAACCTATGTGCTAAATAAGATAAGCGATACTTAACAATAAGTATCTTTGTCTTAGTATACTGGGATATGTGCAGAGTACATTTCTGCTGAAAATGTTGGCTTGTTACTTAGTTCACTTTGTGTGGTCTTGAGGCACTAGACCTGGCTTGGTGTATTGCACAATACAAATAGAACGATGATGAAGAACATCTCCGCTTCTGTGTGCTTTTACAATTTTAAGGAATGTGTTTGCCATTACAATGTACAGACCGAAGTTTCAGCGTGGATGGCATGAATAAACCTAGTCTTTCTAGAGTTTCAATTTGGCATCATTTGCTAGGTTTTTCAGGCTTTACAGAGTAAGTATATTGAGTGCAATATTAAAGTATCTTTAACTGATTTAGATGTAGCACATAATAAATGAGAGGAATTTTTACAGCTGAGTTCCTTACAGTGGGAGTGAGGATGAGCGAAAGGCAGGGACGCTAAACTTTTTTGTACGCCATCTCTTCACACCTGCTCTTGGCCTAGAGAAGACCACCTGAGCTTTGTTGTGTCCCAAACTGGTACTGTCTAGGTGGTGTATGGATGTGGGACAATAGAAAAGCAGATGTGACACATTCGGGTCCTGATCATGTATTTCCTATTTCTGGAAAGCTAACAGCATGTGTGACATACAGATACAGGACAGCAAAAAGCCTGTTCGTGGGACGGAGCTTGATTCTTGACCTCTGGAGTGATGTAGGAATGTTGATGTTATTCTAGCAGTCACTGTGAGTGGCTTGAGGGTGAATGTTGGATAATGTGTCATGAGCTTGTGTGAAGAAAATGGGTTTGCAATATCAGTTTACAGTACAAAGTTTAAGTATTTTCTGTAGCTAGCATATTATCTTGGCAGAGGGAAGGAGGGAAGAGTTGTAGGTACATGTTTAGTGAAACCTGGTTGCCGGTAACAGTGCGGTTGACAAGTCATTATGGGCTCGGCAGAGAAAATCAGACCATCACAAAATAAGGAAGGTGATCATGTTACTCGTTGCTTCCTTCTGTAACACTATTTTGGTAGATGAGGGGGAAAATTAAATCTCTTGAAAGATTGCCAGGTAGGCTGAATTGGTGAATTAGCTGGGACACACTTAAACCATTTCCTTCTCTTTCCCTTTCCTTCCTTGTGTATGTATGGCTCCCATACCTTTTAATAATACCTATTTTGGCCGTATTATGTCAGTTACAATGAGCAGAATCTGCTCTGGAAGTATTTTTAAGCTTCACCCCATTCATTCTTGCCGTGACATTTACTTTGTTGCTCTTTTTCGACGTGAGAGAAGTAGCAGTATGCTTCAGGGAGTTCCTTCCAGACCTTGCTGGAGTCATCCGCTATTCTCCGGTGCCAGGCACTGTAAAGGATAGAGGACTATTGCTTGGCCTCAGGATTCTCAGAGTAAACTCCAGGACACCTCAGTTTGGAAGCAATATTTTTATATTGTTTCTTAGGAAGAACGTTCATGAAGGGGTAACTCTCATCGACTTAGGTTCTCATGACCCATCAAGCCTCTTTCTGCCTGTAACTTCTTCCTATTAAACCCTCGCCTTTTTTCCTTAGATTTTCAGCCATCTTAGAAGCTTCACGGTTTGACCATTTTGAGATTCCCAATATTTGTCATCATGTCTTTGGTCTCGAGTAACTGTCCTACTCAGTACCTGGATTGACTTTTATAAAGGCCTTGGGGGTTAAATGTTTGATAGAAAAGTGGCTAGAAAGTCAGCTTCAGTTCACCTTATGTCTTGGCTTATTTTTCTGAGTGGCTTCTGAAATAGATGCGAAGCTGGAATTTTCTGCTTAGCCTGGGAATTTAATTGATGAATAGCAGCACAGAATTGTGCACCAGCACGACTGCCTTCTAGGACATGGTCCTTCTAGGATAGCCTCTCCTTAACTGCTGACAAATGTTTTGTATATTTCTAGCAAACTGTTGGCCTTTCTTAGCCTAGTTGCATCTCCTCATGGATTGAGTTGGTACAGTTAACTCCACAGTTCTTCTCTTGGTTGAGAGTTTGCTATGTGAGGTTTGACTTGGTGTTTTTCACTACTGAAGTGCTTAGAAAATTAGAGTAAATAATGAACCAATATTTCAGAACCAGATTAGACACAATTTACTGTAATGTTTCATAAACCACAGACTCCTTTCTTCAGTGAATGCGTGAAGGATATCTCTCTTTTTTTTTCCAGACATACCAGGGTGCAAGTGTAAATTTCCATAAAATTTAAATGAGGTGCTTCCTGTAATTAATGAACAGTTGAGGCTGCTCTCTGGTCTGCATTGTAATTAACCGTGATCAGGCTTGTTTAGTGATGACACTGTTCCTGTAATAATTTGACAAGCTACTGTGAATTTGCCAGGTTATTAAACAACCTGCAGCCTTCACTTACGGAGTCAGAGGGACGGGGTCCACAGCAGCAGCCACTGCCAGTTAAATGCAGCACGAGGGTGAACCAGAAGCCACCCCTTGAAGTCTATCTATCACCACAAGCAGATTTATATGCCTGTGACTTTGGAGAACTTAATTAATGTGGCATGGAGATGTCTTGAAAACTTTTGTTTATTGTATGATGAACCTACTGGGACAAAGCTGATCATTTTTTAGGACACACAATGAAGCCTGCAGATTATCTGTAGTATATCAGTATGAACAAAATGGAGAGAAGTTTCCTTTTACTACCTAATTTTAGATAGATATAACTAATTTTTTTGAAAAGCGCTTTTAGGTTCACTTACATATAATAACCCTATATGTTATTTTCTCTCCCTTTTGTTAGGATTAACAGATGAATGTGTGCTAAGAGTCACATTGCAGGTCCTCAGCTCTAAGTGGACTGGTACCCTTATGTCCTCTGTCACTAGCACATACCCCCCCCCTCAGGTTAAGAGCTGTTCAAAACGTTACTGTCTAGTTACTGTGGTGTCTTTCATTCAGATTCTGTTTATTGACTAAACCACAAGGATTCCTGCCCAAAGTACCAGGCGGTCTCTGCTTGACTGATTTTGATTTTCTAACATCAGCCCTGGGGTTTATTTGAAAAATGTACACACACTGCAGCTTTAACAAGTCAAGTGACTGCGTGTTTTTTACCATGGAGTAGAGTATATCTGAAGATCATTAAATTTGGTGGTGGGGGTGGCCGTGGCAGAGCATGAGTGTGGTAGTCCTAGTATGATGTGTGTGTGTGTGTGTGTGTGTATGTGTGTATGTGGTGTGTGTGTGTGTGTGTGTGTGTGTGTGTGAGAGAGAGAGAGAGAGAGAGAGAGAGATGGTTTTTGTCTTTTCATCTTCTCCAAGAGCCAGAAAGTTTCCTGCCGTTTTCTTTCCAGCTATTGACAAATGATTGCCAGATGTGAGGTCTTTGCAGCGCTCTTTCCCTCAGCAAACCTGCAGTGAAGGGATATTTGATTCTCCCTTGCCCATTTCATCTCCTTTCCACATCTGCCAGGGACACACAAGCAATACATCCCTACATGAGAGTTTAAAGTTTACTCAGCTCCTTTTCCTCCTCAGATAAAGTGTTCAGAGACAGCAGAATGAGGTCCGCATGACGCCCTCCCCCTCCCTGTATGAAATTCGTTGTTTATTTTACTTATCGATCTCTTAGTAATCGAACTTTCATTTCAGCCTCCATCCAAGGAAAATCTGATGCAACTCGGGAGTGCTAAGAGTTTACTGTTGTCTGCAGGCCACAAGAGTGTCACCACTACAGTTTCCCCCAAGTCCCTCAGCTCTGAGAAAGACAGTCTATTCTATAGGATATCCCAGGACAGCATTTCATATACAAATACCAAGTGTTCAGTGTTGAATGTTCTGTAGGATGCAATAGTCATTTAAAATTAAAAAAAAAAATCCAATTATGGGTGTGGAAAAAGTCACCTTGTTCCATGTCCCTGTGTTTTTATCCATTGTTCAAGTTGCTATGTAGGAGGCTGTAGTTTTAATCACAAGTAGCTTGTTAAAGAGAAAGTGTAGGGAGTTTGGGAGGCGTGTGGAATTAACTTGCTTGGGGAGGCCACACACATAATCACTGACATGCACAGAGGCCTTGTGCATCTGTTTAGAATCTGTATTGATACTGATTTTTTTTTTGTTTCTCATCTCAGTTTGAAAATAGTTTCTAAAATGCCCTTATAGCTCATGTTCATGCTATAGGGTGGGCTGACACAGGTGGCCTTTCTGTTTTCCTATTACACTTTTTGGCAAACGAAAAGGCCCCTTATTCCCTGAATAAGATCAGGGTATTTTTTTAAAACATTTAAAAAATAATCCATAAAATGTCTGCCACATGTTCTCTAGTTTATGGAAATGTTTTCCAAATCAGAGCCATGTATTGAATTCTTATTGTAAAAGTGCTAGTGTGTTTATTTCTATCACCTTTTTAGCTACCTGTGATTCCTATTTTATGTGAATTTGTGTTTTATGTGAAACTCAAGTGAAGAATTCAATGCATATTTCTGAATTTTTAGACTAAGACGTTTTATTGTTGGTATTAAAAGTGGTCAGGTAAAATAGCCGTGATTGCCTGGCATTGCAGTCAAAACAGGAAATAGGAACTGTGTCTTTCAATATTTCCTTTAAACGAAATTAGTGAAATAATAGTAACAGACAAAACTAAGCAACAACCCCCCAGTGGCCCCTGGGAAAACAAAACAACCTCAAAAAACCTTACTTAAACACTAAGTAAGTGGGCAAAGCCACTAAAAAGGAATTGCCAAAATGTATTCGTATGTACTGTTTTTATTGAATAGGCTAGAGGATAATCATGACTGAAGACACGAAACAATAATTTCAAATTGCTTACACATAAAAACAAGATACTTCTGAAAATAGCCAAGAGTGAGCAGGGCCTCTTTGGGAAGTTCATACTGTGGTTGTTCCTTGTGATCCTCTGGGAGAGATGGCATGGTAGCCTCTCCATATACTCAGTGGATGCTGTGTGGAGAAGGTGGAGGCAGAGGCCTTTCCTAAGCGGCAAGGGTGGGAACCCCAGCAGCAGCTAAGCTCCTCCACGTTTACATCACTTTGCAGAATTTGCCTTAACGAATGCATTTGCTGGTTTCTCATGACTTCCTGCTTTTTCCTCACCATAGTTACTCTGGGAGGCAGAGAGGTGCTAAGCAATGGAGGTGTCATCCGGCTGTGTACCTAGGGAATGTCCTTCAGAGGACAACTTGTCACCAGCCGTCAAAGAAGAGAGTGGCTTTGTGGTCTCTGAACATCTGGCAGTGCTGCACAGGAAGCTGAGGGGGTGTCATTAATTGTGATGAAATAATTTAAACCATCAGGAATAAATGAGGCTGTTAAGCTAAGTTCAGATTCCATTTGCCATGCACATGTGTCTAGCAGCCTGTGTGCAGTTAAAAAAAAATTGAATTATATTAGCTCGTGAGTAGAAGTGAAACAGATACTGTAAATGAAACAAGTTGCTGTGCAGTGATGACACGGTATTGAGTCACTTCACAGACTCACAGTTTGTAGGATCAATAGAGCAAAAGTGGTGCATTATTTGATGAATTTTTATATGAAAAGTTGTTTTTGCAAGGTAGTAAAGTGCCCTGCAAGGACCAGCAGCCTAGGCAGTAACTCGAGTACCACTGTTTTTTTTTTTTTTTTTTTTTTTTAACATGCTGAGAACTATGGTGTAGACCTTGGTGTGTACTCACCCAGTGAAGAAGAGTAGGGGTGTGGCTGGATAATGCAAGTAAGCAGGTCCAGGGGTGGCAGTGAGGCGGGAGCCCTTTGTCGGGTCTAGGTGCACAGTGCACCTTCCCGTGGAGTCAGGCTCTGGAGCACATATTGCACTGATTGTGAACATGATTCACAAGCAGCATAGAACCAGGCATCTCCGACTTCTTCAGCAGGACAGTACTGTCCATCAGCTTTTAAAGGTCTGAGCAGCTCTGAGGTTTTGTGAGCCATGGTGTGTCGGCTCCAAAGTATACTTCCAAAATAAAACTTAACTGCTGTACACAAGAACAAAATTTCGGATTTGAACCTTTTTTTCAAACTAACCTAAAAAATTGAAAAGAAAATGAGACTGCCTAGGTACAGAAAACATTGTTGAAAAAATAAAGGAGAGGTATTTGCTGTCAGAAAACAAGATGCAGGCACTGGGCTTGAGCCCTGACAAGCTTTGGATAAGAGCCATTGGCTGCAGATACTTTATCTCGCTTGCTCCCTCCTCTCGTGTTGCCTCGCTGCCTCTCTCTCTGTCCAGTCCTGTCTCTTTTGTGTTTTCTCCACGTTCTCTTTTCCTATCTGTATTTTCACATTACATTTTTGTCCCTTTCTGTTTGCTTCTCTTTACATCTTGTTCTCATTTTCCACCTTCCCTGGAAGCGATCTACAATTCCATTTCATCTACAGAGTTGAACTGCTGATCCTGAGAAGATTGGTGTCCACAATTATTTTGAAGAAAGGAAAAAAGAACCCCCGTAAAACCTGAGATTAAGATTGCATTCATACATGAAGTTGTATGACTGTCGATGGGTGGAAAGATGTGAGTGAATTTGATTCAGAAGTTTAAGAAAGGAATACAGGGTGTTAATTGAGACATCTCTTCCTGTTTCTGAGTAAACATTTTATCAGTGTCATTCAGAGTTCCGTAGGTTCAGGTGAATACATTTCTTCTTTTATGCAGGGGGATATTTGTGTAGAAACCCTTGAGTTCAGACTTGCTTAAAACCCAGAAGAGTAACCTGTTGGAGGTGCCCTCCCTCTGTGTGTTTTATCTGTGGATTTCATTTTAGTTGATGCAATGGAATAGGAAAATTTTCTTTCTTTGGCGCTGCCTCTCATTTATGGAAGGGTCAGGAGTGGGGAATAGTGTTAGTACATAAGGCATTTTATACGGCACATAATAACAGTAAATCTATTCTTATTGTGTTATATATTCACTAGTTTCTGGTTACCTAACAGCTAATAATTAAGGAAAAAAATCCCTGAGAAGCATAGGTATCTTTACTGTGTAAATATTATGTAACAAAGTAATTTTTAGGTTATCTTTCTACCATGGGAATTAAAGTTGACAAAAAAAATTAAATTTGGTAATGGTTTTCCTCTATTTTTACTGAGTATTCTCTGTGCATCTGTTTTCCAAAACCAAGAAAATGATAGTGAATTCAGCAATTGAAATTTGTTAGTAAATAGAGAAAATTTGCTGAATGAATGTAAGGTTTTCCCCCTTTCCATCCCCCCCCCTTTTTAAAATTTTGGCAGGCTATAAATTAGGTGCTTTTATATATTTTCATATGTTTTCCTTTTTAATTTTTCTGTTGCTGTTGCATTTATACTCTGCTTCTGTAGCATCACAGTCATGCACTTGTGTAGCATGAGTTTTAATATTTCAGATATATTATGAATGGAGTAAACTTCACATTCTTCATAGTCTAAGTGTTTTGATGAGAGAATGTTGCCTGGATTTTAGGGGATGGATTTGACATGCGCTGTTCATGTCGGTGACTGTGTGTATTAATGTGCGAATGGTTGCTGTGCGTATGAATGTTAGCAGTGCTGAGCGAGGTGCTGTGTTTTCTGCGTGTAATTGCTTAGGTTTTGCTGTAACAGCTTATATGGAAAGGAGGTAAGAAAGCAAGAGGAAGCTTTTAGATCTCATCTTGATTAGAGAATCACGTATTCCAGGTGGGCATGTACATGTGCATGGGTTTTTATAAAATATTACACACTATACCCATACTTTATAGTTACGAGTTACTAATTATCTTCCATTTGTATATTTGGTTGGAGCTAATTACAATGAATCCTCTATATTAGAACATACAAGTCTTTCTGTTTCTTGCACAAGAAAAGAAAACCTTTTGATTTTGTAGAAAGAATAATCTCAAGTTGTGTGTTAGGTTCCTTAGGACTTACAAATGAAAATTGTATGAGTTGTAAAAAACCAATATCTTCCTATTAATGATTTAGAAGCTATGTGTGAGAAGCTTGATAGGACTTATCTCCAGATCACCCCAGCACTCTTCATTGCTGGTCAGAGCCTACGTGATATCATGTGCTCGTTCCTATTCCTTTAGTGATGATACATATTACTTGACTTTGTTTTAAAATTGAAAAGCTAAGCTATATAGTCAATTTGCCCCGTGTTTCACACGATCCAGAAGAACATAGAGAATGCAGATGTCAGTCTTACACCTAACCCTGGTGGTGGGGTCACAGTTCAGGAGGCTTCAGTTTTAAGCCTTGCAGAGCAGTCTCGGCAGGTTTTCCATGGAAAATAAAATCACACCCCCCCCCCCCATGACCTGGAAGACATAGAATGTTTGGGGCCGCTTGGTTTTTTTTCCTGTCTGTTTTTCTAGTGTCTGTTAATGTTCTTCAAAAGCTACCTCTTAAAAAGTATGAAGTAGAAATAGTCACATCTGAGTGAGCCCTGTTTCAAAAGCAAAGTGTCATTTGCAGATATCCAAAGAAAGGGATTGCCTCAGAGTATAAAAGTTTTCTTTTATGTTCAGTGAGTGCCAGTAGAGTTTCTTGAAGCACAGAGGCAGACTAAGTTCCCTTGAAATCGTTGTTACTTTTACAAAACATCTTTAAGTGCCTTTTTGGGTAGGGTACTGTGCTTGCATCCTATAAAACGTGAGCTGAACAGATAGGGTCTCTGCCCTTTAGGAGTTTATAATCAAAAACATATAATGCAGCTGACATCTGTTATTGTATTGGGGTTTTACAAATAAACGTTGATCACTTATATAAATAAAAGTTTTATAACAAAGAGGAGAAAAGCCTTTTCTTGCCTGATTAAATAAGTAAACACACATCCTTATCCACACACTGAAACTATCCATAGAAGTTGTAAAATGGCTGAATTAAAATAATCCTGACACCAGAGTACTCTATTACAGCGTGGTTTTGGAGTTTTGGAGCATGAGCTGATGCCATTGATGGTATCCTTTGAATGATCTGATTCTGAGATGGTTTGTTTTCTGCTGAAGAACATGGACATGAGTTCAGGCTTCTGTACCTATGGATTTTCCTCAGTAAAATTTTTATCTAAGCCCTTAATATTATTAAAAATCATGCTTTAAAATGAGCCGTCTCTCTCGTTGTTCTTTCAGTAGACGCTACATTAAAACAAACACAGGCATTTAACATTGATGCTGATTATGAAATGAATTTAGAGGAGTGGGAGATTGATTCAGAACTTGAAGTCCTAACACTCCTTACAAGTCAAGTTTTGGTGAAGTTATACTAACTGAAATTAAGCATGTATGTGGATGGGGGTGTGAGTACTTAGTTTGATAAGTTATGGTTAATTTTAATGCCGGGCTTTAACAGTTTCTTCATTTTTGAGTGACTAAAAACATTGACAAGACTAAACATGAACCCAGCTCAAAGGTCAAGACGCTTAAAAAAATGGCTCTCTCTCCCTCACTGTAGGTATCTGTCTGTGTAAATTGAAGCACGTGGGTGCATAAATTAATTAGAAGAACAGTCAGTGATATAAATCAAACTTACTTGGTACACTGGTGAAATGAGCATTGTTTATAAGATTATCTTGTTATTTAATCTCTTCTGTGTAAACCTGGCTGGCTGGCATCATGAAGTAGTCACACAATTAATGCGATGATGGTATACTTTTTCTCGCACAGGTCTGGTCCTGCAGGCCTTTCTTGATGGATTTGTATATATAGAACTGGAAATTTTAATTAGCCAGACTCCCCCCACCCCTTTGCATATGTCTGGTTTTCTTATTTTATTTTAAAAAATCTCAAAATGTCCTCAGAGATTATTTTTTTATTCTTTTGGACCAGAAATCTACTGACCCCAGAAGAATAAATTGCCTTCAGATATTATTTTATCATAACTCTGTAAAGTTCATTATCAGAGCTACCTGCTGTCTTCAGCTTCACTGTGCTGTGCTGCTGGATCTCAAATAAAAAGAAGATTTTACTCACAAATGAACCCATTAGGAATTTCTTGAATAAACAAAAGGCTTCTTTCTCTTTGATGTACAAAGGAATTTTGGTTGTGTCTATTAGTCACATAAGTCTCCTCTTTATACGGACAACCACCATTCCTTATCTTTTGTATGAGACTGAATGTATCTCTACTAGCTCTGGTGCAGGAGACCGACACTGTTTAAAACGCCAGGAGGAGTCTTTGCCTTGTGTGGTTGTTTGTGTCTCTGTGTAGCATTTGCTTCACAACCATAGCTTCCTTTCTTGTTTCTGGGTTCTGTCCCCACCTGCTACCGACTTTGTGAGCTGATTTCTTTGCTACAAGATAAAAGCTTTGCTTTGGAGAAGTAAAGATCCTTCAGTACTCATCTCATTCCCAGGTTGCCTAACTCTCCTTGGCCTTCTTTTAGGACTAATATTTTATGTAGGGCTGTTCAATAATTTTACAAATGAATTGCAAAAAAATATGTCATTTTATCTTCTAAAATCTTTTATGACTAGAGTTTGGGGGCTGGAATTTGTTGTTGTTCCTTCTTAATCTCCTGTAGACAGATCTAGAACAGTACTTTGAGTCTTGTGCATAGATAGGGCAGTTTTGAATGACTTGATGCAATCTCAATTGTGTGGTGGGTTTTTTGTTTGTTTGTTTGTTTGTTTTTTGTTTTTAACTTGGGTTATTGACTTCTTTATTGGCCGACACTGGTAATACACACTTAAATATTTGGATGTATTATTTAGACAATTTGTTTTCATTTTCATGTGTGTCATAAATTTTACCATTTGAAGAGTGATTATTTATCATGCCATAGCAATATTCCTTACTCTTAGGAGTATATATTTGTACTTTTGGGAATCAGCAACCACAAGTTAAAGAACTGAAGACCAGTCAGCCATGAATGATAATTTGCTGAGAGCTTACTTAATGAGGAAAAGTGGTGTAAGACCTCACATTATGTGTGTTCTCATACACTTTCATCCCCACGTCCTTGGATATCCAGCTTATGTTGTAAGTCATTGTTAAACCATGCAGATACATTTACAGAGGATTAGATATGTTTTCTGCAGGCTTCTCAAGGTTCTGCGTACCAAACGTGTATTGAAATCAAGGTATCTGTTTACTGGAAGCCATGCCTGTAGTGCAGTAGGGCACCTTCTGTGTTGAAGAGGTGACTTAACTATGTGCCATCGTTTTCTTCAGCTTACTGATCAGAGCCAGCTTCTTGTATCTGGTAGGAGGGAAGTTTCAAAGTCCCATGAGAAAACAGTATGGAACTGTATGTCATGACCCCATCTGGGAGTGGAGTATGACTGAGTCTATCAAAAATCCAGAGATGTATAAATCAACCTGATAAATGCCTGTTGGCAAAGGCACAGACCGTGTGTGGTTAAGGCTACATGAAGTAAGCACCTTGAGTTTTTCTCAGGTGTGGCTTCTCCATAGACTCTCCATAGCTGGATGTGAAGAGTCTAGGCTTTCCTCCACTTCCCTCCTCCCTCTCCTTTGTATTTCTCTTTACTATGAATTACATCATGGTGTCATCTTCCCCTCCATGTTTGATGTAGTCAATTTTACCCTAGCCATTCATTTTATGATTTCCTTTGAAAGTTGATATAACCAGTATTCTTCGGAGCAGATCATGATATTAACGTCTAAGAAGAAGGGTCTTTGTGTAGGGAAGAGCGTAGAGGAGGAATGAGAGATGGGAGAACCAATGCAAAGAAAAGTGTGGAGAGCAGCAGCCTTGCTTTTGAATGGTGCTTCTTCTCAGTAAGGCACATCATGAAAATGGAAAAAATGTCCATTCTTTGGCTCTCATTTTCTGTTAATTACTGTGGCTCCCTGAGCAACCATATGCCATACTGGTGATTGTCTGGAATCCTAAGTACGTGGGAGAAGCTTAAGTTAAGGTGGCGAGTTAGCGGTCAGTAGCGATATTGGTTAAGGCATCTGCAACACGGAGCGAAATGGAGACAATTGAGAGCTCATTGGGACCCATATGTTGATTTTACTTCGTTGCATAGACAGAGCTGTGACATACTTGCTGTTCTGTACCTCTGGGAACTTCAGTGCTCTTCATGGGTAAGTTAACTATACTTGTAGCCACCTCCTTACTATTTGAAAGAACTGTCTGCTTTTCTCCCAGTAATTTTGGGCAGTTCTTGGAACACTGACTGTTCATACTAGGACCAGGGTGACCATTATTTTGACATAAGTTGACTACTTTATCCACAAGCAAGTATAAAACATCCATAGGTATTATCCCAATTATATTTAAAAATCTTTGATTTTGGAATCGGGGGATGCTGTTACCTATTCAGCTTCTCTCTTCTCCCTCCCTTCCTCCTTCCCCTATTCTCTCTCTCTCTCTCATAATATATACATATATATGTTTACATTTTCCTCTTTTCTTTCCTTTTTTACTCCCTCTCTCCCTCCCTTGCTTCCTTTCTTTCTTTCTTTCTTTCTTTTTTTTTTTTCCAAGACAGGATTTCTCTGTGTAGCCCTGGCTGTCCTGGAACTCACTCTGTAGACCAGGCTGGTCTCGAACTCAGAAATCCGCCTGCCTCTGCCTCCCAAGTGCTGGGATTAAAGGTGTGTGCCACCACTGCCTGGCTAAATTTTTCTTAAAAGACGAGTTATTTAACAAAATTATGCCACAGGATGAATTGACCCATTGTTTTCCAGATTGTTATTGGGACCTCATTAGGTACAATAACTGCTTTTATTGAACCATGATACACGATAAGTTGAGGAAGAGGTAGAAGAGATAAGAATGTAAGGAAAACCTGAAAAGTAGTTCCCAGTAGAATTGAAACACTTCGTGCAATTTATTACCTATTTGACAGAAGAATCTTTCACAAACCAACATCTAACACAAGTAGCTGAGCCACACAATTATTATATGTATTTATTACAGTTATATGTTTTATATTAGAGTCATGGTCCCCAAATTAAAGGGTAACCATTAGGACAGATCATTGGGAGGGGAAGAAATGACATCAATGTTTTCAGTTGGAAATGCAGCTCAGGTCTTTAAACAACTTTTGCTTTTTATCAGTACAGGAACTGGCCTTGATTTCTCGTTGTATGCTACTAGGTTTCTTTCTGGCTGTCCTTTTATAGAGTAGTGTGTGTTCCTGTGGGAGAGAGACTTTAAGGGAGCAGAGGAAAGCATGGTCTCCACTGATGTGGGAAGGTAGAAGACACACGCTGCAAACCAAGTACACAGATAGTCGCTCACAAACTAAAAATTCTCCGTGTACTGTATTTTTAACGACAAAGGAACGGAATAGAGAAATAGCAGAGAGGTAGATTTTATTATGGCTTTACAGTTGCTTTAACTTTCTCAGTCTGGGAATCGTTACCTAGTTAGGTGTGTGTGTGTGTGTGTGTGTGTGTGTGTGTGTGTGTGTGTGTGTGTGATTTGTTCTTTCTCTAATTCAGAGACAGGCCACTGCTTCATTAAAGAAAAAATCTCACTAGAACTCTCTGAGTCTGAGTGAGGTGAACAGGTGACATTTTGAGGTTAACAGGCCTATATGGTAAAAATACAGCCTTAAAAAAAAATTCAGCCTTAAGTGTGTGTTAGATATACTGTGTAGAGGACAAGGAGGTTTAGAGTATAAGAAAAATGACTATTTGTGGAATCTTCAGGAACAATTTTTTCTGCCTTGTGGTTGGTCACTTTCAATGTATGGCAGTTGCTTTCCATTACAATCTCAAGAGCCAATCAATACATACAATATTATGCAACTTACAGTTATATTATAACCAAAATATGTCAAGTGTGGTTTCTGAGTGGCTGATTTACAGTAAGTGTTCTTCAGTCCCCAAAGTGGGTATTATGACTAATTTGAACTCCCATAGACAGGCACTTTTTTTTCCATGTGAAATTGTCTGAGTGTTGTGGGGAGGGTTTGGAGAGAAAAGAGGAGCAGTAACTCTGTCAATGTACTCACATGCAGATTGATCAATTGTCATCTCCTTTGCATCTACATGGATTGTTATGAGTTATTTGCTCGCCCTGGGAGAGACGTGCCCTGAATTATAATAATTTAAAATCTGTGAATCTATTAAAACCATATTTGTAGCTCTAAAAAAATTGATATTCACTGGGCAGTTTGCCCAACAAGAGAAAGTCAAAGAGATTACATACTTACCCTAAGTAACAGCAACTATCCTGCCAGTTCTTCCTTTGAAAGAATACAGCAGACCCAAATTATACATCTACGGGTAAGGGTAAGAAGAGGCAAGAAAAGAACTCAATACATCAAAATCAGAAAGTGAATTCCACAATAATGGTTACAATAATGTTTCAAGATGTGATTTCAGCAGAGGCCCAAGTCACTGAGCTAATCGCAACTTGGATAGGTTTAAAATGATTTAAAACACATCTCGTGGTTTTTAAATATGTTTACTTCTCTCACTTACTTATGTGCCAATAGGCCCTGTGATCACGTGGGGTCAGGGCAGCAGCCCTGTTTGATGGAGAATGTATGGACTATGTAACAACCACAGACTATGGTCTCAGGCTGTCCTTGATATTCCTCATCTACAGGTCATAGGGTATGGAGATATCAAAGCTTTCTGAATGATCACTCTGACCTTTTGCTGTGGGGTTGGCAACACAAGGCTGCATTGAAGTAAGACAGTGCTTCCACATGAAATGAGGATAGGCAGCTCTGAGGAACTGTGTTGTGATCCTAGGAAGAGTCAGGTTTAGTCATATTCATCTGCCTTGTCTCAGCACTGTCATTGGGGCCTGGCCTTTGTCAGAAACGTGTGTACATGCTGAATGAATATGACAAATACTGTTTTTGCATGGAGTCGCAGTGTGGATAGGCAAACGAAGGAACACTTTGCACAAAGGACACATGTTCTAGTTGTTTGTTTGAGTAAATGTGGGACCTGTGGCACTAGAGAAAAAGCAAGCTCACTTAAAAATGTCTCTCCTTGAGGGCAAATGCATGTTTGTGCTTATCTTTATATTCTGCTGTTTTGCATGTAGCCCTGCTCATAGTAGACCCTGGAAAAGAGTATCATACTACTTTCTCTTTTGTAAACTTGAAGTGAATTTTCCATATTTCCAAGAAGGTTTCTTCTTTTCATGTTAAGAGTTTGATAGATGTTGGGGTTCATCCTATATCTTGTTCTGTTAATGTTAAAGACTAAATACCTCATTCACTGTAATCATACCATAAGGTGGTACACAACTTTGATCCCAGTACTCAGAAGATAGAGCAGGTAGAGTTCTGAGTTCAAAGCCAACAGGATCTACCCATTAAAAAACACTGTCCCCCCCCCCAAAAAAAAAGCGACAAAATAACAACAACAGCAGCAGCTACAACACTTGCTAGGTGGTGGTGGCACACACCTTTGATTTCAGTACTTGAGAGGCCGAAGCAGGCTGAGCTTTGAGTTTGAGACCACTTGGTCTACAGAGCAAGTTCCAGGATAGCCAGTGCTACACTGAGAAACCCTGTTTCAAAAAACAAAACAAGTTGAATGTACTGTCTTTCCAAATATTGTTTTTACTTTCTATACTTAGGAATTAACTTCTGGGGACTGTTAAGGATGATTTCCAATTATGACACTTAGAAAGAGGTCTAGAGACCCACCATTCACTTTTAATTAACCACTGCATTTGTTTTTTGTCTAGGAATAGTATTTCCCTTGTATGAAGTGTAGGCCCAATAAGGACCTGGTTGTGTTATTTTATTCTCAGGTAGACCTGTTAAGGCTGCAAAGTGTAAAAACAAAAGATAAACAAAACTTCAAAGGCACCCCTGAATAAGAATAAGCCCCCCAAATTGGTGAGCTGTTAAATAAGTGGATACTGTGGTTAGACAGTAGACATAGCTAATGGAGAGGGGTGGGTACGTCTCATCACCTCGCCTGGATGAACCGACAAACACACCCTAGAGACAAGTAGTTTCATGACATCCTTGCAGGTACACCCAGCTGACGCATGGCACATGTGTGCAAGGTACACCTCTGAAATTGGAATTTAGGTCCTGTGGCTGTGTCCTAAGTTGTAATGCTCCTGCCTCTGCTCCCTCCCAGTTGCTGAGACTACAGATGCATCACCAGCTAGTATTTAGTTCTTCAATTAGAAACCTGCGGTGCTCCTTATTGCCTTAAGTTTTGGGGTGAAATGCCACCTCAGTACTAGTTCATAAACATTTGAACTTGGATATTGTAACTGAAAAGTCGAAGAAAATATCAAAATAAAAAAAATCAGTCAAGTAAATAAATTCATCTTGCAGATCTTATTGAAATGAAACAGATATAATTTCCTCAAAGCATGACAGATTTTTTTTTAAAGGTTATATCTCTTTATGTGCCAATTGACCCTGAGGTCAAATGGGGTCAGGGCAACAACCCTGTGTATATGACCCTGTAGAAATGAAGCAGTCATATTTTATACCAACAGCAAGAGATAAACTTGCTACGGTGGTTGAATCAAGAAAGTGCTCTGGATTAGATGAGTGTATGCCAGGTGTGTGCTGGGTGTGTGCTGATGTGTTATGGGTGTGTGATGGGTGTGTACTGATGTGTGCTGGGTCTGTGCTGGGTCTGTGCTTTGTGTGTGCTGTGTGTGTGCTGCATGTGTGCTGCATGTGTGCTGTGTGTGTGCTGTGTGTGTGTGTGTGTGCACTGTGTGTGCTGGGTGTGTGCTGGGTGTGTGCTGGGTGTGTACTGATGTGTGCTGGGTGTGTGCTATGTGTGTGCTGATGTGTGCTGGGTGTGTGCTATGTGTGTGCTGCATGTGTGCTGTGTGTGTGTGTGCTGTGTGTGTGCTTCGTGTGTGCTGGGTGTGTGTGTGCTTCCTGGTGATGGGGTTCAGCCACAGAATCATCCAAGTCTCAGCAATAGAATCTGACTTAGAAGGTTTTTGAAAAACATTTTTACTTAATTGCCAACAAAGCTTATACATTGTTTACTGTGCTGTGTGTTGTTTTGTTCATTCAGGTAATGGAAATTATTCGTTAGTTTTAACCTTTTGGTGTATGCTTTAGTATGTTGTTTTAATTAATTATGCTAAGTGCCTTTAATGCCTTGTGACTCTTACTGAAAGTGTCATGATAGAGGAAACAAAATAAAAAAAACTATATAGTGTTATAGGAGAAAACATTGTCAGCAAAGATGGAAGAGATCAAGGGAATGTCAAAATTATTGGAGTGAAGAAAACAGAGAATTGAAGATGAGACCAAAACCAGGTAGATAGAGATGCCCATGGGCAAGATACAGCTCTGTGTGAAAGTGTGCCAGAAGGTAGAACTTCACAGGAAAGGTTTGTTTTATGGGGATGTATACAAAATCTCATGACCTTTTGTTTATTAAAATTAAAAATTTATGTAAGATATCATACTCAAAGTATGGGACTATTTTGAAAGTATAAAGATTTATTGAAAGCACAACAATATACCATTAATGCGTCTTCAAATAAACCGTTAATTGCAGATAGCTTTCTTACTATTTTTAATTCTGAGAGTTCTTATTGTCATGGTTTCTAGAAACTAAGTACAGTGATTTGTTTGTTTTTCAGTTAGTGAAGATTTCCTATGGGGTCTTTGGCAGATAAATGGTTACATTTTAGATGGTTTTTGGCTTTTAATTTTAATCTAACTAATGCCTAATTATGAGTAATGGAATTTTGGAAATTTCCATTTACAACAAAGAAGTTAGATTATGTGTAAGTTACAGAGTAAAATTTGTTCTCTTTAGAGATGATTACAATAAGGACCACCTAACAAAAGAAGTTATGTGTCTGTCTTGTCTTCATTCCAGTCACTTTCGAAAGCACTGCCCTGACTGATGGAGTCCTTAGGTTTAGAATAGGCAGAGTTATGCAGTATCAAGGCAGCACTTTGTGGTAATTGGCCGGCATCCCAGTGCACAGAAAATGTCGCCAAATAATAATTCCCGGTGAAAACATAGAAGTGACGCAGATGTGTGAGTAAGCCACAAGACAGGATGGCAGTGTGCACTTCGCTCATGCTCGGCTTCAGAACTTCTCTCTTTAAAACCTCCCTCAGCAGGTAAGAGCACTGGCCATTCTTCCAGAGGACAGGGGATCAATTCCCAACACCCACATGGCAGCTCACAACTGTCTATAACTCTAGTTCCAGAGGATCTGACACCCTTACACCAATGCGTATAAAATAAAACCAAATGAACTATGGAAGAAAGGGCTGGTGAGATGGCTCAGTGGGTAAGAGCACCCGACTGCTCTTCCGAAGGTCCAAGGTTCAAATCCCAGCAACCACATGGTGGCTCACAACCATCCGTAACGAGATCTGGCGCCCTCTTCTGGAGTGTCTGAAGACAGCTGCAGTGTACTTACATATAATAAAAATAAATAAATCTAAAAAAAAAAATGAACTATGGAAGAAAAGGCTCCCTTGCAACCCACCCACCTAGTTTGCTTTTCTTGTCCCCATTGCTCACACAGCTTTCTGTATATCGGATCCTACTATACTGTTGACATTGTGTACATTATTATTCTTTTTTGTTAAGTTCTTTTGAGTTAGGTTTTCTCTTTATAGCCTTGGCTGTCTTGCAGCCTGCTCTGTAGAATGAAGCTGGCCTTGAACTCAGAGACTGTGCCTCTCGAGTGCTAGGGTTGAAGGTGTGTGCCACCACACCTGGCTTCATTCTTATTCTTACCTGTGGTTTTGATGTGATAGTATCTTGATTCATGGATTGATTGGGAACAGTAGTGACTGTATGGTTTTGTTGTTGTTGTTGTTTTTCAAACAAACAAACAAACAAACAAACAAACAAAAAACTAACCTCACCAAGAAAGGCATTTTGGAAAGCAGAAAATTCTTCCTAATTTTATGCCATCCAATGTTTCCTTGTTGTTTTATGGTAGATGTTTTCTCCCATGTGTAGGTAAAATCTGCTCAGCTATCTCTGGCTATGGCTCATTTTAATCCATGCTTCTTTAAAGATCTACCCTATAGGAAACAGTTGGGGGGGGCGGATTAATGTAAAATGCAATTTGGTCTCTTGTTCACATAATTGGGTTGTGTGTTTTGTTTTTGTATTTTGTTCTTGAACATCTTAATGCAAAACATCATAACATTCACCACTTAGGGGACCAAAATACTCAAGCTGATTATGGCAATATCCTCATGTGATACTTACTATGTGAATGTATCCACGTGGAAATGAACCAGGGGGAGTTGAATGCTCGAAGTGAACCTTCCTTTGTAATGGTTAACTGGATTGCTCTCACCTTGTAAGGCTCTAAACCCTAGCCCATTTTTCTATGAAAACGTATTTGCAGCTGTTTCAAATAACTGGTGGTTTGAAGATGAATCTTCATGTGGTTTGCTACACACTCAAAAACCTAGACGTGTCTAGGCTGTTTGTCTCTGAAGCTAAGGAGTTCAGATTAACTTCAAATTAGTCTTTATTTATTGAATATCCAAGTTTCAAAAAATCCCCAGTTAAGATTTAATTATATAAAGATATTTATAATTTTCTTAAGACATCCCTAAAGACATTTATAATTTTAAAAAATTATCAGTAGTTTTGTTTTATATTAGAGACTCTTAGACATGATCTATAACTACATGCAGAAAGTTTAAAAACAAGCAAGAAAATGTGAAGACCAGAATTTGCGGCTCCTTTAAGAGTAGTCTGTAGTGCGGTAGGAATGCAGTAGGATGTGGCGGGGGGCAGGGGGGACCCCTGTGTATGGGAGAGAGCTGATTACACTGAACTTATACGGTTCCTGGGCTTGTGAGGTGAAGGGCATTAGAGGCTTCTCGTCATATGACCCACTCATGGTTTCATCCCTGAGGAGCTACCATGCAGATACCAAGGGTACTAATCACTCTCATACGATCTTTTGAAGTTGACTCTGTAGATGAATTTGGGATTGAGGCAGGGTGGGCAGCACCAACAGTTTTATAAATGAGGAAGCTCTTTGAGAAAGGTTATGTAGTTTACCTAAGATTTCCTGCTTGAACGAATGTTTTAAAGCACAACAAACTAACATGGCCTTGTTTTGCAGTGACATTTAGGGAAACTGACTAAAATATATGGCCTGTTGAATATTTCTCCCTCTTTTCTTTCTCTTCTACTTTATGGCTGCTTTTCTTTTTCTGTACTTTGAAATTAATGTAAATGCATTTAAGAACACACATTTTTGAAGTGATGTCAGTTGTAAACAGTTTAACAATGAGCATTTCTGTTCTTTCTGCACACAGTACTGGTTTAGAGAATTATCGAATGGTAGATGTCACAGTACAGATGACCGTCCCCTGCAGTTAGGCTCATGGGGGTAGATTCCATCCTGCTCCTGCTGTAGGAATTCTATTATTGATCCTCTCTCTCTCCTCCTTAGGAAGTTTATTCATTTAAAATGTACTACTACACCTGTTTAACATACAGGTTTTGGAAAAATCAGAGTTTAGAAAAACACCTCTGATACCAGCTTCCATAGGATAAGCAAAGTCACATAAACACTGCAGTCCCTAAGTTATCCTCTGGTTGATCATGGTCACAGCATGATCTATGCTCCCATGGAAAGGATGTGATACATCTGTCACACACTAGTGTATTCCTGTCCTGTAATGAGTACTATGAGTAACTTCCTATCGCCTTCAGGGCCTGTATATAGTGCCACCATTCAGAAAACTATACAACAAACTTTTTTCTAGTTCGTGCTTACTCCATTTCAGTTAATAAATGCCCAGCTCATACTCTATCCCTGTCTGACAGCCCTTCTCATTATCATTCATAACTCCCATTAAAGAGGGAATATGTGTCTATACATCACCTGCTGCTTCTCTTCTGCTTTAGCCTCTTGCTGTCTAGCTTGTTTTTGCTCCTCTCTTCAGATGCTGTGGAGACCTGACCTCATCTCATTCATTTTAGATTTTACTTAGGTCTCTGTGACAGTTGTTTCTGTTGAATAGTTGTGCATATGTGTGCGTGCCTGTGTGCATCCATGTTTGTGTGTATTCATGTGGCAAGGTACATGGTTGGATATTTAGGAGCTTCTTATGCTTTTACTCATAGCTGACAGCAGCTGACCCTTTTCTATCTTTATTGTGTCAACTAAAATGAATCTAGGCATTCCCAAGAGTGTCTAGATGACAGTCTGTTTCCTACTTAGAACACTTTCCTATATATGACTTTGCTGAGGCACTTATGATCCCATATGGTGGTTATTTCACACCATGTTCATGTTTTTACATTTATGCACGAATGTGTATATGCTTGTGCCACAGAGCACATATGAAGGTCAGAGTTCACCATGCAGAATTTTGTTTTCTCCTTTGACTGTATATGTTGGGAGATGTTCATCAGACTTGGTGGCAAACCGCCTTACCCACTGAGCCTTCTTGTTTGTCTCTATGGTTGTCAGAGGCCAGCATATTCAGGGCTTCTAGAGCAGTGCTGAAACTGTGTGATCCCTAGTCAGCATGTGTTCATTCACTGACTATGCCAGAACTGTGCCTCAGTCTTGTTTTAAATAATAAGATACGACAATAAGCAAAGTGAAGAATTTTGTTATTTTACAAGAAAGAACTTGATAGTTTGATTTTGTCAATTTATAACACTTTTTAAAGATTTATTTATTTATTTATTTATTTATTTATTTCATGTATGTGGGTATACGGTTGCTGTCTTCAGACACACCAGAAGGCAGCCTCCGATGGTCATTACAGATGGTTGTAAGCCACCATGTGGTTGTTGGGATTTGAACTCAGGACCTCTGGGAGAGCAGTCAGTGCTCTTAACCACGGAGCCATCTCTTCAGCCCTATATAATTTTTATAAGTGAGTTTAAGGTTATATCCTATAAAGGATATATGAAAGAAATCATCATTATTTTAAAAAGAGAGTGGAAATGCCTGAATCATTTCCTTAACTTTTCTACCATGGTTGATGTACTCTTTTTTATGGCAAATTTGTTTATTCCTGGGTGAAACAGTTTGGGACATTTAATGGTCCTTTAGACACGTCAGATAAATATTCAAGGAGGATTTTTAATATAGTGAGATAAAAAGACGCATAGCTACAGAGACTTCTAAGAGTGAATTAAGTTCATATTCTAGGTAGGAGTGTGTGGTGTGTGTGTGTGTGTGTGTGTGTGTGTGTGTGTGTGTGTGATAAGTGTCCATGATGAACTCAGACTTGTAACTGACTCTAATCATTACCTTCACTGTAGTGAATTTGGAGAATAAGGTTTCTATGATGGCAGGGGCAAGAACATATATAACCCTGGGGTGTTCCATATTTCCTTTTCTTGCATCTTACATGTTCTCCAGCCTTTTTTCCCCCTCCTTTATGTGGATTTCTGTAGTCTGAAGTGTATGTGGTAAGTATTCTGATCCTATGGCCTACACTGTCTGCAGAGGTGTGTGTGAGTGAGACCCCTTTTAATCATCCGTATAATGATTGGTGGCTCCCTGTTGTTAAACCACAGTTATTGATCCATCATCGCTGAAGTACATAGCTGAAGGAGCTGGTGCTGTCAGGCATTGATTGACTAGGAAGGAAGTGTAGAGATATTCGAACTCACTTTTATTTTCATCAGCAACAGTTCCAGTGGAGATGCGTGTGAGACCTTCATGATGGAACATCATTTTTTCTGCATTAAGAGGTGTCTGATGTGACTGAAATTGCTGGAGTAACTCAAAGGCTGCGTTTAAAATATTTAGAACAGAAGAAACTGTCTGAAACTTCTCATCTGGCTTGGCTAATGGTTCAGTCTCTGGAAAATGGATCTGAGGGTAGGAGTCAAAAAGGAAGGTGCTATAAAATTATTCAGAAGCAAATTGAGTAACAAATGATATATGTTAAAATTTTATAAAAGGAATTTTCCACATAAGATAGTGTGGATAAACCTACCATGTTTTGTGTAAATTGAATAATTTCCTGGCTGTTCAGAGAAGTTTAAATCAGAATGAGTAGTTGTCTCATGGAACTGTTCTCACATTTTGGGATGTTTGAGAGGGTGGCAGAAATACACACTCTCTCACACACACACAAACACAAAACTATGTAAGGACAAACTAAAGATACAGAAGATACTTAGGAAAGTGTCCCTCTGCTTTCTTTTAGCTTAGGTAGATTTTTAACATCCGGGTGAGCATTGTTTGTTTCTAAGGACTCCTTAATAGCACTATATGTCCTAGCTGTAATTAGAACAAAATAGAACAACAAAAATAAATGATGGGTAGGTATATTAAGAACAAAATTCAGAAACAGGACAGAAGCCATGATCATATCCCTAGTGGCATTTTCCCATGCTCAAGCCTTTGTCCCTCTTACTGAATGTTTTATTTTGTTATAATTACAGTATCTTGCCTGTACTTTGTCCCTCTGATCCTTTGTTAAAGCCCAGATCACTCTGTGAAGACGGAGCTCCTAGGTGTGATTTATTGAGTGACAGGTAGCTGTAGGGTAGAACGCCCGCCTCTGTACCTGAGTAAAGCATTAGACATCACAGAGCTGGGGTAGGTGGAGAGGGGGAGGGGCACAGAATGGAGTGGGGGCAGTGAAAAGCACCGAGCAGTAACACAGCAGCTCCTGGATACAGATCAGAGGAGAGGTTCTGCCACAAATCACCTAGAAACATGTCAGACGCTGCATGTGTGTTGTTTTACACTGAGGGCACAGCCGTAGTCCAAAAGTATTGATTCTTTTCTTTGTATGGAGACAGAGACTGTCAGGCCTGGCGGGCTGACCTTGGTATGGTGCAGACAACTATTCCCCACCCTGCTGACTAGATGAACCCCACAGGAAAAGCTCGGGCAAGAGATGCCAGTGTCCAGCTCTCAGACACAGGGAGAAACAGATGCCTGCTGAACCTGCTTCTGTTCTCCCCTCCCCGCCAGCTTGGGCCCCCCGGGTGCTGCCTGTGACAGAACATGAGAGGAATGAGTCTTGGAGCGATTGTGTGTATGTGTTTGTGTGTATCTCAAAATGCACAAAAAGAAACTCTTTTTTAAAAAAAAAATATTTATCTATGAGATATTTTAGAGGTCCAGGGGTGTGTGTGTGTGTGTGTGTGTGTGTGTGTTTAGTGTTTTGTGTTTTAGGAAGCAAGAAGAGAGTATTTTCTTAATTCATGTGTGACGCCACCTAAGTGTATATTTGTGGCCCCTTTCCCTTCTTGCTCTGTTCCAGCATCCTCAGAGACAGGAGAGATAAGAGCAAAGTAACTACTTATCAAAGTTAACTGAGTCTAAGTTATTTTTTAAGGTTGTTTAAGAGTTAAGCTTCACAGATCTGTCAGTCTGTGTGATTTCATTGCACTCCTTCTCGTAAGCTCTGCAGGACTTTAAACCATTTTGTACCATTTAAATATGTCCTACTTACTTCCTATACAAATCAAGTACATTTTAGCTGAACAAATTCGTGTGTGTTTAGGATTCATATTCGCATTGGCTAAATAGAAAGCCCATAGCACTGTGAACGTGTAATCTGCTGGGAAAGAGGCTGCAGTGTGCCTTTCAGGGAGCCGCGGATCCGACTGGAGTCCTATGCAAGGCTTCTTCCTTAATGATGCAGGGGGCTTTATCTTCATTAAACTAAGAGGAGGATGCCTTTCTCCACTCATTTCAAGGGTGCTGCTTCATGCACCCTTGTAGGATGGAGCTGTCCATGAAGAAAAGTCTAGTACCGTTTAGATGTGCCCACAGGGGACTCGCAGACACTGGGGACACAAGGTGGATGAGCTTTTGTCTGTGAGCTGCAGCTTGAAGATCCTCTTCCTCAAAAGTGCGGCTTTTCTTTCCCCAAACGGAACACTGCAGACCAACTCTGTACACAGTGATGTGTTGAGTTTGTGTAATTCAACATTAATCCTTCTTTGAAGTGAATATTTTAAAAGTGGCCAATTGGAAGAGACGGACAGCAAGCCCATGTAAGCCATGAGCTTTTCTTGTGTGGGAGGTCATTTTACTGCCTACATGCATGTTTTCACATTAAGTCAGTTTCAATGATTCTTTTATAACCGGAAAAACAAACAAACAAACAAACAAAGAACCCAACCACTCGTCATTTCAAACAATCATTTGTCAGTTTTCTTTTTAAGGCACGAAGCTTCTATACTATTTTGGGGTTTCTAGACTCTTAAGATTAAAAAAAAATTAGATTAAATTATTTTGGCTTCTTATGTTTATCCCAAACAGTTTTCATCCTCTTAGTCAGACCTTTGCTTCTGGTTAGAAATGCCCTGTCTTTTACAAGTTTAGAACAGTTAGACAAATATTTATTAAACAGAACTAAGGGGCCTGACTTAGGAGATGTCACTGTCTTGAATAAGAACACTCTGGCTGTAAAATGGTAAATGATTAGTGACTCCTATTTGTGAGGTACGTACCATATAAGAAATACAGTGCAGAGAGCAGATTGGGAAAGGTTTAAGATCTGAGTACCTCGAACTGCTATTTTAACCCCTTACTTTTCCTTTAATATATACATGCTAATCGTCTGCCCTTCTCTCATCCCTGTATATCTTATACCCACCAGCTTTACTCCTAAAATCATATTGCTTTTGAAAGTGTCAGTTGAGTTATCCCTTGTCTTGTTAGTATCATGTTTGATTTCTTGGACAGAGACATAAATCACCATGTAATATGCAGGTCTTTTGAAGATGCACCCAAGGTTTATTGCCAGTAACAGACTAGTGGCCTTATGTGGACTTTCCATGAATAAAACAGATTGATGAGCCATTTTATAGCATTGCAAGCTGTATTATAAATATATCACCCTTTTCAGTAATATAACGCGAGGAGCAGCCTAATGAGCTCCCAACCACGATCAGCCAGAGAGCTGGGAGTTCTGGGTAGCTTCTAGGACAAGGGACCAGCGGAGACTGAGAAGTCCAAACCCTGTAATATTTTCTTCAGCTCAGTGACTCAATCTTTGTAATTAGAACCATTTGAAATATCAGTTAAATCTAGAGTCTATCAGAAGTAAAGGAACATAGAAAGTCGTTCTGATTTTTCTTGTTGCTGGAAGCTTCAGGTGATTGGCTTTTGAAAGTCATTCACTTTTCTTTCTTTTTTTCCCCCCATTTTCCTTTAACTAGCTGAAGTTATTAACAATAACGGATTAAAAAACATTAGAAATATACCTAATCAAAATTTACCTGATAGCTTAGAAGATGGATAATTAGATATACTTAACATTGTAAGGATCTTTAAAATATATCTTTTATTCTGTATAGTAGACACCAGTGTTTAAACAACCCACAGAGTCACATCACTGCGATTCTCTAATGGTTCAGAAAGCGCACGAGACTCTGGTGCTCCAAACATCACTTTGTGCATGGGTTCACGACCTGGAAGCTGCTGTGTGATTAATCTAGAGCGTATTTCCGTTCTCGGAATGCAGTTGATAATGCTATGCAACCCTTGTCTGTGTATACCAGTTACATCTGTATTATATATTTATAGAAGTAAAACTAAAGTGTCATTATTTACAAATATAATTGCCAAATACCTTCATAAAATCCATCAAATAATTTTTCCAAGTACGCTTATCTATTATGAAAGCATACTCTTGGCAGACTCTCATTTTTATACTCCAGACAGTGTACACAGGGCGAGTACAGAATTGAAAAGGCTTTAATTAGGCTTTACAGACTAGGTTAAAGCAAATATGTTACCATAGGGACATAAACATACCAGCAAGGACCTAACCTGCTTGGCCCAGTCCTACACTCACTCACATACAATATGCCTCTGATTGAAAAAAAAAAAAAAAAAGAAGTGAAATGGCCCTACTTATGCCCCCTGTTTCTTATTAAAAATGGTTGCCAAGTGAAATTCTATCAAAAAACATAACTGCAGATAGTCTCAATATTGCTTTGAATTTTAAACAGTTGCTGTGTCTTACAAATGATATTAGGCATTTAATATTCTGTATTCAGGGCAAAGTGCTTTTGAAACCAAGAATGTATTCATCTTTTCTTTTTGCCTTTTCCACTTCAGTACTGCTGGGGTTTAGTCCCGACTTGATGTCTAAGCTCATCTCACTAAAATTCTTTATTTCTCTGTGTCTTCATTTCTGAAACTATGGAATCAAATTGAACCTTTCTCTGGGCAGTATATTAAAAAATCATATAGAGTAAACTTATAAAAGTCTCTGCTTCCACAGAAGTCATTGTTAGACATTTAATTCTGTTATCTGTGAGACCCCAGAAAGTTAGCACTAAGTGAATACCTTGATGTTTTAAGGTAGATTGAGCTAAAGCTTGTGGCCATGCTATTTATGCCTCTTTATTGTTGGCTGAAGGTTGCAGTGGCACATTATTTGAGAAGCAAATGCTGACTGATTTCATTGTGTGTACCTTGGAAATAAATGTTGTTCTTTTACAAGTTTTGCCACTTTAATACAAAATCATAATGATTTTAAGCCTGTAGATTAAAAACTGGTGTGTTGAAGTCACCTTCCCTCATGAAGGCCCTTGACTTCTCATCAAATCTTTCTTGTCTTTCCTCCAAATAGCTAAGGGCAGAGCCTTTCTCCTGTCTTTCTCTCTGTTACCCTGGCTTTCTCTTATGGTAAACCTTATTCACCAGTGCCCCCAAAGCTCTCATCAAATTCAGTACTATTTCCACAAGAAAAGCATAAGGCTTGTGAAGGAAAGACATCACCTGTGTACTCGATTCTCCCTTTATTTATAGAAGTCAACGGGGCTCTTGTCTTCTCTTTTTGCCAGGGACTCTGGAAGAGTCACAGTCAGAACCAGCAGTTTCGAAGGATTGTGCAGCTGCTGATGAGTTGCCTCTTCAAAGATTGGCTGCCTCAGAGGCAGCACATACTCTGCTCTTGAGTGGTTTTCATCTTGGTTGCAATCTGAAGAGACCCACACTCTGATCTGAGGCCTCGAGCTCTGGGAAAACTTGAGAAGTTATGCTAGTTTCTCCTTTTTTCTTTGACTGGGATTCATCATTTGACAGTCCCATTGTATGAGGTGAATGCATCCATATTGACTGACACACACTTGTCTGTGAACGTATGCTTCTATGTGTGCTATTGGAAGAATGCTTCACCTTTCATTGCAATGATGAAGGTGTGCCTTTTTGGGACATCATTGATTCTATGCAGTGATTGATTCAAACAGTGCATTTATCACAGGCTAAGTACTGTTCTTATCTGCTTGGTTTCCTTTAGAAGGCACAGTACTGCTGGAAAACTATTCCTAATGAATTGCAAATAGAGATCAGTTAAGTAAGTTGTGTTAATTATGTCATGTGCAAGATTGCCTAATGTAGAATTGGACAAGAAACTAGAAACTGCTTGTCAAATGCTTCCTTTAACTAATGTGATATTTTTGTGGTTTTCAAATGACACAATTCGTACAACTTATTGGATAAAACCTCATTAACCACTCCTTAGTTTACTTTAGAAAAATTGTGTTATTAAATATGTTGTGATGGGTTCTATCTTCATTACTTTACTTTTAACTCATTGAAGAATGTTTGCTTTGTGATGCCTCTCCCTAGTCCTTGGTCTTTGAGGAAGCCAAGTGAGTTCCATGTTCAGATCCCTTGTCTAATCTGCTTTCTAGCATTGTAAACAGCCATGCATGTACTTGTCATGGCTGTCACTCTGCAGCTATGACCTAAGTCTTGTTTGTTTTTGTTTTTGTTTTTTTTGCCAACTCTGCCCATTTTCTCAGGGTTTGACATCTTGATATTCTAATGCTTTAAATAGAAATTTAAAAATCTATTTTAAGTTTCATCCATCTCCCTCCCTTCTCCCCTCCCTACCTCTCTCTTTCCTTCTCTCCCTCCCTCTCCTATCCACTTATCTATATATCTATCATCTATCTACCACCTACCTCTACCTATCTGTCCATTCATCCATCCATCTGTCCACCTGTCTGTCTGTCTGTCCATCTGTAGCCCAAAGAAACTAAGAGAGAGTGTCTTTATTTCCTAATATTGGAATCATAGCTAGTGAGAATTGCTTGTTACAGACGCGGGGAATTGTTCTCAGGTACTCAGGAAGAGCATTAAATGCCCTTAACTGCTGAACATCTATCTCTCCAGCCTCAGAAAGTATCTTAATTATAAAGGTTCAGTTTAAAAAGCAAAATAGATGTCAGTAGTAATAATTGCAAATGGAAATTGCAACTGTGAACTAATTTTCTACCTTTGTCAGTTTGTCTTGTCTAGGAAGCCTTTATATCAAAAGCAAAACTTTGTATTTTTAATACAAAATTTTACATTTTCTTCCATTTCTCTTTGGCTATTGCTGAGAAAAATAATGACCACATGTATTTGAAAATTGAATTTTTTTTGGGGGGGGGTTATTAGCAAAATCCCACAGTCCTATCTTCAAAGGCAATCTCATGGGTTCTTCATGGTGACTGCCTTTTCGTATTCAAATTTTCTGCCAATATTTCTTCATTGGTGAGCATATTCACATCAGCAATGTATTAAATGTCTCATACATTGGAGCTTGCTGAAAAGTTGGGAATAAAGTTCTCGCAGTAGAACAGTATGGCTCGTCTCTAAGTGAACTTGACTGGTGTATTAGTCTACATCGCTATGATTCCTTTAATCCTGCTGAAGAGGTCAGGTTGGCTTTCTCTCTTGTACATAGACAAATTCAAATGAAGGGCATCCACACAACAGTGAGCTGGCTATATCTTACGTGAAATTTTTTGTCAAAGTCTATTTGATCATCTAGCCTGAACATTTCCTTCTCATTACAAAAAAAAAATCTTGTTACAGTTGCACTTGGATCAAGCCATCATAAATCTCTTGTCATTTGTTCTTCACCCCAGAGGGGTGGAAATTCTTGTTAATAAGACAACTCAGTCTGTATTCTGTATATTGACTCTTCATTACCTGCAGTTTGGTTACCTGTGGAATTCTTTGCCTTAGCTACAGCCAACTAGGCATGTCCCTGACAAAGTCTGTCTATAAGGATATTATCCTTCCTGTGGTCTCCCCATTTCTTCCCACCTTCCATCACCCCCACCCATACCACACACGTTCTTCCAACTCTGTGCAGACTTGGCAACAGATTCCATCCCCATCCTTGTTATGTAACCAACCACCTACCCCTTTTTGGCAAGGGACATCCAACTTAGCAAGTTGCAACAAAGAGTTGAGTTAATTGGAACATGCACTAGGCTCAAATTTGCAACAAAGAAGGGCTGATAGAAATCAAGAAAACACAACCATATTGCTTGAGTGGTATGAGTACATGGGAAGTGTCGTCTACTACCTGGGTGCATTTAAATAACTCAGCTACCATTCTCCACTTCTACTGACACCCTCCCCCTCACTGGTAAGACTTTTAACTTGCTCCCTCATGTCTGCTCATGGGTGGGCATGGCTTTCTTAAACCCAACAAGTGAAGTAGAGCTGTCTGTGACTACCTTCCTTTGCCTCATGTTCCTCTGTCTGAGACTCAATTATATATGACATTTGTTCCCAGTTTTTTAGTTCACCCACTTCCATGGTTTTGTGCCTCCTCTAGCCCTTGAGCATGCTTTTCTTGAGTAAATCCTAATTTAAAATGCTTGTATGAAATGTACATATAATAAGAATTTTGTTTATTAAAGGCAGGATCTCGCTATATAGTAGCTATGTGCCTATATTTGATCATAGTCACTCTGTCCTCCAATTTCTCCCAGATAATCCCCTCCTCTAAAAAATTTTTAATTTTTTCTTTTCAACATCATCAAGACTAATTAGTGTTGCCTATATAGATTTATATATGTGCTTTTTCTTAGATTTAGATATGTGCTTTTTTCCCCTTAGATTTAGATATGTGCTTTTCTACTGGACTTACCACATATTGTCTTAAAGAAAGTTGGCTATTCATTTTCTAGAAGCTATCAGTTGCCAATAGCACTGCAGCTAAGGGTATGATTTTTTATGTCTACTTCTCTTCTACATTCTAGGATTTGGGCTGACTTGAGCTTACACAAGCCTTGTTCACCAATCGCACCACCAGGTGCAATTCCCCTGTTGTATCTAGAAGACACTGTGTACTTGTAGTCATCTACTGCCTGTGGCTCCTGTACTGTTCCTGCCTCATCTTCCCTAATGATCCCTGGACCTTGGGAGGGGGTATGATATAGATGTCCCATTTAGGGACGAGCATTCCACAGGCTCTTGTTTTCTGCACTTTAGTTAGTTGTGGGTCTAGTTTAGTCAGTTAATCACCATCTAATACGAATAGAAGCTTCTCTCCCGAGGCTTAAAGGATTCTGTGAATACAATGATAAGTCATTAAGGGCTGGTTTAATACTGTCTGTTGAGCAGAATAATGGTAGTAGGTTCTCCCCTAGGGCTTATGACCTGTCTAGTAAGAGGTTCTTGGGCTGATGATAGTGTCAGGTGTGGGTTTCATCTTATGTAAAGGGACTTAAATCCAATCAGAAAGTGGGTGGTTATTCTCATGATATCTCACTATTACAGATACTCTTGACTTTGAGAAATAGAGGGACTTAACTGTCTATTCTGAAGTCTCTGTCTACTGGGTCAGCATCCTAAGTTTTAGAGTGAATGGTGACTTTAGCTGCTGATGGCTCAGATCATCTTAAAGTTTGTTTCCTCCACTGGTAAATCTTCCACAGCTGGCAGTAGGAGATGCTTCTGTGCGCCCATGCGCTTCTGAAACAACCTGACTTCCCTTTCAGCCTTTGCCTCTGAGGATCTCTTGAAGATATGTTAGAGAGTATAATTAGCCTCAGTATTTATCTCCTTAGGCTTTGAAGGGTCTTGAAAGCACTAGAATGAATGTAAATGGGATCGCTGAGAAGTTCCTTCCTCTTGACATCTTGAAGCCTGATTAGTTGCTGGGCATCACCTTGCTCTGGATGCCATCTCTGTTACAGTCAGGGGACTGAGACTGTGTGTACGTTGCCTCATACCGTCTTCTCACATCCTATTTATATACATGCCGTTATTACTTCCACTTGACAACTCAAGAAGCAGGCTTGCCCCTGCTTATCTAATGAATAATAGGACAGCAATGTGATTCTAGACCTGATACCTCGTTCTGATGTCATACAAATACCTTCCAGCATTCCTCTTCCAAATGTAAAGCAGACAAGGTAGTGTCAATGTACTTGATATTGAATATTATTTTTTTCATATGATCACACACACACATTTTCTGAGATAAAGTTTTTCTGTGTAAATTCAGGCTGACCTTTAACTTGTGACCTTCATGCCATAGCCTCTCGAGTGCCCAAATGCTTGCATTACCCATGTGTGCCCTCATACCTGGCTTTGTTTGGGTATTTTGATATAATTATTAAAGAACAGAATTTTATGAAAAGTATGAAAATGTGATCCAAACTAGATTGGATTGTTACATAGAATTTCTTTCACTTAAGATCCTGGGAAATAACAATATTGTTTTGTGACAGACACAGATGATAAACGACTGTGCTAAATTTGTCTATGAAGTATTCAAGACAAGGTTCTTTATCTTTTCCAGGGCAATTTAGAGCAGGACTTCTCTAATCTGATGTGTGGGTGTGTGTGGGTGCATGGGTGTGTGTGGGTGCATGGGTGTGTGTGGGTGCATGGGTGTGTGTGGGTGTGTGTGGGTGCATGGGTGTGTGTGGGTGTGTGTGGGTGCATGGGTGTGTGTGGGTGCATGGGTGTGTGTGTGGGGGTGCATGGGTGTGTGTGTGGGGGTGCATGGGTGTGTGTGTGGGGGTGGTTGTCTTGTAGGGTACTGAATACAGGCCCTCTCTACTGAGATATGAACCCTGTGCTAAACCCCATTGTGTTGCTGCTGAGCCTCTAACCTACTCTTTCAAATATTTTTTCTATTATCTAAGCTAAGGTTTAAGAAACACTAACATTTTGCTTTTTATTTGATGCTGGAGAGTTTTGTGAAGATTAGAAAAGGGGGAAGTGCTGTTTTACAAAACCTTCTGTGGGAACAAGGTGAAGTGTTTTGTGGTTTTTGTTTGGTTTTGAGATGTGAAAGGAGAGAAAACAAATAATATCCAGCAGGGAAGGGAAAGAACAGAGTGTTTAGGGTGTGCAGACTGCTGGGTAAAGCACACCTCCTCCACGGAGCATGCCTTCCCCACCGTTGGTAGCAGGTTTGCGCACCATACTCTTCACTGTTCATTCATCCCTGTATACTATTAGGCTGACTCTGGATTTTAACAGTCTCATGCTACTAATTAAACCTTTCCTTTAATGATTATTATTAAAGGGTATATTGTGATTTTTCTATAAATAGTGCAAAAGGCTTAAAAAAAAGAACATTGTAGAAAATTGAAGATTATTCAGACTTCCACTGACTATTGGACGCTTATATAAACTGCATTTGGAATTTATTATTTTTTCTGTTAGTCATAATAATAAACCTTTTTTTTTCCAGTTTAAGGCTTCTTTTTTTTTTTTTGTCTAGTCAAATTTATATGTATTTCTTAAATACACTAAAATGTGAATCTTTACTTAGTCTATTAATCAAAATGCGTTTAAGGTACATGGGACCTTAGAGATCATTTAGATTGTTAAGTTCACACTCCAGTTTCTCTGTTCCTATTACAATAGCAGGAAGAGTGACCTGGGATTATTCTGGAGGTCTGCTTTCTCTTGCTGCCTTTGCCCCTTACCCCCTTCGTAAGTTAAGAATGAAAATATCTCTCTGTAATAGCTTTTGATTTGATGTATATAGGAAACTTTGATATCATTGTAGAAAGGCAGACTAGAAATAAAAGGTATTTCAAAGACTCTTGATGTAGGTTGTAAACCTGTGAATTTCTGCCTTGACTCCCTAAAAGGTTATTAGAAAGCTCCTTTAAGTTCTCCTGCAGTCCTTTCACATGTGCAGAGATGCATTCTCAGTCACCCCACTCCACCATGGCTATTTCCAAACTCATCTCACCCCTTTCAGCTATAATTTGTTGAAAAAAAAAATCTCAAGGATCTAAAACTTGATTTCTTTCTGCCACGTCCGGAGGAACGTCCATTAAAGATGATTATTTGAAAATTTCTTAAAAACAAAATAATCCATAACTTTAAGGCGTTCTGGGGTATGCTAATTCAGAAGTGCCAGCTCCTTCACAAGAGCTTAAAATAGTATTTGACTATTAGTCTCATTCCTACTAAGAAGTGTATGGCTTTTGCTGTCTGTAAGCACAGAATACTAGTTTTCTATCTTTACAAAAAAAAAAAAAAAGAAGTCAAAACAAAACAAGAAACAATAGGTGAAGCTGAAGAAGTCAAGAATTATAAGAGTGGCCTTAGAATCTCTCATGCAGATAACCACTGTCATAGATGTTGATTGTGCTATATGTGATAACCACTATATGGAAGTTAATTTTGTAGGGGAGTAAGAGAAGGCTGCCAGTTGTGACTCAACCATAAGACCAGTACTTAAAACACTAACAGATTCTAGACTGGCCCTTTCCATCTGAGGTCCTGGTGCCTTTAGAGAGCACCGTTGCTCTTTGAAATGAGATAGCCAGTGGTTGGAACCGCTGGCAGCAGAAGCCAGGTGTCCTGGGTTTGGATCTGAGTTTTCCTCACCATCTCTTGTCTTAGTCAGAGCCTGGTCCCAGCTCCATCTAGAACAGACAGGCCTGCGATCTGTATGCAGTTATTTAGTTTTCTTGCTTCTGTGACAAGAACAGCTCAATTTAGTGGGCACTTCACTCGTGAGTCAGGCACTAGGTCAGAGTTTTACTGGATTTTCTTTTTCCTTAACTGGGGATACTGATACTTCCATTTTACATACACAAAGAGATTAAGTAACTTGTGTACATTTCTAGAGCAAGAGTAAGTGGAGATGCTGAATTGGATCCCGGGAATTTGGTTTCAGAATGTGTCTCTTCAACTGCTTCGTAGTTGCTCCTCCTCCGAGGGGTTCATTGCAATTTCTTATTCCTAAACAAAAGTTTTATGTAGACCATTTAAACCATGAGGATTCCAGGCTTCAGTTTGAAAGCCAATATTAAGAAAATTAAAAATATATCTCTAAGACAGTTACTGCTTTGTTTTCCTGTTTCTTGAAGCTTAAGAGTCTGGGACACTAGAGATGCCAGTTCTTGCCAGATGGACTCTTGGCCATCAGTGGCAGATTTGTCTCAGACATCTCTGTCTTTAAAAGCAAAAGAAAAGCTTCGGTGAGGTGGGTTCTCTGATTGGGCTGCTGACGAATAATGGAGGTGGTTGTTTGGGCCGCTTGTGGGGTGGCAACTTGTGCTGTTTTACCTAAGTACCCCAAACAGGTAAAAGAAGTGTTGACTCGAGACCCAACTGTATTTTATTAACATCCAAATAGGACCTTACTTAGGTTTGTTAATGTTTACAGATGTTGTTTTTCTTCTGTTAAATTAAAAAGAAAAACTAACTTAAGTGTTTATTTTAAAGTACCAAGCGAAAGTCCAAAGCTTGTATCAGATGTAATTTCAAGTTCAGGATTTTGAGGTCAAAAGGGCATGTTGGCAAGGTAACACCGTAGTAATACTATGGTAACTTGTGAGCGGAGCAAAGGAAGGTCATGGTTTGTTTTGCTGTGGAACATGGTGGTAAGCCTTACACATGAGTAAATGCTAGTCAGGTGATGGGTTGCTTAATAACTTGCTGCTCTAGATAGGTCCACTTATCATGGATTTACTAGTCAGTTGATAGAATAGTTGGTGACTTAATTACATTTTAGCAACAAACAGAAAAACAGACATTTTGTAAAACCCTACTCATATAGTATGTATTCTTGTTTTGTGTGTTCGTGTGTGTGTGTGTGTGTGTGTGTGTGTGCCTTTGTACATGTGTGGAAGCCAGAGTTTGTTAGATCTTGCTCAGTCTCCCCACCTCAGTTTTTGAGATACAGGGTCTTTTGTTGAACCCAGAGCCTACGCATTTGGAGAGATTAGCTGGCTGGAAAGCCCCAGTGACCTTCTGTCGCTTTCTTCCCAGCACTGGAATATAGATGTGCACTGTCACATCCTGGCTGTGCTAAACTGATGGTCCAAACTTATGTCCCCATGTTTGCACGGTCAGCATTTTACCAGGCGAAGCATTTCTCCAGCTCCTTCATTATTTCTTGGTGTGTTCCAAAAAGGACTCAAAATGACTGTGTCTTTGCTATGTGAGTTATTTCACTTAATCCTTATTCCTGTGTGGGAGCATAATGTTTACTTAAACTAAGAGTGCTGTATGACAGAGTTTCAGAATCTAAGACCCATTGATTTCAGGCACTCGTGTAAGTATAAGTAATTCTACTCGAGTTCTTTATTGTTGTCTCATTCATTGCTATTAATTTAGAAGTTCCCAGTGATAAAAATTAATTTTAAAAGTATTCAGCAAGTTAAACTTAAAAGTACGGAAGCTTAGACAACGGAAACAAGTCGGTAAGCGTTATGAATTTAGGATTCCTTTCAGAGCACATGTAAATGGTTTCATGCTTCCCTGGCGAGTGAAAGGGAAAGTTGTTCTTTTCTCTTGGCCCTGCGATCAAACCTGGGCTTCCCCGGCTAAGCACTTGCTTTATCATCTATCAACCCCTAGCCCCAGAGAAAGGCCTTTCAAGTGGCCACACTTTCCACGAACTGGCTCAGATCTCTTCTTTCTAATTGAAGATGGCTGGGGTTTTGTCTCCTCCTCCTCCTCCTCCTCCTCCTCCTCCTCCTCCTCCTCCTCCTCCTCCCCCTCCCCCTCCCCCTTCCCTCCCCCTCCTCCTCCTCCTGACTTACAAAATGTCTGTAGTTTGAAACTTTTGAAAATTCATTCTTACATTTATTTGTTTTATTGATTCATTGAGGGTGGGGGGAGACTGAGACTGAGAGATTTGTGTGTTTGTGTGCTCAGTTATGTGCAACCAGTGATATGCATGTGGAGGGCAGAAGAGAGGACGTTTGTGGGACTCAGTTCTCGCCTTCTACTTCATTGTTTCTAAGGACTTCACTTTTTGGCTACAAGCTTCCTAACCCACTGAGACATCTTACTGGCCTGCAATCTGAGGTATTCATTACTTTGGTCTATTTGTTTTTGTTTTTAATTTATACTACACATAACATAACTCCATTGTGTAAGAATATAAAAGGTAATAAATTTTAAAAATGGTAATATGACGTCATTCTTTGATAATAAATTTCCAGTGATTGATTTCTATCCTGTAAAACAAAGCCTTCACATTATTTTCTTTCCTTATAATTTCCTTGAGCACAGATCCCGGCGAGCTTCCTCCTGAGCATTTAGGCTCTAGTAACTTAGGATGCTCACAGTGATGAAGTCCAAAGGAGACACCTAACTGTGGACTGCCCATCGAGGACTTTGTAGTACCTGATAGTGTAGCTGCACCTTAAAAACCAAAAGTCGGTTGCTTAATGCCATCTGACCACAAGGGCAGAGTCAGGCCTTGCCTCTGGCTGTTCTTATACCCAACTCGGGCTCTTTGCCAGCCTAGCTCCTTACTAGAATTCATATACTCGATGTATTATGGTGGTATCTGTCTGAAGAACGTATGGATTGTTAAAATCCTAAGATGCATTCCTCAGATCCAAGCTTAGTTCACTTTTCCACAGAACTGCTCAACCGATTAGAGTGATGGGATTGTATAATGCAAAATGTTGGAACATTTAATAAGATCCAGAGGATCTGTTGCTCTCTGAAGAAACTATTAACTAGTACATGAAAATTCGGTTGAAAACTCATAGTTAATAATTGCCGTTTTCTAACATGAAAGGATCCTGTCCCTCATGTTTTTTGTTAAACATTGTATAGGTGCCAAATTTGTTGGGCTCTAATCTGTTTGTATTTAATATAATTAGTTTAGCCCATTGAGAAGTGGAAGATGGTGGGAAGGGTAGTGGCTCAGTGGGTGTTGGTGTGTGAATGTGTATGCTTGCTTGTGCACCTGTGTCTGTCTGTCTTTGAGCTCTTGGCTTTCTGATTTAATCAACTAGAACCTCTGCACATTCTTACAGGCAGCTATTACTCCAGGCTTTGGTGCTTTCAAGATTTTGTTCTCTTCCTCCGCTTAATTTTCATGGCTTGGCAGGACTAAGGGCAGCGATGTTGAAGTTCTTCATCGGTGTCTGCTTTTTGTGAAGCAGATATTTATAAGGCTTCTTCTGACTTGTATTAGGAACTACATAGTTAAAATAGGTTCAGCTATGAACACTGAAATTCTTTCAATTGTCTCTGGTAGTTGGAAACTGTAGTCTCCCTTGGGGAATTTTTTCACATATGCTTATGTGAGGTTCATTTGTTTTTGTTGTTAATAATAAAATTAAATAGTATTTGATTTTGGGAATTAAAGTGTGCTTAGAAACATGTAAAGTTAATAAACAAGAATAAGCCGTGGTTCCATTCCATGGTGACTCACTGAGAGAATTTCTTCTTACAATGTGAAATCACTATTTAAACACATTTTAGACATGTCAGTATCACATAAAATAAATAGCGTAGGCAATGAGCTTAAGCTCTTTATAGTTATTAGTAATTATTAAGAGACAGATGAAATTTAATACTAGAGTTAAATTATCAAATTGTCATGAATAGCAAGAGGCCAGTGACCACATTGCCATAAACATGAGCTTTCATAACCTGTTATTTTTAAGTATGTCTTCTTCCGCATCATACAGTCACTGCATCAATAAGAGTGCTTTATTAACTCACTTAATGAAAGTAAATGCATTTTCTATAACTTCAAAACTTTAAAAAATTATCACTGAGTTAAATTTTAAGGGAAAATAGGTTTTTATATATGAATTCTAATTTTGTTAAGAGTTTCCTGTTTCAGAGTTCCTCCATGCTTTTTGTATTTTCAAATCAGCCATCACTTAGTAATTGTTGAAATATATAATCATTGTGTTCAGATGTTAAATTCCTTTTGGAGAGCCATGTGTCCTGTCAAGTGTTTGCTTTATTGGATTTAAAGCAAGGCAACTTCTGTGCATTTAGAAAGTGACTTGGTTTGATTCATTTAAAATCAGCACATTGTATTTTTCTGTTTTCTTGGCTGCACATCATTGTCTGTCATATCAATAGATGCAAAAGATTATTTCTGTGAGTACCCTTTTCTAGTCCTGTGCTTTGTGATTGGAAAAGTGCATGCCACTTAGCAGAGTCCGGGATGGTTCAGGCAGAATTTTATGTCTCAGATGTCTTTGTACTCTTGGAGAATTTAATATTTAAGGATGTCTCTACATCTTACTCAGTGTTATGGTTATAATAATAACAACAAGTTTTTAAGTACATTTTTCCATGTTCTTTTCTTTTTCCACATTTTCTGTGTTATTTAATAGTCAGTATAGCATTACCTTTCTTAATTCACCGAAGTGTTATCGATGAGTTTCATTGGGCTTGATTTATAAGAAGTAACCTTGGTGATGAAAAGTTCATATCTCTGTGTGTATTTTAACACCCCCCCCCCATCCACTTGGTTGCAGCTGAAATAGGAAATGGACGTAACAAGACACTTTTAGAAAAATCTTGTTTCTATACACAGTGCCAGAAACCACCAGGCAGTGGAAATACCATGAGAAAGCTTGTTTCTACAAGACTCCCAGACTGATTACCAGACCAAAGAACCTTCCAGAATTTTAGCTTCAAGCAATCATTTAAAATTTAGGAGGCAGATCCAGTCCTGCTCAGAGACACCTATTGCTAATTATAGTTGTCTGTGATATCCCAGTGATGTCGTGATCAACCAGACCCAAGTGTGGCTCTGATTATTTTCAGGTTCCTTCCAACAGATAGTCTCACCAAGCACTTAAAATGAGTTTTATTTCATTCCATGTAAACTATACCACAATGTCCTTAACATTTCGTATCTTGCCTGAAATATCCTGTTTGCACCTGATATAGCAGATGGCTTTTCCTTTCACTGTAGTTCTATTGTATCTTAGAACTTGTAGCAGCTGGGAAGCTCAGGGTGAGACCTGTTTGATTTCGCAGTTTGAGTGTGTGTTTTGTTGTGTGTTTATGTCTTTGAATGGTATGAGACTGTTGCTGTCTTTTTTTTTTTTTTAAGGTACTATTTTTATTTTTAACAACCAGAAAAAAAACTTTGGGAAACCTCTGAAATTTAGTTATTGCTTTGAACCTGTGGAATTAGTGTGGTAGAGCCAAAGTTTATTTATATACTGCTGTGATGTAAACTGCAGTCAGGTTATTTTGGGAAGTTAAAGCCATCAGTTTGTCAGAGGCAGGTCTTCCCTGGCAAAGGCTTGTCCATGCCAGGTCTGGATAGATGGCTTTGATGTCAGCTGAACACCACAACCGAAGCTGCTGTGTTCATACGGTGAGAATGGTTACTGAATTTCCCACCACTTCTTTCACATAATTCTGCCTTCAGTATAGGACTGTGTGTATCAGTGAGTCTCAACCTCCAAAGGCTGCTATTCTTTAACGCAGTTCCTCATTCCGTGGCGACTCCAATCATGCAGTCATTTTGTTGGTACTTCATAGCTATAATTTTGCTACTGTTACAAGTCAAAAATGAAAATCTTTACTATGCAGAATCTCTGGTGTAGGACCCACAGGTTGAGAACCACTGGAATGCAGAGCCAACAAAGGGTCAGCTTTCTATTTCCCTTTGGCTGGACAACAGTCTTACTCCTTTGCAGTCTGTTCAGTAAGAGTGCAGAGGCAAGGCTTGGGGTTGGATAATTGTGAACACAGAATGAGCTCTATGCCCTTTCATGGCTGATGAAAGCCAAAGTGTCTTACATAGAAGACAAAACAGAACGGGTCCCTTCTGGGAAGCAAGAGGAAGGAAAATCACATTAGTTGTCTAAGCTGCAGCAAAGGTTATTCATAAGGGTCTTCTACGTTTTCTTCATTAGCTGGGCTGGGGGTGATCTTTATCCTTTGTTTTCTTCTAAAATACTGGAATAATTGTAGGAGAAATGATTTTAAATTACATTGAGATTTTACAGCAATGCTCTTCCAGTTTACTAACTAAATAAATGCTATAGTTCCAAATAACAATTTACCTATTTATAAGTGAGAACTAGGATTCCAGGAACTTGAGTAAAAAAAGAAAGGAAATATAAATTTAGGAATCTAGAAATACATCACCTTTTCTTAAATAGGTTTTGATATCTTTGGATTTGGAGTCTATTACTACATTCCTCTCTCCCCTGTGCTTCACAGAGTAGCTTGGACAGACATACAGACATTAAATAAAAGGCTTCATGTAAGTTGTGGATCTTCCTAAGCAGCAGACTGAATGGTCAGCAGGCTTGTGTTTTATCAGCTTTTTGCCCCATGTTACTCTATCCTCAGATTTTACACTGGGTTTTGAGTCTATTTTCATTGTCATGGCTACCGCTGTGTCATACAACTCTAGAGTACTCTAGGAAGTGCTCTATGCAGATTTGAATTATCATTGCATTTTAAATGTAAGTTGCTGTGTCACCCTTTGAGTATTGAGGAGCCAGGCAGGCTCCATCCCTCATTGTGCATCCTTAGTTTTAGTAAATCCTTCTCTTGCTTCCCACAGGTCATTAATTAGCATTTCTTTCCAAACCCACAACTGTTTTTTGTCATGGCACCTTTTAAAGGAAAATTTATGTTTTCTTAAAGAAACTCATTTTTAAAAACCCTTGATTTTGACATTTAAGCCCTCTATATTTATATGTTGAGTTTATTTTAAAACTTTGTCAAGAATGTTTAGCTTGTTTGGGTTAGTTGAGGTTTTGCCCTCATTACCAATTTCTTCTTATTTTTGTTTATCTCTGTCGAATTCTGATAAACCTTGATGTTATCAAAATATTGGAAAGTATTGTAAAATAGGAAATTAAACCAACTAGAGCTTGTTTTATATGAAGAAAAAGGACAAAATTACCAAGCAAATAAACAAAATTAATCAATAGCTTTCATTGAGAAGTATGTTTGTACAGGGAAGTCCTCTAACAATGTTCAGTTTCTTTCTTTCTTTCTTTCTTTCTTTCTTTCTTTCTTTCTTTCTTTCTTTCTTTCTTTCTTTCTTTCTTTCTTTCTTCCTTCCTTCCTTCCTTCCTTCCTTCCTTCCTCCCTCCCTCCCTCCCTCCCTTCCTTCCTCTCTTCCTTCCTTCTTCCTTCCTTCCTTCCTTCCTTCCTTCCTTCCTTCCTTCCTTCCTTCCTCCCTCCCTCCCTCCCTCCCTCCCTCCCTTCCTCCCTTCCTTCCTTCCCTCCCTCCCTTCCTCTTTCTTTCTTTCTTTCTTTCTTTCTTTCTTTCTTTCTTTCTTTCTTTCTTTCTTTCTTTCTTTCTTTCTTTCTTCTTTCTTTCTTCTTTCTTTCTTTCTTTCTTTCTTTCTTTCTTTCTTTCTTTCTTTCTTTCTTTCTTTCTTTCTTTCGGTTTTTCGAGACAGGGTTTCTCTGTATAGCCCTGGCTGTCCTGGAACTCACTTTGTAGACCAGGCTGGCCTCTGCCTCCCGAGTGCTGGGATTAAAGGCTCAGAACAGTTTTTGAACTAAGGCAATTTTTTGTGTCTTTTCAAAGATCCCAGTTATTTTGTCAATAATATAACAAAGAACAAAATGTATCCCTTTTTAACTACAGGGAGAAAACTCCAAAGGATCAGCTTCATACTAAATAGTTTCATACTAAATATCTGACCAGATAATTGCTTAAATGGTGCAGCAAATGCATACAACCACAACAACCCAAAGGGATTAATACTGTTTGTCATTAAGCATCACTTACGGTGGAAATGTGGCCTCCATATGGGTCTGCTCTATGTAATTTACACAAATCCTGTTGGAAACCATCTACCAAGTGGCACTAAACAAGTTATCACTCCTGTAATGGGCTTTGTAAGGAAAATGGTGGTGTTCCTGGGTTGAATTAAATGACCACTTTCCCCATCTTTCAGTATGTTTATTTCTTGGTCCAGACTTTGGCATTCAATAGTCAGACACTTGTTAGACTGTTGAATATTTAGGCTGCCTGCTGACCTGTGGGTAGTCATCCAGGTTTTGATTCATTATGACACTGGTATTAGGAGACCTTGGGAAAATAATTCAAGATAAAGGTTTTAGTTCTGATCAGAATATTTTAAATAGAGAAGAAGTTAGGCAAAGTCATAATACAACTAGTTGAATAGATGGGCTGGAGAAAAGAATGCATTTACTTTTGCAAAAAAAGAATGGTATTATTTCTTGCATATTTAATTTCATACAGAGTTTATACAGTGTTGAGCTTAAATTGAATATTATTCATATACATATTTCTTATCAGAATGCAAAGTGAGAGGAGCCTTATTATGGACAGTCTGTTTAGGGGAAAAATACTATAAATTGTTCATGTTAGCTGGCAAATGTAAAGTAAAAGTCTTGACCAGCATAGTTATAGAAATAGCATGATCCCTACAGGTGGGGATGCTTTCAGCTTTGCCAAATAACTGGCAGTTATCCTAACTTTTGCTTGTAACCAAAACAATTTTAAGATATTTGATAGCTACTGAAACTTCTTTTTCTTTAAATATTATTTTTATTATGTATTTTCCTCAATTACATTTCCAATGCTATCCCAAAAGTCCTCCATACCCTCCCCCCTACTTCCCTACTCACCCATTCCCACTTTTTGGCCCTGGCGTTCCCCTGTACTGGGGCATATAAAGTTTGCATGTCCAAAGGGCCTCTCTTTCCAGTGATAGCCAACTAGGCCATCTTTTGATACACATGCAGCTAGAGTAAAGAGCTCCGGGGTACTGGTTAGTTCATAATGTTGTTGCACCTACAGGGTTGCAGATCTCTTTAGCTCCTTGGATACTTTCTCTAGCTCCTCCATTGGGGGCCCTGTGATCCATCCAATAGCTGACTGTGAGCATCCACTTCTGTGTTTGCTAGGCCCCGGCCTAGTCTCACAAGAGACAGCTATATCAGGGTCCTTTCAGCAAACTCTTGCTACTGAAACTTCTGTTGTAGAAATTAGGTTATATTCATGGTTGTTGGCATTGAACAGGTTATACTGAGCGTGTTCTTCACATGGTGCTTCCTTTGTTCTCTTGGTTGGGTGACTTTCCTTAGCATCACACAAACATACTTTGATTGAAAACTGCTGTTTACTTGGGTCTGTATTGGAAATAGTGTTACAATGTTATGGCACCACCTTTCTGAAATTCTTAGAAGTGATTAGGCTGATAAAGACAACGTGGCAAACGTCCAAGAACATAGTGATGTAAAACTTGGGAGCAGTTTTGGTTATGACCGGACCATGAGTAGGTGCAGAAATAGTTGTGAGGTAGTCACAGTACAGTTGGGGAAAGTTTGTCTTAAATAAATGCTAATAGCACAAGTTCTACATTTAGATTTTTTTTTTTTAAGTTCTTGAGAAGAAAACAAAATGAGAACTTAGGTGGCTCAGTACTAGGCTCTAGAGTGGCCAAAAGGAGATACAGCGTGAGCAAAAGTAAGGGCATTAACTTGTCTCTCTAGGAAAGGCTCAATATGATTCATAAACTCACAGTCTTGGCTTTCTGTGAACAGGGACAGAGCAGAACCCCAACCTACTGATTTTGATCATTGTTACAGGGACATCGTATGTTAACAAGCAGAGGATTTTGCCTTCTTTTCCTAGACAATGGCAATAATCTATAAGTAACTGCTGTTCGTTATGTTGCAGAGGCAAATTGCGCAGAAAATTATGGATAATTTTAAAAAGATGAAATACAGGTGGCTCATCTAAACCAGACTCCAATTAAAACCACATTGTATTAAATAGAGCCTGTTTCAGATAGGCTCTTCTTCATGCTAAGTCTGAATGAAGCAACAAGGTTAGGTATAATAGCTGGTATCTGGATTTTAATAGGATCAGGTCTCAGGCTTCAGGGCCCTAATATTACCAGCTGGTATTAAGAAACCAAGTTTCTATAAAACCTGATTATATTGTTTTCCCCTGGAGTATTGTAGTAGGAATCCTCACGAACGTTGCTTTTATGGGGTATAGATTTTACATAAATATAGTTGATACTAAATTTGGGTGTTGTCAAAATTTGTATCACAATTTGTGTGTGTGTGTGTATGTGTGTGCTGGGCCTGTCATCTTACCAAATGAATTAAATTTGGGATTGAGATGGCGCCTCAGATCAAGATGGGATGGCAGCTCCCCAGAATAATGGATACTCAGAAATGTGGCCAGGAGCTCAGTGCACACTGTTTTTGACTTACTTGGAATACTCATTCAAGTAGCCTTATCAACTTAATAATTTATCTAGGTTTTGTTTGGCCTGATAATAATGTACAATAGCCAGGGCTTTGACAAAGCATTCTCTTTAAAAACAGATTTTTTTTGTCCGTTCGGCACAAATTGATCTGATAGAGTGACTTAGAAGTCTTGATTCTTTTCCACCTAGTCTTTCTTTGTTTTCCCGAAACATACATAGCCATAGCAGCCTTGGTTATTATTTTTTAAAAAAAAAACTTCTCTAACGATAAAGGTCATAACAGTGAGCTGCTGGAGAGTCAAGAGACCTGGACTGTGCATCTGTTTATCTGTCTGTCTGTCTGTCTGTCTGTCTGTCTGTGTTTTGTTCCCCCCCCCGCCCCCTTGAGATCAAAGACTAAACAGTGTCAACGCCAGGCAGTGGTGGCACACATTAATTCCAGCACTTAGGAGGTAGAGGCAGGTGGATGTCTGAGTTTGAGGCCAGCCTGCTCTACAGAGTGAGTTCCAGGACAACTGGAGCTATACAGAGAAACCCTGTCTCAGGGGTGGGGGGTAGGATATAAGAAGGGCAAGACTAGTGCTTTCATCATACTGAAGACACAGCAGACAAAGAGGGGAGGCTCTGGCTCTTGAGGAACGGTGTGCCTAGAGGGCTTCTGAGTATTCATTGAGAAAACCAGGAGCCAGATGTGGTGGAGCATGCCTTTAATTCCAGCACTCAGGAGGCAGAGGCAGGTGGATTTCTGAGTTCGAGGCCAGCCTGGTCTACAAAGTGAGTTCCAGGACAGCCAGGGCTATACAGAGAAACCCTGTCTCGAAAAACCAAAACCAAACCAAACCAAACCAAAACAACAAAAACAAAAAACCAGGGACTAAAGCTGCCTTTACATTTGTTGAACTTTTGGTCAGTAGTCTTTTCCATGTGGGGTCTACACATACTCAGGAGTATATCCAGTAGTCATTTCAAACGCTTCTGTAACAGTAACAATGACAGGATGTGTGATTGAGTTGCTTATGAAGCTGACTATGTCATCCATGTTTGAACAGGGGTATCCATACTTAACAGTAGAGTACTCCAAGCCTGGGGTGTGTTCTACAGGCCTGCTGCTGCATTTGGGGAGGAAGCATGGAAGATGAGTCAGTGTGAACATTGGAGTGCTGAGTTAGAAGCTCTATTTAACTAAGCTGTTGCACTTATTAGTAAGATAAAGATTTAGGTTTATGGACCATTAATTATGTAAACTCTGAATCAACAAAGCCTCATTTGTAGCCCAAATTATGAAAGTATGTTTGGGCATGGAAGTGATGGGGTGAGGGGAGGGGAGGAAGCCACACAGACACCTTTCCTCAAGAGTTTGATAACAATGTTTGAATATAAGGCAGCTTTTGATTTAAAAAACAAACAAACAAACAAAAAATAACAAAACCGACAACAGCAACCCGCCCCCCAAAGCGTCTCTCCATACATTACAGTAATGAGATTTCAAGTATAGCTTCTAGTGAGAACCAGATATTTTATGTTAAAACAAAATTATATTGATAGAAAAGGGGGGGCACTGTTTTCTTCATGTAGTTTACATGAATTAATATAATTTTACTGCAAGTTTACTCTTAATAGCTCTCCCATACAGTGTTAAAGTTTTTAGGGTGCTTCTAGCTAGCTTTTTTTCCCTCTCCCATATTCATTTTAAAACCAAAGAGTATAATGTATGTAATGTAAGCTGTTCTTTGCTTACCTGTGTGTTATGAACATCATCTGTGTCATAAAATTATTAAGCTTTGATGTTTTCTTAGGAACCGTACTAAAAGTCTGGTTTATACTTGCGTTTCCTTGACAGAGTTGGGTCATGTGCTTTCATAAGTTGGTTTTGAACTTTCTGCTTTGGGGTTCCATGGTAGCTAGTGATTGAGTACTGTAGTGTTTTAAAAGCGTAACATCGCATGGGCATGGTGGTGCATGCCTTTAATCCTAACACTTAGGAGGCAGAGGCAGGCAAATTTCTGAGTTCGAGGCCAGCCTGGTCTACAGAGTGAGTTCCAGGACAGCCAGGGCTACACAGGGAAACCCTGTCTTGGAAAAACCAAACCAAACCAACCAACCAACCAAACCAAAAAAAAAAAAAAAAAAAAAAAAAAAAGGCATAACATCTCCCTGTGGCTTCCCTGTGGCTCTGTGTGCTGTTCTTATTTATGGGTAGCTGTGGTCTTTCAAACCTGAGTGGATTTCCCTCATTTGCCTTGTCTCATTGAGGAAGGTGTGGCTCTATCTTTCTGGCCTGAGCCAGCTCTAGTGATAGATTTGATGAACGGTTGCTTTGGACCTGGCCCTCACCAAGTGCTCCTGAATATGAACACCTGAATTCACTAAGAATGAATTTAAATCCCAAGGGTCAAAGTTGCACTTCATGTGGCAATTCTTAGCTGCATTAAAGCAAACAAAAAATATCCATAGAACTGTGGTATAAACAAAAAAAGAAGATGTAGTGTTGTTATGACTTTTGGATTAGATTACTGCTGAACCAAGCGTCTTTTTGACACAAGCTAAAAATAACGTGTTTGGCTAATTAGGCGATAAAAGCAAACATCAAAGGCAGACCTTTCCTTTAGTCCTACACTGGCTTCCTTGTATTTAAAACGCTAGCCAACAAATAAAGTGTTTCACCATTGTTATTATTAGTTTTTAGTTGAGACTTAGTGGAAAACAATATCCCTAGGTATTTGTTTTTCTCAGCTTGATACTTAACCCTACTACCAACCACTAAGTAATAGTGAAATTTAACAGCTACTGCCTTGTCACAACAGACACTTAAAAACCGATTTCTGCTTTTTCCACATTAACACATCTAGATTAGGAAAGTGGAGCATATCTTTCCCTTTCAGTGATATTTATTCATGGGAATGATGGTGTGCAGCAAGAAAAAGTGCGTGCATGTAAAAATACCTTCAGCTTGCCAGGGAGGTTGCTTTGTTTATTTTTTTTCCAGAATGCGCTTGAGTTACAAATGAAACTTACTCTTGTGTGAAGGGCAAGTTTAAATAGTAGGAATTCATGCGGTCACTAGTGAGACATCAGGTGAAAAGTCTGAGTTTTGTTTTCTCTGTGTGGTTTCAGGTGTGTGTTGTGTGTGTGTGTGTGTGTGTGTGTGTGTGTGTGAGTCTGTCTGTGAGCATCTGTGTTTACTGTCATTCCTTGCCCACTCTGTCCCCTCTCTTACTTAGATACATGTATATAGGCCACCTTCAGTCAAGGCATGTGACCCGTCCCACATGTGTCTCTGTATGTGTCCACATCCGCTCCTTTTATTGCTTTCTTACGGCATTCTGCTTTACAAAGTGACATTTTCTGAAAACTGTATGTTTCTACATTTCGTGGGGTTTTCTCCTTATCTCTGTAATTCCTGAGACTTTTTCTAAACAAGATGGCTGGCATGTTCTAAGGACAGAGCAGAGGCAGAGCCGCCCCGAGCAGGCAGACACACTTACATTGCTTGTGGTTTTTCAATACAGCTGCGTTCAAATGGGCCGGCCTTTTCGGCACTGGTTCCAGTGCCAAAGTCAGACTGTCCCACAGCTGGTAGTACTCACTGTACTTGCGGGAAAGTATGTGATTCATTAGTTGGAACCGTATGTTTTTCACCAGTTCTGGTCATGTTTTTGTTAGGATGTGGTAAAAACATAAGCAGAGGGTGAAGGGACAATGGAAGCATGTGACTTGTTAAGGACTGGCCCCAACCCATTATTAGTTAAATTGTACACCATAAAATGTCCTCTGTACCTCATAAGACAAATGACTTAATTTTTTATTCTTCAGTTGAGGTCATTTAGTCATAAGTAGTAAAAATTATCAACACTAAGCTCTTTTTGTCTTTTTTTTCCTTTCTGCAAAGTATCATGATCCATTTAAACCCCAAACTGTAATATGAAGAGAAGTCATGCAAGTAAAAGATATTAATTTGCTGAAAAATGTCCATGACGGGTGAAGAACTTTTAACTGGAGTGAACTCTCGCTACTGATAAAATATGAGTGTGGTATTGCAGTTAATAAGAAACACTGCTAATACCACAGGATATGTGGAGAACAATAAACGGGAGTTCCTTTGTCTACACATGAGTAAGCTCACTAGAGTTTATGGGTGGATGAATGAGTCTTTCAAATATTTTTGTCACTAATAGAGTTGGACTAGGGTGTTTGCAGTGTGTGTTCCTGGGGTTGTGCAGAGCCTCTGGGGTGCACTGTATCACCCCTTAGCCCTCTATTGGGTAGTCTTTGAGACTGAGTATTTCCCACCTGCATAGGGTGAACCACATCCACAGGAGTGGATTCTGCAGATGGTGTATTGTCTGTACATAGGCATTTGCTTTCAAATTCACTTCCCTTTGAATCCTCCCAACGCTGTACCTTTGCCCCCTCTCTGCTAATCTACTACTGCAAAGGTGACATTTTTGAAGTCTTTGTGGGTCGTCTATTGGCAGATTATGCGTCCACCCTCTGACTCTGTTTTCTAACCGTTTCCTTTTGGAGCTCTGCACCGTTCATGCCTCAGCACATATGCTCCTGCAGTTGCGGCACTCTGCAGAATTAGAACCAGGTCTGTCTCTGACAATTAGCTCAACTGGCTACAGCATAAATAAAGGAATGCGCTCAGGGGCTGTAGTCTGTGACATGGTTTAACAGAGCGTAAAAAGGTGCATCTGTTCCCTGCCCACATTCAGTCGCCTCACTGTCACTGGGAAGTTATCGACACGGAGACATGCCTGTGCTGTTTGGTAAACAAGCTGCAGGTATTAAATTAATGGGGCTGTGAGCGTGTGCTTTATTAAAAGCTCTGCTTTCCGGACTCACTGCTGGGCCACAGGCCGCCACCAGAGTATCTATTAAGATGACTCATGGCAGGGAATACTTCAGCACTTTGTACTCATTTCTAGGGGGGACCATTGACCTCTGGAAGCCTGATTAGGGAGAAAAGGAACAGAAGGAAGGTGGCCAATGAACAATTGACACAGAGTTAGTAGACTGAGCCAGAAACAAGAGGAACTGAGAGCAGCACAGAGCTAGGCTGAGATGTAAATCGGATTTTGGAATCCAATCCCAAGTTGCAGCTGGTGTTTCGTTTTTGTTAGTTTCTCTTGCTTTTGTACCTAACTCTCCTCATAGCTAATACTTGATGTGAGTTCTGAAATGAAGAAGGACTACCTGGGAAGTGTACCTTTGGTTACCTATCCTGGGTAGGCAATGAAGTTCTGGAATTTGCTTCCAAGTCATTCAGTTAGACATTTGTTATGTCTTTGAGCATTTGTCTGACTTTGCATTTAATATGTTAATGGTAAAACAGTACATATATGTATATATCATATATGAATGTATACATGTGTATATATGTGTTTGTGTATATATACATGTATATATATACATGTGTATATATGACTGTATATGTATATGTGTATATTTGTATGTATACACACATACGTGTGTGTATATTCATGTGTATATTTGTATGTATATACACATGCATGTATATATATACATATATATGTGTTTCTGTGTATATATATATGTGTGTGTGTGTGTGTGTGTGTGTGTGTCTGTGTGTGTATCTGTGTGTGTGTCTATGTATCTCCACACATAGATATATATATGGTCTTTTGCTTTCATGTAGGGACACAATAGTTGCCAAGGTTTGTTTTATCACAGCTTCAGAATTCTTCGTTAGAGTGTGATGTGTAGCTGAATATAATGCCATGATGAGTGGCTCTGTATTCCCATTGTCTTATCCTCTTTAAGCATTCTGAAGACATACTGAGGTCTGTAGGCAAACATAAGAAAGTAGTATTTGGTGTGCACATCTGTGCTGAAGAGGCCATTATTTAAGATGGCTCTCTGCTTTCTTCCTAGGTATGTTTCTTTTTAGGGCCCCAACTATCTGCTCATCCATTAGAAGATGATGTAATGCTAACGGTATCTCACCCCCACACAATTTGAAACAAAAAATGATTCCAGTTGGCCAGACGTAATGTGAATGACCAGAAGGCGCTATGCATTCTCTGTTGTATTTGAAGAGTGCATCTTGGAATCTCTTTTCTGGCTTCCCAGCCTTTTGGTTCTTATCCTGGAGATCTTACGACTGCACCTGCATGCCTGCTGTCCAGCCTCATCTTTAACTGCAAACTTCCATTACAGAATGGTGTCTGGGTAGAGGAGTGGGATGGGAGAGGTGACAGGCATGGTGGAGAGGAAGCATCTGTTTTTATTGTTGAAGAGAGGCTGACACAGGAAAGTAACCCCCTGTCTGAACAGTTAGTGATGCCCGAGACTCTTTATCTTTGTAGCATCTCTGCTGTATGAAGTTTAATAAGGCAGCTGTGCAGCTTTTAAAAGCCAGTGGATTCCATTTTTCATGTGTGCCCCTGTGTTCGCTCTGAGCTGCTCTCGCTGCCGACTTCCTTCTTTCCCCCTTTCCTTTTCCTTTATCTCAGGGGAGTTCCCTGAGTAGCAAGACTGAAAAAGAGCTGAGGTTTATGTTAGAAGAAATTAAGGTTAATGATCATTGGCTCATTTTCATATTCTGTGGGTGTGGATGCAGGGTAATCAGTGCAGGTGGCCCTGCCAGTTGGGAGTTTTTCTTTGTCATCAAGAAAATAAGGAGAGTGCAGGGATTGAATTACCACAACTATTTCAGGGCTAAACATATTTCATTTCCCTGATCAGGTCTGGTTTAAGGACACAAAGCTGACATTAATTTTATCCAAAGAAAGCACAGCTTTTTTTTTCTTTCTTTCTTTTTTATAATTTGACTGAATGCATAGGGTAGATGCATGTTCAAATTTAATTCTAGTATAATCTTACAAATAATTCTCTGAAAAGCAAAGGCGTTTTGATTCAGTTTGACAGTTTATGTTTCTGTGCCCAATTACCACTTAGTTATTGAATGTTAAAGAGCTGCCTTCTAAACTGCGCTCTCTGACTGCGCCAATTGGCTTCCCAGCTGCCTGCTATTACATGTGAGGTGCTCCTTTCTAACTTTTAAAAGGATGTACACATTTGAAGTAGTTATGTTTAGCTAGCAGAGGAAGTGGGGGATTTGGTTAGGAAGTGCTTGCTGGCCTTGAAAATCTATCTCGTGTACATTCTAATTTCAGCCACATAAAGACTTCTCTATAAAGAAATATTTGTTGGATTAAGGAAAAAAAAAAGGACAAACTTAAATGCCCAAACTAGGAAAATAACCTTGACTAACAAAAAATTATGACTTCCTTTTGTTTTTGTGTTTTCTTTATACTACTGATGGTTCTGCAAGGGAAGTGTTCCCGGTTAAATACATGGAAGAGGGAATTTTAAAAATTGGCCAGAGACAATAAAAGTTGCCGAGGAAGAGGGCCCAGCACTCACCATGCATGGCTGGTTTTGCTTTTGTAGCAAAATGTGTCAGGCTGCTCAAGTGGCCTGGTCTGATTTTAAGGCACAAGGTTTATTCGGCTGTTACACCATGGGTATAATATTAATGATACTGATGTAAAATTAACTTTTATGTTGTGTGAGCACTTTTTCCTTGCCTCTCCTTTAAAGTGACAGTTTTCTGAAATACATCTGTCTAGGTCTGTTGCTACAATGACCATATATGTAATTTTGCTTTCATTGTGAAACATTTGCTGTAATGAGGTGTTTAGGCCAAGTCCAAGTGGAGGTGGGCTCAGCTCTCTATGGTGTGTGGTATGAGTCTACATGCAGTTGAATATTCATGACATGGCTGTTAACATAAATACTTGCAGTTATTAATAACACATGAAGAGACCATCCCCAAACATTCTGAGAGCAAGAATGTTTCAGCGGTTTATGTAAACCCCTTGCTGTGAGAAAATAAGATTTGAAAAAGATAGTTTAAGAAATAGAATTGAGAGGTAACACTTTGGAATATTTTAAACAATGAATTTAGCAAGTTTAGGAAGATACTGACTAAGCTAAAATGATTGAATGAAGTGATCTTATGAAATCTATCATTTCCAAGTTTATGCCAAGGATGCTTTTGGTTTAAGAAGTACCAGGCAGAGGCCCATTGGACTTGCAAACTTTATATGCCCCAATATAGGGGAATGCCAGGGCCAAAAGAATGGGAATGGGTGGGTAGAGAAGTGGGGGCGCTATGGGGGACTTTTGGGATAGCATTGGAAATGTAATTGAGGAAAATATGTAATAAAAATATTAAAAATCAAAAAAAAAAAAAAAAAAGAAGTACCAGGCAAGAGGACAGACATGTGTTATCTCGTTTGCTCTTCAAGGAGTCCTTTCACTTTATGTCCTAATGATAGACCTTAAAGTGACCCCACCGGATTTGGTTGAATGTCTCTGACAACAGTCATCCACATTGTGACCCGCATGTATTTCTTACTAGCCCAGAAATGAACAGCTCTGAATCAGTTTAGCTTTGCTTTGGCAGTTCCCTGTTATGTAATGGGAATGCTTACAGAAGCAGATAATTGAAGCCAGTGTTTTACTTTGCACATAGGTTAGAGATGTAAAAATTAGCTTTAGGGTCAGCTTTATGGTAAAGAAGAGCTTCTTCAAAGGCCTCGGGGTTGCTTTTCAGAGCTGGGGAGCAGCTTAAGCCAACCCATGGCTTCTCCACCCAGCTGTTGCTGTGGTAGTCTACCCTTTACTCGCTTCACGGATCCTTCCTCTTGGTTCTTTCTTTCACAAGTCCTTTCTTATGGACACCCAGCCTATCAGAGAATTCACAGGTTGCTCTAGTCTACTAACTGTCTAGCAAGTTTTGTTCTCACTGTGCCAGGACCATAGCCTGTACTTTGCAGTTTATAATTTTTTATTTTATTTTATTTTATTTTTTTTAGGAGGGGGGGAAGGAGTTCTTATTCTTAACTTTTGCTTGCTCTTCAGTACTGACAAAGTGAAATACTGACATAGCCTATACAGGAATAGCAATGAGAAGCAGGTGAAAATTCATCCTGATCCATTTTGTCTAGCTGGGCATATAAAAATTATCATTTGTATATGTAACAAATAGAAGCACTGATATTCACTCACATGACTGCCTCTTGGATACTGTCCACTCTTCTCTTACAGAATGCTCAGTATCTGGTGGCTGACTTGACTATTCTGATTCTTCTACTGGGATATATCCATTGGGGGTCATGAATGATTTACATGTACAGTGGCATACATCAGCGAGGCCTCCACTTAGACAAGATATATGGTTTAGTTTCATGTACATGTATTAGACAGGCAGTTAAATTTGGTCCTATATTGAATACTCTCCTATTTTCCATTTCATTTATCTGATTCAGAATTCTGACTCAAATCCTCAATATAACCCATATAACTAAAATGTTTATGCCTGTCAGGGAGCCTAGAGAATAAAGTTATATGTTCCATTAGCACTCATGAACTAGTAACACATAATTAAAGATTTAAAATGTCACTTAGAATTTTTGTTGCTTAGGGGCCTCATCCTTATTCCTCCTTTCATCAAGTATCCCTGCCAGTTCGTCTAAATGTGGAAGCAACAGGTCCTAAAAATACCCGTCTCTATAATTGACTACCCAAGAACCATTCAAAGAGGTGATTTATAAATTACCACACAGTTAGGAATAACTGATGCTATCTGTATAGCTATTGCTGTGCCTTGTAATTGAAGTTGTGTAGACTCAGAATTGGCGACAGAGCCACCGAATCTTTTCTCAGGTTCAGTATATAGTATTTACCTTCGGAAGCCTCTTTCCAGCAAACTTCCTTCAGGCAGATAAACATGGTATTGAATCCCCAAGAAACACATACATGTGCATACATACATATGCATGAATACATACACACATATACAAGCACAGGCATGGGACTCAGTTTTTTACTTTGTTAATGTGTATCTATTATTCAGGGAATAGATTTTCTTTATTTCATGGTTTAATTGAGTTACTCTCTGAGACTTTCTCTGATTTGTATATTTGTCTAGGTTGAAAATACTGAAATGCCACTGAAAACTTAAGTTACAAAAGTTATCTGAAGAAAATGTAGACTCGTGTTAATGGGGTTGTTTGTCCCTCCTTTTAGAGAGCAAACTGATTGTACTCTTGGAAGTCAAGAGACTGGGATGGACAGCATTTGACGAGCTCTCAGGGTAAAGCAGTAATGAAGCCCTCATAAGGCCAATAAACAGATATAGATTGTTTTCTTATACATTTTACTTAACATGATATGTAAAAATTATTAGTGTATAAGTGGTAAATATAAACAATGAGACAACCAGTATAAATGCCCAGGGAATGGGTTTCAGCTTTTTCTACCTTCCAGACACTTACAGCAAGGCTCTGTTTGGACTAGCTGCATTTCAAGCCATCAGTTATTGTCTCGTGGCTGGACAGTGTAGGTATACACACTAACCCAGATTTCTTCCATCACAGCAGTGCAACAGCTTTTAAAAGGGTGGACTTAGAGTTTTGAGTCATTGTTTTGGTTCATGTGGGAGACCTTTGACTCTGATGTATAAGGGAAGAAATAATTGAACTCTTGGGGTAACAAGTTTTTGGTAGGGCTAGATTCTGATTTTTTTTTCCTTGCCAGCATTTTTGATTTTTCAGTAAAGTAAATGTTCTTAAGTAATTTGTTTACTATACCTTTACTTACCTGGGAAGCCAGGCTGTCTCAGTTTTGCTGGCCACAGACACATTGCAGGCAGTGTTATAGGAGAAGATAATGTCTCCCTCCACTTCTCTTCTTAGAGATTGAAGGCAGTATACCCTGGCGCTGCCCTGGGCCAAGGCTGTCCACCATCTGTGTAAGGAATTCACAATCCCAGACAAAAGAAATTGGCAAAGTCCTCCTCTGTCTGCTCTCCAGATTCTCTAGATAGCCATAAAACACCTGGACAAAATCAGCAGGTGATGGCAAGAGAAAGAGAATGATCAGTCACAGGCGTCGTTGAAGCCTTTGAACATTACTTATGGCCTGGACGTTGCTGTCACCAGGCACAGTTTGATCTTGGGTGAGTTTTCTGGAAGAGCTTTATTCTCTGGCTCTGTGACAACAGCAGAACCAAATAATACTGTGGGTAGGAAAAAGAAGAGGAGAGCTAAGGCTTGCCTGACTCAAGGTATGCAGTTCTAAGTGGTAGCGCCTCCATGTGTGTAAGAAACAAGTAAGGTTGTTAGATGCAAACCTGTGCTGTTCAGAACACAATTTCTAGCATAACCCCATTCAAGGAGTTAAAATAGCCTCCTACCTACTTAGAATTCTTTTTTTTTTTTTTTTTTTGATAGTAGGTTCTTAGTTGACATTGTTCATCTGCTACATTCATAAAGACAGTTTAAAACCTACTTTTTGGACTTATAGCGGAGATGGGAGTTGGTGTTACGGAATTTACTGGCTTTTAAGTGTTTCTTGTTGTGATATATGGTGCTTCCATATAGCTATTGTCCCTAGAATGTCTCTGTATGTGTTTCAGAGGAAGGTGAATCTAACATTAGAATCCTCAGAAAGGCTGTGCAAGTGTATTTTCTGACATTCTCCTCTTGTGCACTATGGTTGTGGTTATCTCTCCTGTTCTGTTTTGATGCTGAATCTGAAGTGCTTAGTAGACACCAAGACATCATGTGAGTTACTGCAGTTGCTATGGCACTATCCTGTGGAAAGAGAATTGCATATCACAGCGTTTAGTGAGGACAAGTCTATTTTTAATGGGTCAGGAATTGTGCCGTAAAAGATAATTCTTGGACCAGTAGAAACTCTGAGCAAAGTCCTTTGGTTGTTATCCTCAGTCAGGAAGTTAGAGTTTAATTTGGTGGTACTTAAGTTGTTTGCTCCTGCCACTTTAATGGTTGGATCTTAGTTATGCCCTTTATTTCCAGAGAGAGGCCTAAACCAAAGCAGAAGCTACACTAATTCAAAATTAGCTTCTTTTGCTTTGGCTCTGTCTACAAATGCAGCCCCTTTTCATATAAATGGCGTCAGGCTTCATTGAATTTAACTCTGTCTTGTTAAGTACATTAATGCTGTGTTCTGTCATTCATTACATGAGAATTAGTTGTGTATTACAAAGCAGGCGTTTTTGTTTGGAGCCCAGTCTTCATGGAAGAAGGCCGTCCATGCTTGAGTTCTCTGTGAGCCTGGAAGACTGGTCTTGTTTGTCTGTCTGTAACTTGTGCACTACCACATGTATCAGGCAGAATGTTGATGACACACACCATTGGGCGGCCTACCTTCCTATAAACAAGGAGGCATAAAAAGAACGCTTACCACATTTCCTTTTGAAAATCCCCTTTCCCTCTATGCATTTTGTCGCACTTTTTAAAGTGATCTATACAGTGTCCGTAGAGTGTGTTCGAGAAAGTGTTAATATCTTAGAGCAGCAGTAATAATAATCCTTTTACTCGGGGTAATCATGTGCTAATCCTCTGGTAAGTCACAAGTATTAGATCATTTGAAATTCATTGTGTCAGCTTAGTTGAAATAACTGGTATGGTGCTATAAACATTTAGAGAAAGGGAGTCTTTGAACCAAAATAATAATGTCAAAAAGTTTGTTAGTATTACAGTCTCATGTTTAAGGGTTTCATAAGCTCAACCCATAGACAAGAGCATTTCAGTTTACACTGGTGTGTAATATATTATTTTAACCGAAGGCTTATTTTTATTTTGTTATTTGGGGAAATTTTCTTTGCCTCTGGCACTTAGGGGACTTGAGTTTTATGGTACAGTTTTCACTTTGCGATCACTGGGAGCCTAGTGTGCCAGAGTTGCATTTTTTCTCTCTCTCTCTCCCTCCCTCCTTCCTTTTCTTTCTTTTTAATTCTCCTTTTTAAATAAAGCTTTATTGTTTGTTTAAAGAAGAATTTGGGCTTGAATTTTCTCCTTGTTCTCCTTTTGCATATTTTTGGAACAAACACTGATGCTACATATATGTGCTTATTTTATTGTGAAATTTTGAATGGAGAGGTTTTGTCCCAAGTTCCCTTGCTTTGCTTCTGAGCAGAGCTGCACCTTTGCTGGGCTTTCTGTGATTCAGTGGAATGATTCTTCTCTTCTCATTCATAGCTACAGTGGAATGAGAGCCCTTAGATAAGATTCTTTATTACTGTGAACTTTGTGCCCAACATATTAGTAAATATTTTTAAAAAATATTCTAAATTACTTCACTTACAGAAAGCTGGAAATTTTGGTGAGTTAACTAAAGTTATTGCCATGACAGTAAATGAATAATTTTGATGATGAATCATTCCAATTTCTTTTTTTTATGACACTGTAAATGACCCCCCCAAACCTTAATAAAGTTTGACTCTGACTGCTGTATGAGACCTGAAGCTATTTGTATAAAAACACTTGGGTATCAATTATCTGTTGACAAAGCATTGGGATAGAACTACAGCAAGTATCAGCCATTTAATTGATTATCTAAAAATTCAGATCTTCACTTAGAAATTGGGCAGCCAAGTCTCATATTGGAAGAAAATTGCAATTTCTCTGCTTCATGATATAATTACTTGCTTGAAGCTTGTCTTTGACTTGTAGCTTGGAAGAGTTGTAGATTTTCTATTACTGTGTTTATTAACAGCCACAATAAGTTTGGGGCTAGCAGTTCTTCTTACTGAGTGCCTGTGGTTAGATAAAGAGAGGGACTTTGCACATTGTGCTGGATGCCACATCAGGACCTATACCATACTGCACATGACTTTCTTGCCCCATGTCCACCTAGGAACAGAATTTAGCAATGAAATGGTTCATTCTAGAGCAACCAGAACATAGGATAGCATTCCCTATGCTGTTATAAAAATAACTGAGATCTACATAGAATCGCTGGAGAACTGAAGCCTGGACTGAGCAGCAGTGTCATTAAATGCAACTTGAGCATTTTCAGGCATACCTCAGCTGAGAGAAGAAGGCTGCCAGATGGTCTGGTTTAAATCACAGAGACAGTGTGGCCAACTGCAGACTCAACCCCTGGTGGCCCCAGACATCACACAGTTTTGCATGGCAAAGAAAGGTTGGGGATGTTAGTATTCCAGACATTGGCATCACTGAAGAGGAGGTAGAATTGCACCAAGCATGGGCTTAGAGACCATAGAAGGCATGCTTACATGTCTGTCATAGGGATCCTAGCTCAGAATGGGCAGGATGGACAGTTACCTTTGGTTACTGTAAATGACTATTTAGAGATTAGTTGAGGTATTAAGACTTAACTAGGATCACTGGATAAGGGCAGCATGGCCCAGTGGCAAAGAGCTAGGCTATTTACCTGTAAATTCTATTTCTATCACCTGTTCCGTTTGTACTATTTGCCAGGTCATGGGTATAACTACACATCCAAGTGCCTCTTTGAAGTAGATTTAGTATTATCTACAATCTCTATACTATAAGTTAATTATGGAAAATGGATAGACATACAGTGCCTATAACAGTGTCTGAAATAGGTAAGGACCTCGTGTGTGTTTGAACAATAGAGTAAGACCAAACACTAAGAACATTGTTGAAAACCACCAGTTACAACAATGCCTAGTAAAGCTGGCTGCTGGAACTCTCTCTGGTAAGCTGGGTGACAGGAACCATCTTTGTGCCTTTGATGAAGACCTTCCATTTATGTTCTTCTGCTATGTATTCAAAATCACAAGCAGATGAGCTGATCTCTCTCTCTCTCTCTCTCTCTCTCTCTCTCTCTCTCTCTCTCTCTCTCTCTCTCTCTCTCCATCTGCAATGAAGAATGGCTCTGTGGGGCTGTGTGCTGTGTGTGATTTCCCCAGGAAAAGCTCAGGCTGGGTAACCTCACCTTTCATTGAGAAGTAAGGCTGTATTCATAATGCATTTTATGTTTCTCTTCTTAGATTTATTTTTTTTCCTTTTTTTTACTCCCCTGCTTTCCTTTTGGAGCCAGGGTCTCCAACAATGCAGCTCTTGCTGGCCTAGAAATCACACTGTAGACTAGGCTGGTCTGAAACTCACAGAGAACAACTTGTCTCTGCCTCCTCAGTGCTGGGATTAAAAGCATGCGTTTAGTTCGGTTTCCTGACCATACCCATCACGTGATTATTTCTTTTGAAATACAATTCATCAGAGAAAGCTGCTTTTATTTTAAAACTAAAATGATTTAACTTTCGGTTTATACCATGCCGAGAATATCTATTGTATCATCAATTTTAGTTCTTCAGAGCTGATTTCTTTGGGGATGAGGAAGAGAGCTTACAGAATAAGATCCTAATATAGACTACAGTGCCAAGATTAGAGTAGACTTTAAAAGTAGACTGAAATTTGCCTTTGTTGGTAATTTTCATGACTCTAATTCAGTGTCCGTTTTCCCAAAGGCATGGTGTGATTGTCAGAGTATGACTACAGTGCTTTCAACACTAAAACCTAAACCTATAACAAGTCATGTGTTAATAATTTTAAGAACTGGGTTTGTGTTTTCTTATGTTTCCTGAAAGACGTAGTAACATTTGTATCAGTAACGACTAAGAACGGCTTGAGACAGAAGCAAAGTGCACTTTCATATGCCGGGGTGCCACCCTAAACATATCCCATGCTTTCCAGGAGGCCCTTTATGGTATGACTAAAGAACCTTAGCGATGATCATAGTAGTTAAATTAGCCAGCTAAATTGGCATTGTCTTGATGCAGGGGAGCAGATATAATGGAATTGAGCTCGCAGAATTGGTTTTGAACACTAGGTTTTCTGTTGATCAGATATGAGACCTTAGCCGAGTCCTTCAGAATCTCTGATTCTTTCTTGCTTATGTGCAGAGAGAAGCTGTGGGGACAGTTCAATTAACTCATGTCCATAAAATAATATTTTATTGAAGAAGGAAAATTATCCCTTTCCACCCAGCCTTCTAAGCTCTTGGCTGGGGCCCCTGTTAGGAAAAGGTAGATCAGCAAGAAAAACATGTCCAAACATTTATAGTCTGACTTTTATATGATACATAGTGCTTTTATAAGGAAATAAAGTCCTAAAAGATGAATGAAAACTGAGTTGGTTTTGCTAGGCTTGATGAAGAATAGACAGTGGAAAATGAACAGACAAGACTATGGATAAGGATAGTCATCTGGAAGAAACAGCAAAGCATGCCCTGGTACGTTATATTCCGCCAGTTATGTTCGCATCTTATAATCGGCTTTGGGGAAGAGGGTGAGGGAATGGCAGAATGGTCTTGTCTGGGCTGTTTCTCAGATTCCTTCAATTTAAAAGATCCATTAGGGCAAGGGGGCATATATGGGATTGTGTTTCCTGACCAACACTGCCATGGATGTAAAACATAATAGCCTGTGGTCTGGCTTACATAAGAGTTTGAAAACTGGTCAAGGCTATCATTATTATTGGAGGCAAAATTATTAACCTTCTATATTACTAAAGAGCTTCTCCAAGCATTCATTAAAGGTAATGGTTGTGTTGGTCATGTCACATCTTCTTCCTTGGATGCAGTCATCCTTGTCAGCAAATATTGCTTAGCTAGTAGTAGAATGTGTTTACAGAGGTTTTAGTTTATCCCATCGGTCTGTCCATCCAGCCATCATCCATCCATCCATCCATCCATCCATCCATCCATCCATCCATCATCTATCCATCAATCTATCCATCATCTTTTTTTCATGTGGGAAAGTGACATGTATGGTTTTCAGTTATGGATTTGGGGATGTGACCAGGCTTTGCTCCCACGTGACAAAGCTCCATCAGTGAGCTCTACCGCAAGCCTATTATATAGCTTTTTTTTTTTCAATTTAATGATTTAAAATGTTTATAAAACATTTTAATTCTGCTTTCTTCTTAGAGATGCAAACGTGATATTAAGATCTTTTATGTTGATAGATTTTTTAAATTCTTGTGAGTTTTGCAGTCTTTGTTAGTGGGTGTGTACAGGGCATATATATGTGGCGGTCAGAGCTTGATGTTTGCTGTTTTCTTCAATTGCTCTCTACCTTACTGTGGGAGAAAACTTTTCTTTCTGAATCTGATACCAGTTCAGCTAGGTTGGCTGACCACTGAGTTCTGAGAATCTGCCTGCTTCTGCCCTCAATCCCACCCTAGTGCTGGGCTTACAAGCAAACATAACCTGGTCATGCTTTTGATATGGGTGTGTGGACCCAGACTCAACTTTATGCTTGTGCAGCAAAGACTTTATTAACTCATCTGCCCAGCCCCTACGGAGATAGGATTTTTTGAATTCTTACTTTAATCTAAACAGGTGTTTTCCAAGTATTTTGTTGTTTTTAAAATGAAGCCATCACTCTAAATTGAGTGTGGTGTGGAAGCACCTGTGATTTTTGCCTGGTTATTCTATGCTCCACACAGTGCTGAATGTCAGAGGCTGGGAACAAGAAGTCACCATCCTTTGTATCAAGGCATTCAGAATTCATACTCAGGGAAGATATTTGAGTTTTCCACTAACCAATTGGTTATCTAGGATTCAACCTCTCGATCCCAGGATTGCCTGTCCCCTGCTACATTTTCGTCTTCTCTGAATTTCGTGATGATCAACTTTAACACTTAGGTTTCAGTTCCCAGTACCAGTGTGTAGGATCTTGTGAGACCTACCATAATTGTGTTTTAAGCCTTATTTCATTAGGCTTACACTTACAGTACCTGACCCAGAAGACAGAATCTATTTCTTTTTTGAGAAAGTATTTTCCATAAGATACTATATTCTACTCTGATTCTTCTGATTATTGCTTTAACGAAATGCATTATTCCTTCCATGTGTGATCCATATTTTAACACTGGAAAAGCATATTATGTATGCAACTGGCACTGTAAGCATTGTATTAGTCATATGCTTGGGTATTCTCACTGTTCTTTATGTCTCACAATTTGAAATGTCATTTTTATTTTAGCTTAGTTTTGCAGGATGCTTTTCACAGAAGCAAAGGAGCCATTTCTGTTTTCCTCCTGTCATCTGATAACTGAATCTTCTGAAATAACAGACAAGAGCTAGATTGACAGGAGAAAAGTCATACAAGATCATGACTTATATGAGGACGTGGCGCAAAAAGTGGACACCCAATAACCTAATTCGAACTCAAAGCTTAAGTTCCCAGTTCATGGGGAAGAGGGAAGTGAAGGCTGTGGGCACTTTCAGAAAAAAGTAGGTGATATTTACACGGGATGAATGGGTTTGTAGAACAAACAGTGGTTTAAGACACAGTGTTTCAAGCCCTGGACTTTGTAAGTTACATGTTCTTGGCCTATGCTGTCTCACCTATATACCATTGATAATGCATATCTTCTTGGATGACATTCATTTCCCATCTTGACATGCTGATATTGATTTCTGCGAAATTCCTCTTGCACAAATGCTGATGGTTCAGGTGAAAGGTCTAAGGGCTATCAAGTAAAACAAGATATGGTCTCTGACCTCAAAGACCTTGAGTCAGCACCTCCGGAAAGTCTGGCCATCCTCCATGTGATTCTTTCAGTATGCCTTTCTTACACCCCAAAGATGTCTCCTCTCTGAGTCTGGGAACATTCTGTTTATCTCTTTCTTGTCATGTTCATCAGCTCCCACTTAATATTTATGTGTAGTTAAAGTTGTCTCTGTGCTTAGGTGTGAATTCCTTGAGGACACACACATGCTTACAAATCAGGACTTCACATTGTACTTTTCACATAGTCTGTTTTTCAGGACTACTTATTGAGCCCATGAAGCCACAAGACTAACATTTCTACCTAAAAATTGATTAGGGGACTCTTGTCATGTTTACTAGTTTTCCTTCTTACTCTGTATAGTTGGAAGCATTTTATTTTCAATTCTTAGTGTCTTACAAACAAATAAAATAGAAATTCAGTCTAACTTTAGTACAAGACAAGCGACTGAGGAATGGGAAACAGTAGGAGATGGTTTAGTGTATACAGTCTTCCATCATAAGGCAGACACTTAATCTCAGGAAACAGCCTAATGAATATGAACACTTGGAAAATTAGTTGCCCATTTCATTAATTGTTTATTTGTGAATGAAAGGGGCTAGTCAGGCTGGACAATTGCTTGGTTTCTGGAAATTGCTATACTAAACTATCTCCAGATGTTGGGAGAAAGCAAGACATCCACATTTTATTGTGTGTAACATATTGTTGCACAATTCATAATTTGAGCCTGGATTTTTAGCTCCTGTTTTCTTAGCACTTCATTTTATTTTGGTGTTAGATTTCTCTTCTCCTTCAAACTTGATATTAAAATAATTAAAAGGAAATGTTCAATACTGTACTTTCACTGAAGTTATGCAGTCTAGGTTTAAAAAGCTAGACTTGCTTTTGTACAGAGGAAAATTTTCCTTTGGTATGTTTTGAGAACTATTTACATGATAAATGTGTGTGTGTGTGTGTTTATGTGTGTATGAATTTTAAAAGTTGAATTGACTTCCATCAATAATTGTCCTTGACAGGTATTTTAAAATCAAACTTAACTTTTATTTCAGAGAATTCAGCAAAGATTCCCGGTAAAGGTTTGTTGACATGATTTTATAATGCTGTTCTTTCAAGTTACTAGTTACTAAATCCTAAACAAAAACGAACACAAAGTCAGCAGCTGCGGCAGCAAGCTGTGGATGTCTTCTATCACTAGCATGTAGAGTGAGGGAGTTCTTACCTTGGTTTTCTGTCTTCATTCAAGCATTGAAATGGTAGCCCTACCATTATCTGTCAACCCCACCTTCCAACTAACAGGTATTCCGACTCCTCTTTGAAGCTGCTTTGGAGTCTTAGTTTTGATTGATAGGATGAATGTAAAGGGTTGGATTTTTACATGGCATTTAAAAAATGGAATTTGTGCTACAGTGTGCTTTACAGCTATTTTCCAGATAATTCGAAATATCAGAAGGAAATCCTTTGGGTTTCTTAGGACAACTGTCCTATCCACCTTTCTTTTCATCTGTGGGCCATAGAGGTGACTCAGGCTGGATGCCTTTTGACTAAAATATCTGGAAGGACAATTGATAGCATCTTTCCTTTGTGTTGTGACAGATATATTTAGGCTGCAGTTTATTAGCATAATTCAGCAGAACCGCAGACATATTGTACATATTAGAGCATAGAATTAGAACATCACAGTGTCCCCTTGTGCTTCCCCCCCCCCTTTTTGACAAAGATCTGGATAATTGCTTCAACAAATGAACTGCTGTGTTCAGTGTGTTTCTATAATTTCATAAATTGTTTGCATGATAAAAATCAAGCAAGCTTTCACTGAGTTAATATAAAAAAAAACCCACAGTGTAATTAGAGAAGATGTATCAGTTTTTAAAACGTATGACAGAAATGGCGGTTGAACTGACAGCTACTTTTTCCTTGCTCTGTCATAACAAATTATAACTCTTTAAAGTATGAGTAGGGAGGTCTGCCCTGCCCACCTCATCTTTGAAATGGGTCTGTACTGAAGATGAATGCCTGCCTGAGCCCTTGTGTGATGGCAGCCTCTTGCACTTCAGAGCTTCTTCATGTTGCATCCCTGAACTCTCCAGTGAAGAGAACTGAAACACCTTGCATTTGAATGAGAGTCCAGCAGAACAGAAAGGAGACAAATCATTTACAAGCAGATTGAATGTCTTCTTTTCTAACTCTATATGGTAGCATATCCATTGCTTCTCACTAAATCCTATTGAGTAATTAATGTAGATATTTTTTGCTGCAGTTTCTATGATCTCTGAAAGCTGATACGTTATCATCATAAAACTATTTTGTTCATTTCTCACAGTCGTCTCATCTGTCACTCTCACACTATAGTCAGCTTTCTTATACATAAATTATTGGGAACCTCAGATTTCTTCTGGGGGTGGTTAGGAAAGATGTAGCTCATCGGCCATTCTTTTCAACTTGTAGCGAATCTAATTATAGTGGTGCATCTGGCAGGCATGAAAACCATTAGACAAGCAAAGAGGGCTCCCAAATGCCACTCCACGAGTGTAATTTAAAATGCTTCCGATTCAGCACATCCTTCTTCAGTTATCTCCTCGTGTGTTGTTCCGTTCTGGTGTGGCGACATGGCAGCCTTGGTCTTTCCAACCCCTGTCCCTCATTGTTGCACCAGGTGAGAGTATTATGTATTATGCTCCTTGGTCTTTCTTGTAGAATTAATGGGGACAAAAGTTTTATTTACTCATAATACATAAGAGACTCAAATGAATTTCTGCGAAGGGTAAGGGTGGGGTAACTTGGCATCATTAGAACAACAGACAGACAGAGAGCTGAGGACAGTAAGAACAGGACAAAGCCAAGCCTGGTTTTTTCTGCTCCTTACTTTAGTCAAGACTGAAGATAGTGAGACATCAGAGTCCTGAAAAACGAGGAAGAGTAAGAGAAAGTCAGGCATGGGATTCATGTGCAAGACCTAATGAAGCAGTGGAGAAAAGGATTATTACTACAAAAAAAGGAAGAGCATCAGTCCTCCTGGGAACACAAGAGAAAACACTTTTTGCAAGATTAGTTTCAGGCAGTAGTCGGAGTGGACGTGTGGAAAGTATAAACTCTTGGCTAGACACTGCAGTCCTGGAGAGTGAATGGTTCACAGCCTTGTACCATGGCTACAATGGTAAAGAAAAGCAGTAGGAGGCATGTCCCTATCTCCATAAAGGCTGGGTGTATGTGCTGTATCCTTCATGCGGTAGATGTGGTTTGGACGCTGTGTGATCATACTTAGTTTTTCAGTTGAAATACAACCTTTTTGTCCTACAACAGTGAAGTTGACTTTAACCTGTGTCCCTTTTCACTCCTCGATCAGTGAAGCAAGACTAGGTTAAGAGGTGTCTTCTCTGCAGATGATAGCATCCTGCAGACACCCCATTTGCTGTGAATCTCCTTCTGCCTTACAGGTTAAAGTTCTGCAGTATGCTTATCCACCTCACACACTCTTTATCTTTAAAACCCGGCACAGAGTAGACATTTAGAAAATACTTGTTGAATTTATAATTTCATGTGTGCTGTTTGTACTGTAAAAGTTCCCAAAGCTGGTCAACCATGGTTCTGAAAGACCCCGTGGCTGTTCACCACCTGCAGCTCTGAGCAGAGCTAGCCATACCTGGTCTGTCCTGTCCCCCCCCCCTTTTTTTTTTTTTTAGGGTTTTTAAAAATTAGGTATTTTCTTCATTTACATTTCTAATGCTATCCCAAAAGTCCCCCTTATCCTCCCCCGCTCCCCTACCCACCCACTCCCACTTATTGGCCCTGGTGTTCCCCTGTACTGAGGCATATAAAGTTTGCAAGACCAATGGGCCTCTCTTTCCACTGATGGCCGACTAGGCCATCTTCTGATACATATGCAGCTAGAAACATGAGCTTTGGGGGGTACTGGTTAGTTCATATTGTTGTTCCACCTATGAAGACCCCTTTAGCTCCTTCAGTACTTTCTCTAGCTTCTCCATTGGGGGCCAATCCAACCAATAGCTGACTGTGAGCATCCACTTCTGTGTTTCCTAGGCTCTGTCATAGCCTCACAAGAGACAACTATATTTGGGTCCTCTCAGCAAAATCTTGCTAGTGTATGCAATGGTGTCAGCATTTGGAGGCTGATTATGGGATGGATCCCCGGGTATGGCAGTCTCTAGATGGTCCATCCTTTCATCTTAGCTCCAAACTGTGTCTCTGTAACTCCTTCCATGGGTGTTTTGTTCCCAATTCTAAGAAGGGGCAAAGTGTCCACACTTTGGTCTTCATTCTTCTTAGTTTCATGTGTTTTGCAAATTATATTTTGGTTATTCTAAGTTTCTGGGCTAGTATCCACTTATCAGTGAGGGCATATCATGTGAGTTCTTTTGAGATTGGGTTACCTCCCTCAGGATGATACCCTCCAGATCCATCCATTTGCCTATGAATTTCATAAATTCATTCTTTTTAATAGTTGAGTAGTACTCCATTGTGTAAATGTACCACATTGTCTGTATCCATTCCTCTGTTGAGGGGCATCTGGGTTCTTTCCAGCTTCTGGAATAAGGCTGCTATGAACATAGTGGAGCATGTGTCCTTCTTACCAGTTGGAACATCTTCTGGATATAGGCCCAGGAGAGGTATTGCAGGATCCTCCGGTAGTACTATGTCCAATTTTCTGAGGAACCGCCAGACTGATTTCCAGAGTGGTTGTACAAGCTTGCAATCCCACCAAAAATGGAGGAGTGTTCCTCTTTCTGCACATCCTCACCAGCCTCTGCTGTCACCTGAATTTTTGATCCTAGCAATTCTGACTGGTGTGAGGTGGAATCTCAGGGTTGCTTTGATTTGCATTTCCCTGATGATTAAGGATGCTGAACATTTTTTTTTTCAGGTGCTTCTCAGCCATTCAGTATTCCTCAGGTGAGAATTCTTTGTTTAGCTCTGAGCCCCATTTTTTAATGGGGTTATTTGATTTCTGGAGTCCACCTTCTTGAGTTCTTTATATATATTGGATATTAGTCCCCTATCTGATTTAGGATAGGTAAAGATCCTTTCCCAATCTGTTGGTGGTCTTTTTGTCTTATTGACGGTGTCTTTTGCCTTACAGAAACTTTGCAATTTTATGAGGTCCCATTTGTCGATTCTCGATCTTACAGAACAAGCCATTGCTGTTCTATTCAGGAAATTTTCCCCTGTGCCCATATCTTCAAGGCTTTTCCCCACTTTCTCCTCTATAAGTTTCACTGTCTCTGGCTTTATGTGAAGTTCCTTGATCCACTTAGATTTGACCTTAGTACAAGGCGATAGGAATGGATCAATTCGCATTCTTCTACATGATAACCACTAGTTGTGCCAGCACCATTTGTTGAAAATGCTGTCCTTTTCCACTGAATGTTTTTAGCTCCCTTGTCGAAGATCAAGTGACCATAGGTGTGTGGGTTCATTTCTGGGTCTTCAATTCTATTCCATTGTCTACCTGTCTGTCGCTATACCAGTACCATGCAGTTTTTATCACAATTGCTCTGTAGTACAGCTTTAGGTCAGGCATGATGATTCCCCCAGAGGTTCTTTTATCCTTGAGAAGAATTTTTATCTTTGAGAAGAGTTTTTGCTATCCTAGGTGTTTTGTTATTCCAGATGAATTTGCAGATTGCAAAAAGTGAAATTGCAGATTTCTAATTCATTGAAGAATTGAGTTGGAATTTTGATGGGGATTGCATTGAATCTGTAGATTGCTTTTGGCAAGATAGCCATTTTACTATATCGATCCTGCCAATCCATGAGCATGGGAGATCTTTCTATCTTCTGAGATCTTCAATTTTCTTCTCAGAGACTTGAAGTTCTTTTCATACAGATCTTTCACTTCCTTAGTTAGAGTCATGCCAAGGTATTTTATATTATTTGTGACTATTGAGAAGGGTGTAGTTTCCCTAATTTCCTTCTCAGCCTGTTTATCCTTTGTGTAGAGAAAGGCCATTGACTTGTTTGAGTTAATTTTATATCCAGCTACTTCACTGAAGCTGATTATCAGGATTAGGAGTTCTCTGGTGGAATTTTTAGGGTCACTTATATATACTATCATATTATCTGCAAAAAGTGATATTTTGACTTCTTCCTTTCCAATTTGTATCCCCTTGATCTCCTTTTATTGTCTAATTGCTCTGGCTAGGACTTCAAATACTATGTTGAGTAGGTATGGAGAAAGTGGGCAGCCTGATTTTAGTGGGATTGCTTCCAGCTTCAGGATGTATTCCTGGCACCAAGAAACAGTTCCCAAATCTCTCTTGAGAAGGAGATAAATAAGAACTGTAAATTGAGGGACTGGAGAGATGACTCAGTGGTTAAGAGCTCTGCCAGAGGTTCAATTCCCAGTGCCCAACCTGGCAGTTTACAACTGTTTGTAACTCCAATATCTGACACCCTCACATATACATACACACGGGCAAATCACCAATTTACATAAAATAAAATAAATTATTGAAAAAAAAGAATTTTAGGTTTGGAGGGTGTGATATTTAAGAAAGCCCAATAAATTATGTAAGCAAAGCAAGACCTGAGCTTGCCTTCATTATGTAAATATTACTGTAAATCATGTAAATATGGAGTTTTGAGAAAACCTGGGAAGTGTTAAACGTCTTGCACATGATTACAGAGGAAATTGGCTGGAGTTTGATCTTGAGTCTATACTCTAGTGAGTAATGGCATGTAAATGACAGATTTGGAAGTCCTAATTCACTCTTTATGTTCCCTGACTTTTTTCAAGTTTCCTTGTGGAATCAGCTCATACATCAAGTGTTGAGAGTAGTTATAAATGTATAAACAGTACATCTAGAAACTATATACTGCTCATATTAGAAATATTATTCTAGTCTTATCTAAAAGCAGGGTTAAAAGTCACCAGAATGACTTTGTTTACCATTTACTCTTTCTCTGGCATCCTCCTTGGCTCTTTGTACAGGGTATCTCACATGGCTGGGAAAATTTATTGTGAAAGCAGTTGCTACAAGTGAGGAATAGAGTGTCTCTGAAAAGATAAATAATTCACAAATAATACAAGGAAGCCTTTCCCATTCATAGAATGTGGACGTTAAGGCTACATTTAGTTTAATCAGAACTCCACACTTTTCTGGCCTGCCTTCTTCCAGTGCAAATTAATTGTCTCAAGACTCTCGATGTTGTTGCTCAGAGAGAACATAGCTTTGTAGTCTCTCCAGACAAGGTAGGCAGCTCATGCCAGGAGGCTTTTGTGCAGGAAGTGCAACACTCATTGGAATAAGTCTGGGTATCCTAGGAGTGTTAGTTAACTGATTCAGCACATTTACACACATGACTCAGTGACAGGAGACAGAGTGCCTTCGCTCACTTTGTGTTTAATTTTGTTAATCTCTGAATTGGGTTGTCAGAGACTGTGATTGGAACCTCAGGGGGCTTTTCATCTGGAGGACTAGGCTGCCTGGAGCTTAGGGAAACTCACTGAGATTTCCCCAGGACTTCAGGAGATGCCATCTGGTAACTCTTCTAGGATCATCCATGAACATCTTGGTCCAGTCTGCAAGTCTCAGTAGGGTTCTTGGTTTCTATGTATTTTTAACAACACTGGTAACGTCAGAAAGCCCAAAGATTATTTTAGCTTTGAAAGTTTATTTTGTAAAGATACAAAATTGATTGTTTACCCTGAAGTGCAGCCTTCATATAATGCCTGTGTTTAGACCTGAACTTGTTTCTAACAGGACTGCTAAATTGAAATGGTCACAGCTAATTTTACAAGTATGGACTGGTCCTATGGTCCTTTTAATGGCAGCTTATGGAAACACAGCTCTTCTCCAGCTCCTAGTAACAGTCTTCCTTTCCCTTTACTGTTTTTGCTTTTTATGCTTTTGATGTATGAACTACTTCATCTAATCCACATTTTTTTTTGTTTGTTTTCCCCTTCCCCTTTCCAACCAATATGGCACCATCTTTGCTAGAGTGACCTTTCTTCTTATACTAACTTTTAAAATTAAAAGTCTTAAAATTATTTCTACTTTCTTGGACTTTGTTTTCCAAAACATTTCTTTAATACATTGTTTGATTAAATTAACATTGTATGTTTTATAAATGTAATTTTTTGATCAATTAACATTGATTTATTAACATATATGTTAATAGCGTATAAATAATTGATTAGGACCTAAAAATCTGTCCATCAATGAAGGTGTAAGATGTTTCTTCCATTCTAGTGGTGGGTATTACAAATAGATTATTTTTTAAAAGAAGTTCTGGAAAGATTGAGACCATGTCATTAAGTATATTAATTATACTCCAGATATACAAATTTAGTTTTTTTATGGCTCTAGTTTTGTCTGTAATATGCTTAGTTTCTTCTTTTCATAGACTGCATACTTTGTGTATTTTTACTTTGGGTTCCTTCTCTGGCAGCAAAATAAACTTATTTTCAAGAGGAATACACGTACTTTTTGACTTCCAAAGGTTTGAGAGCAAAAGGCTGTAAAACAGAAACTGCAGACTTGGTTAGACTGTTACAAATGTGGCTCTACATGAGAAAGTGGGCTCTCCCCTCACTCTGCTCCCCTCCCCCATATAACTGAGATGATGATAGAGTGATGCCCTCCTAATGATTTGAATTATCTTTTTATAGTATTTATTACACTGAGTATTATATGTCAAAGTAAGAAAACTTGTCCAGCATTAGTAAACTCTAATTCTGTAGGCAATAGACAATATATGGAAAAATACATATATTAGGCTTAATCTTGGAATAGACATTTCTTCTTTTCATTCTCTTTACTACCTTTAGCTGTTGTGTTCTGTTCACAAAACATCTGTTACTGTGTTTTACAGAAGCAGTTAGAGTATTGTACTATTTTGAGATAATGACTTGTTCTCTTAGGAGACTGTCAGGGTGGTTAGATAGTTAATAATGTAAGAGATGTTTACTTTCAGGAAGTTCATGCCTGGTTCTTCCTAAGGAGTCAAGCCATTGTTTGGTCCAGTAGCCCTGTTACTAAAACAAACACATCAGGACAGACTGACACTCAGAAGTGTTCTTGGCTTTTACTTGACAAGGTCTTTTGTTTATTGAGATATAATTTAAGCACATTTTCAAATTCTTATAGCTATTACCACTACAAGATCTTTTAAATTAAAAATTACTTATATTGATAAAAATATATGAAATTTTCTTCAAATTCAAGGTATTTTTTTAAACTTAAAAATTATTTTAAACAAAATTCAAAATATAGACCTCAGTAAATGTTAATTAGGATTTGCTTTCTTTTCGTAATACTTAATTTTTATTTATTTATTTTCTGTGTATGATGTGTGTGCTCACATGCTCACGCACACGCACATGTGCATGTGTGAGCACACATACCTGTGCATTCGTACAGAGGACACAGGAGGATATTGGGTAACTTCCTCTAATGTTCTCTACCTTATTCCTTGGAGACAGGGTCTCTAGCTCAAATGGATATTGGTTGAGTTTTGGCCCCAGTGATCCTTTTCCGCAGCCTACCACACCATGCAAGGGTGACCAGTGTGTGTGTCCATATTATACCCAGCTTTTATCATGAGTTCTAGGGAATGCTTATTCCTAACACTTGTACAGTACATGGTGTTACTCCCTGAGCCTCTGCACAAGCCCTCATAATACTTTCAAATAGTAAATATATGTGTGAGTTTGAGAGATGCTAGTAATCAGGACCATGACTGAGACTGTTCTATTAAGTCTCTCATTTTAGTGTATTATTGATAAGTTTGAAAGTAGACCTAAATAAAGACATAAAAGTTAATAACTCCCACCTAAGGTTATGAGCAGAAATATTAATGGTTCTGGGATGATGATTATGAAGCCCACATACACAATATTACTGAAAAGTCTCTTGGTACTGCATATTTGGCCATCTGTCCTGCCTTCTGCACCCTCCCAGTTCTGTCCTTGATAGTGCTGACTGGGAGGGATGCTCTGATTACTCTTGTCACTATGTCCTTTGACATGACAACTGATGTCTCTGCACATTCACGATTGGTCCTTTAAAATCATACTCTTCAGTGAGATAAATGTGAGATTTTTGTATCAAGTGACAAACTTGACTGTTGAGTGATAAACAGATTAGCTGTGGGAACATTTAATAAACCCTTTTAAGTTCACTTTGAAAAGTACAGTTTTAACCTGTGTCACTTCTTCTCTTATAACGTATGTATTCTGTCTGATGCTGGGTGGAAGTCACTCTTGTTCTTAGCAGTATATCCCATGCACTTGGACTGAAGCCCTGCTAGAAACCTCTGGCCTATGTGTGGTACCTGATTTCATCTCTTTCCGGATAGAGGAGCAGAAGTGTTTTACTTTCTATTAACATTGACTTAATCTAGAAGGAACTTGGTGCAAGCATGCAAGGGGGCAGCAATACCTTCATACCACAGAAGCCTACTTAGAGCTGCATTGTAGAATGAAATTTCTGGAAGTTAGCTGCTTACAGAGATCTCCTCAGGTGCCCATCAAATACTCTCTTTTCACACAGTGAGATGACTCCCTCCATTCCTGCAGTATTTACTGTACTATTTTCAGGATCACATTATGTACACAATATTGTGAAAGAGTACCACAGAAAACAGAGCAGATGAAATGATCTGCAACATCAAATGATAAGACATCCCTCTTCCTGGGGGCAGTTATACAGGAATGTAAAAATGTCCCCATCTGTCTAAGCCATCAGTTTCCAATGTCGTCCCTGGAGGAAGTGGCTGAGAAGACATTTCCACCTAATGGGCTGTTAGGTTGCCTCTGTACTGTATAGTAAGTTGGTGGTTGCAGCCCACTTCCTCTAAGACAAAGGTCCATGGCTCTAAAATCCCATCACAGCTGACACTAATTGGCATTGCTGTCGGCCGTAGCTGTGGAAGCAGACCTGAGTGGGCAGAGTGGGGCACTCTGAAGGGGGTGTGACACCAAGAGGATGGCTTCTCCGACTTTGCTGGTGACTACTCTGATTTCCTTTCTCCAACCTTTGTTCATGCAAATTGCATCACCTTCAGCATCATTTGCAGACTTGGGAAGTTGGCTGAGAACCCCCTTTCAGATCACTGTGTCATTGGACAAACCCTACCTTGCACAATGTGGACTCTTGGACTGTTAATACTTACCTATGAATATTTCCCTTATACAAATGCAATTATTAATAGTAAATAAACATATGATTTAACTCAAAAAATTCCCATCTGAAAAAATAGCCTATTTTTTTTTCTTCTTTTTCCCCCTTAAGCCAGAAGCCAGAAGAGGGCATGTTAGTCTTTTAAAAATGAGTTTGGGATCCATTGGACCCAGGCAGTTGTAATTCCTGTAAGTCGGCAGAGAACCTGCTTTGCATTCATAGGGTTAGGAGCAAGGTTTTAGTTGCCACTAGAGTTTAGAATGAGTAGAAAAGCAAATTGGCTCTTTCCTTAAAGTTGAAACATGTCAGATTGTGACTGCTGCATGCAGTTCCCATTCTGATTATACAGACAAGAGGGGAGGGACAGGTTGCTGGACAGTTAATTCTCTTGGCTGCACTGGGCGCTTTTCCTGTACATTATCTTTTAGCATTTACGGAACCTGCTTGTTGCCATTGGCAGTTGTAAGCAAATCCGTACTTTCTTAAATGCATATTGAAAAACTGGTGAGTAGTGGCAGTCAGGAGGAAGGGAATTCCTGGGGGAATTGATTCGTATATTAATCATTTATGCCCTTTCCCTGCATCCATTTAAAAATGAAAATGGATAGCCATTTAGGTATATAGTTCCTGCTCTCCCTGGCTTCCTCTCTCCTCTCCATCAGTTACAGTCTCAGGAGTGTGGAGTGGGTTCCTGATTCAGTTGACTTGGAAACCAGCTCCCTGGGAGATGCTCCACTCTTTCCTTGGGAAATTCTTAGGAAACCTTCCTCAGGAAATGGCTCGTTTCCCCACAGTGTCCAAAGAAGCACTCATTTGGTTCTTCCTCTCACTCCGCAAGTCCTTTAAGTAAAGCATCTAGAATTTATATTTTGTTCAGTTTTGTGGTATGTTCCTATGTCTCTTATGGGTAGGTACCACGATAGTGTAAACCATTTATAGGGCCAGGGCCAGGGCCTATGAGGCGAGTGAAAAGCCTGGGGTAAATCTGATGGAAGAGGCTTCTTCTTGTCATTGTACAAATGCTGGAGAAGTTATGATTTATTGTTTGTGGTCCTTGACCTCTGTGTACCTAAAAAGCCTGGGGAGTGATTATGACATACGCATATTGTCTTTGTATCTAGTAAGTGTCTGACTTTGTTTTAAAATTTGGAAACATTAGGCTTACTGTAAAAGAAGAGATTGTGATACAAACATTGTTTTCTCAAAAGCAACTGTGCAAATCTCACAGTTAATTCATAAGACACCTTCACCTTGGCTAAAATGTTTAAATAATAATAGAAAATATATCATCACTATTTTCTGTGACCCCAAATTAATGCAAGACACAGTTTTACATCAAAGGAATTATTATTAGCACACATTTTACATTCCTTATGCTCCTGTCTGTGTTTTGCTTCCTTAGACAAAAAAGCCAAGGGCCCAACACTTGTATCTAGAGTTTTAAAGTATAAACTTGTTATAATAACAGTACCATATTATACTGATTGCTTCTAGCACTGAGAGATTCTTCACCCTTGTTATCAACTTTTAAAATATCAGACAAATTGATTATAGGTGAAAATTTTATTTTGACACACAAAATCAAAACTTCTTTTCATAGGAATCAATACCGAAACTAATATTTTGGCAGCGAAAATGTGAAGAGAAGAACATTGTGCACCCTAACTCTAACATTTGTTAATTGTTAATGGAGGAATAAAAATCAGAATTTGTCAACAGTTCAGTTATGTAGTAGAAAATTACAATGAGCAAGACCCCACTAAAAGTAATGTATTTCTGTTTGCCTACTTTCTGAAGTGTACCATCTGGTGGCTGTGCATTAGGGCTAAGCAATTTGAACACAGGTAAAGTATTTTAGAATTGGAGTCCTAGCCTCACATTTACTAATAAACAGATTATTAAAGCATGCATGCTGCAAGCTCTGTGGACATATGGATAGGGTTTCAGAGAAAACACACGTAATTGTACCTTACTGACATGTTTATGGGTGACTCGGGGAGAACTGACTAATTGTATGAATGGGGTAGGAAGTGGCCGTCTTAGAAACTAGGAGTACTTTGTGGAAATCAAAATGATGTTTCCTGAGTAGCAATGCTTATGACACCTATCTAGAAACATTCTGAGGTCATTTAAAATAGACAGTGAAGCCCAGGCATGTATTTCTTAAATATGTCACAGTTCTTGCCTGTGAGTGAAAGAGAAGTTCACCAACGCTTTGCTGGCTATGCTTACTATCTTTTAATCACTCCTAGACCCCCAGAGGTGATAGGTTTATGTTGGCTCCACCCATATAGTATTGCACATATATTAGTACTCATACTGAGGAATCAGAAACCCACTTAGGAAGTTCTCAGTTCTCCAGTGAAAGGTTTCATATGGATGAAAGCACAGAGCATGTTGTGGTGTTTTGTGTTTTAACTGCCATTTGGTCTCCATGAGTCTGGGACAGTCGACCCATTCATACTCCTTCACTGCAGGGAGCAGCTTGGGAGGACTTTATCTTGTATGCGAAGGATTCAAATAGACTCTTTCAGACTATCATCTCATTTTACTAAATGAGAGATTGAGAAAGCTTAGAAGAGGTGTTAGAGGGTGTGTTTTGCCATGCCAGGCTACTGTATGGAGGCTTTAGTCCACAACTGTCTCTGTGCCTTGAAGCCAGGGAAGAGTATGAAATACTATTTTTTCTTGTTACTCCACGTGTCCTGCAACACAAACGCCAACATATTGCTCTGAAGAAACAGCGCACTAAGAAGAACAAAGAGGAGGATGCAGAATACGCTAAACTTTTGGCCAAGAGAATGAAGGAACACAAAGAAAAGCGCCAGGAACAGATTGCCAAGAGATGTAGGCTGTCCTCGCTGAGAGCTTCTACTTCTAAGTCTGAGTCCAGTCAAAAATGATTCTTTAAGTGCAACGAATAAATAATGACCTTGAATCTCAAAAAGAAAAAAAAAGAAAGTTAATAAATTGATAGTGCCAGTTATGACTAAACATTTCACATTATTTGAGCATGGTTGACACTAAACTTATATCAGATCACATTGCCTTTTATGATTACTTTGTGGAGGGACAGACAGTATATTGGTTTATTTTCTTAGAGCTTCTAACAACTTTTCAGATAGCAGACTAGATGGAAAAATAATATATATGCAAGATTGTGGGAAGCCACATAAGATAAGCTACATTCTCTTGAATGATGCTGCTGTTTTTGCTGTTAATGTTTAGTGATTATACAGTATGATTTTAAGTCACTGGAAACACATTGGTTTTATATATTTTGTATATAGTTGTATTTTTATTGTTAACTTACTCATTTTTTGAGCCAGAATTTATAGTCAAGGAAATAGAGTCAACTGCAAAATATCCATTTTATAGAAATAGTAATTGAAAACTGTATATGGATAGATGAGTATTGTGTCTCCTAACTTTTAACATTTATTTGTTAATGGAGGCATTTAAAAACAAACGGAATTCGTCAGCACATCAATTCTCCAAAAGAAAATTGTGATGGAAAGTCCCTCCTTACAGTTGTGCCATTTCTACTTGACTATTTGCTGAAGCAGACCATCTGGCAGCTGTGCATCAGGGCTAAGGAAACAACACTGGAAGCTTGTGTGCGTGTATGCGTGTTTGCCTTCTATCAGAGTTGGGGAATATTCTATTTCATTTCCAGATCGAAGCAGTTGGTGTTTCCTGAGGACTTCACTGTACATCCATTGTTTTTGGTGGAACCAGCCTCTGGTTCTTGAGCTTGGATAAGTCTCTTTCTTGTGTTTGGTTTTAAGCAGAAAGAAAATACTTTTCAGCACTACAGAGCTGGGAAGGTTGTAGGAGAAGCTCTTTTTCTCTGTAGTGCCAAGGAGACCTAAGGCTACTACTGGTTACTGAATTGCCTAAAGTAAATAGACCCATGGCCTTAGGGCAGTGGTTCTCAACCTTCCTAATGCAGTGAGCCTTTAAAACACTTCCTCATGTTGTGGCGACCCCTGACCCTAAAATTACTTTTGTGCTACTTCATAACTGTAAGGGTGTTACTCCTACAAATTGTAATGTAAATAACGGATATGCAGGATATCTGATAAAGGACTTCCAAAGGGGTTGTGAGCCACGGGTTAAGAACCACCACCGTTGAGACAAGGTGCTTTTAATGTCTCTGAACTACCTCATTGCTGCAGTGGTGTGTTCATTCTGCCTCAGCCGGGCATAGGAGCTTTCTCTCTTGCTATTCTCATATGAATTTGAAGGCCAGGTAGAGATCCCCGAACTGTGCTTGCATATTATGATCGGAAATGCATGCTGGGTGTTTCTTCTAAATGTTATGTTATGATTTCTATTTTTAAACCCTTAGGTCTGGAATTTGTAGATAATACCCAGTCACTGGGTTTAGAAACTCCCTTTTGAGATTTCCAGAATTTTACAAAAGTATACACACTTCAAAGTCTTAATCTTACATACTTTCCTTCAACATGATAACATATAGAAATGTAAGTTCAAAATAGATTATAAATTGATACACTTGGCAGTCTTGCAGATTCAAATTTTGAGAAGGTCTTATAAAAGCAAAAATGTAGTGTCTAGTAAGCGATGTAATAGCAGATTTGACTTCCTTTAATTATCTAAACTACCATTATTAATATCCAAATCTGTAGGGCTTGTTCAGATAGACACACAGAGTCTGTTTGCTCAGAGGCAAATATGCCTTCAATGAGGCGGATTGCTGGTTTGCAGTGTTTAGCTATTTAATGACACTTTCAGACTGAAGTTCAAATCCCCAAAGCTGGAGAGGACAAACGTGGAAATACAGGCATGAAAGAAAAGACTACCACCTCTTTGTGACCTGCAGGACTGGCTTTGTACCAACAGGACCAGATTTATTCTGTTAACCAAGATTATAGGGGCAGATGACCAAGTGCATGCAAATAATGCATGTGTTGTCTGGTGTGTACAGGACACATCTAGACATATGTCTGCTCATGTCCATGTACAGTCAAAGAAAAACACCTTTCTGTGAAATAATGTGTTCCTTTAGAATGGCTGTACATGTTCATAATTTTGAAAACATTTCTGTTGTAACCTACATCAAAGGAGAAGCCAGGGTTTTTGTGTCTGTGTCTGACTATACATATGCATTATAAAAAAAAGTGAGTCTACTGTAATTACCAGTTTGCAGAGCGAATTCCTGCAGGGTTTGTACTCTCCCCATTAGTAAAAGAGATAAGTTGAAATGTATTAAAATTTCACTGTACAACTGGGAGTTTTTGTTCACAGTAAATGTGTTAATGTTTCTTCATTGCTTGACTGTTTGTGTTTAAATTTAGGCAGCGTGCCCAACAGGGACAAAATTATAGGATAAAGCAATGTATAAAAGAAAATCCTTCAGAGAGCACCAATAAGGCTCTTTTCAAAAATAAGCAGTTACACATAACAGTGCACGGCTGTAGCCATAGAGAAAAGTTTTATCTGTCTATTTCAGAATTATTGGAATTTTTCCTTCCCTTGTGTGAAAGTTAAGAGGACTGTGCATATGTCGATAGGTAATCTACTTGGATGTGAAAACATCTATTATTTTATTCAGTGTTAGTCTTGAAAAAAGAAAAATAAGTGATTTCTTCTTGTCTTTGTGATGAAGGGAGGCGAATAGCATTTAGTGAAAGAGGTACTAGATCACATTTGCTTTCCTAGGGCAGGAATTTTTTCCAAGCTCAGAATTTTAATTAGAGCCTGTTATATTATTGGAACATTTTTCCGTGCTTTTCTTTGTAGCCATGAACTTAGTAAATGCAACTATTCACGCAGATAGGCTTACTTTTAAAAATTAATCTAAAACCACTATCACCTAGTATGCATGGATAATGAAATTTACTAAAGGCTGCTCGCTATTTCTCTAGTCTAAGGGGATAGAAATACAGTTCTTCAGTAAACAGGCTATGGAAGCATCGGCCCTTACAAGAGTCACACTCCCTTCTTGTTGAATATGTTTTGTAGTTAATCCTACTTGCCTTTTGTTGTTTGTTTCTATTAGCCAACATCCATAGGTTGCCCCTGATCTCTCCATAGACCTTGAATAGCACAGAGAAAAAGCTGGGCCAACTACCACAATATGTATCCTCCATTTGAGATGGTGTCATTCTCGCAGTTGTGTGTTTAAATCTATCCAGTGATGGCAACCTCATTGCTTGTATTGTGAATGTGAACAGACTGTAGGAGGCTGGAAAAGCCTCTTGAGCAGTTCCTGTTGTGTGTTAACCTGCCTCAGATACGTTTGACCTTAAATAACTTGGCTCACCCTACAAAAAGGCATTTAATTTTTATTGCCTTTTCTACATTCTTCTGTAAGCGTGAATTTTTAACTGATAGACCTTGAAGTGCTTCAGAGCCATTACTTTCTTTTGGCTAATTTGTAGAAAGGCACCATATGAAAATTGAATTTTTGATCTGATGGAGTAATTTTTGAGTTCTTATGAACCATTTATAATCTATCAAGTAAATCCTCCTTAGTTCATGGATTATTGACCCAGTGGACCATATTAGCTGCTTCAAAGCTGTTAGAGCCCATTATGTTGATTCCACTGACACATACTTGAACCCAGTCTCTGTGCCTATGATGACATTGGCATTGTTCTGGAACACTCCTTTTCCACTAGGCTTTCTATTTATTTCTTTATTTTCAGGAGTTAGCTCCTAGTTCATGACAACCATCACACGGGTCTCTCAATTTGCTCAGTGGTGTCAGAGCTTTCTTAGCAGCTGGCTGTCTCTCTGTGAAAAGGTAGTATCTTTTGTCTTTTAAATAAGCTAATGTTTAAAAGACAAAATGAAAACAATTTTTTAAACAGTCTTAGGGTACATTTTACTCTGGATACTTGCAGAATTTATAGACATTTGTGTAATTTTTTTGCATATTTAAATATGTAGTCCTTTGGATTGGAAAAGGAAAAGAACCAGTAAGAAGAAATAATGTTGTGTTTGTGGTGTGTGTGTGGTATATAAATGCATTGTCTGAGAGATTTCATTTGAACAATTCCAATGACTTCAGCTACTGGAAGAACGGAGATGTGCCTTCATTGATTTGTACAAAGCTCTAATGAATCCAGCCCAGGCCTTAGCACAGACCCAGGGGACTCTGTGACCGAACATTAATAATTTGTAAAGATGCATAGCCTGTTCATCATATTATTGTTATCTGTGATAAGTGTTACTCCTGTGGTCATACCTGTATTTGAGCAAAGGAGCTTGTCCTCATGGGGTAACTGTGATGTCGCAGTGTAGACACAATGGAAGATAGCAATGCTTGTTGGTATGTGTGTTACTAGTGGGCAGTCTCAAGACAGGGATGGATACAAAATGATTTGTAATAAGCCATGTGTCCTTGGAAGTATCACGTCTTACATTTAAAGAGTTTGAAATTTCTTAGTATCAGATTTTCTCACTATTTCAAATTGCTTAAATCTTCATGCTCAGGCCCTTTGTCCTTTTCTGCATCTGGTTCACATCTGAAGAGTGTTAAATTCCTAGTGGAACTTACTGAGAGTGGGGTAGCCATGTGAATTTCTTTTTCTTTCCTTTCAAAAACAGAACAGCTCACTCGCTGTGGCCTGTTCTACTTAGAGACGTCTAACAGACTCTTTGCTACTATTTGAATGAGAACCTACCTTCAGGGATTTTAATGATTAAATATGAGAGTGCATTTGCAGGGTATCATGCAAGCTTGATGGCAGGGCACAAACACAGGCTGTTAGTCTCACAGAGTGTGCCTCTCTTGTCCTGGGTAGTCGCTGCCGTCTGAAATGATAAATTGCAAAGGTGGCAACTCTCTTCCCTCTCAGTCCACTAGAGTGAACTTTTTCACAAACCTAGGGGAGGTCATTTACCTCACTCTCATCCTTGATAAGTGGAGTCCATAGAATGCTCTGCTTTTTAAATAATGGAGCCTGTCCCTCTGCCCCTTCTTCCACTCACTGTCCTTCCCTTCCTTTCTCCCTCCTCTTGCTGGGGGTTAGTTAACTCAGAGCTTCTTATAACCAGGTCAAAACCAAAACTCGGATCCTTAACCTCACCCTGGAAATTCTAGGCATTTTTCTTTAAGAGATCTCGGTGTGACAGTTGGGAAGGAACAGTAGCTTTGCTCCTCGAGATGACGTCTTATGTTTGGTATAACAGGTTTTGGATGATCCCTAATCCTATCCATCTGGTTACCAAAGTACAAAGTCATTGTGTTATCTGCATGCTCTTCCCAGGATTCGAAGGTGCTTCTGAAAATCCAGGACATGAGTTTCATACTGTCCTGCTTCTTCCTGAGCAGAGAGTAGATTTTTGCAAAGTAGTACAAGGTTTATAAATCTTCTTACATCACGTAACAATTGCAGATCCCTTCCTGATGAATGTCTTTCCTATCATATTAGTGATTGGTTTTATGAACAAATGTCACAGAGATGCATAATCACATGACCACCTTTCAAATTGCATTAGTGCAAATGAATGAAAAGTGTATCAATGGACGACAAAATTGCTGATTCGACATAAAGATATAATGAGGTGATTATTAACATTCGGATGGTATCAGTATTCTGGCTCTTTATGTAAGGTTATGTGTCATGGCAGATGCAGAGTGTAGTTAGGGTGTAGCTGTTTCAGGAGTTAGTGAGCTCTCCTCCTACTTTCATCTTGGTGATGGCTGTATCCTTTGGAAGAGGGCATTCCTTCTAGCCGTGTCATCGCAGCTGCCTAGATAGTCTGCAGATTTCTCAAGTATACAAGCCATAAATAGAGTTTCTGAATTGTTAACTGTTAGGTAAGAAACTGAAATGTTTTGCCCAAATTGAAATGCCTTTTCATTTTCTGTTTCTCTAATATTACTAATTATCTAACAAAACACTTTCTGTTACTATTGACCTGATTTAATTGGGGGGAGCTCCTCCACACTCAGACGCTTGCCCTCTTTGATGCCGTGGATGCATACGTATTTTCCTTATATAATTGGCTATATCCCGCTGTTGATTTTTACTCTGAACTCTTAAATTATTTAAATGGGGTCTTCCTCGTGTCGATTGATGGTAGGCTATGATCCTGAGGTAATGACAACAGATGCTCATTGGATCTGTGTCTGAAAATTTATGTGCCTCTGTGTGTCCCTTACTCCCTGTTTAGGTATTCACACAGACATAGGAATATTCAGAGTCATGTATAATGATACACCCATAAGTTTAGGGGCTTCTCTCTTTGCCTTCTCCCCCACACTTAATTAGTTTCTAGACTGAAGTAGTTTTTTCCATCATAGTAAATGGTGCAGTGCTATGGACCTATGCATGACAGAACACACCACTCTCATTTATAAGTGGATTCTCTTTAAGGTTTTTAGAATCTTGATGAGCATTATAATTGATACCTCTCCACCACCACCACCCTCAATTTTAAAAGATGTCCTGGATTTTCTAGAAAAATGGTACTATTTAAATACTAGTTTTTAAAATAAATACATTAGTTTTTAATATTTTGAAAGGAAGATGTTTTTAAAATTAGGCACCATTGAAATTCCTTTGTTTACCATCTGTGTATTAACTCATTTAGTATTTATCTGGCAAAGTTGTACTGGGCAAAGACAGATACTGTGCTTTACTGTGTCTCCTGTGGAAGACTATCTAATAGAATGAGTGATTTAGCACCACTGGTGCGAGTCATCCTGTGCCTGTTTATGAATGACTTCATTGAGATATGTTTCTCACCACATGCCTTCCCCCCATTTAAATATCTGGTTTAGTGTGTTTCTGTTTAATAACAATTATGCGTGGCAATCAGTTTTATTTTGAAGACATTTTCAACACCTAGAAATGTAATTTCATGTTCTAGCCATTGACCCACTCCAAGCCTTAGGCATCCATCAGTGTACTTCTATCTGTATAGTTTTCCCACACGGACATTCCATATACATGGAATCATGCGGGATTGTAGTGCCTTCTTGCTTCTTCAACTTAGCATAATGCTTTTCATGTTCATTTAGGTTTTAAAATGTATTACTTTTTATGGCCAAGTAATATTTAATTATATGAATATACCACATTTTAAGTTTACCTATTGATGGGGGTCAGAGAAACTTAAAAGTGAGAGTTTGTCTCTTGATTTTTTTTTTTAACAGTAGTAGATGTTCTAAGGTTGATTTTTGTCAGTGAACCTCTTGAACATCTTTCATTTACTTTGAAAGCATTTATTATGAAAGTGATATATTTCCTTGGCTCGTAATTTTTCTTTTTAAAAATTTAATTATCATTGAATCACATAGCCTTTTGTGTTTCTCAGATTGTTTAGTGTTTGAACCAATGGCCTCTTCCCTTTTTAGTGAGTCTAGCAGACTGTTTTCACATCACCCAGAGCATGCACAAGATGAATGATATGTTTTCTGTTGAAAAGACCAAAAGGATTTCTGATCATTTGCCATCTACTAATTCTTCATATGTCATGAAAAACAATTAGGCAAATATAAGGAACATTTTTGAAATGTTTTCACTTTCAAGTTATGTTATTACCACGTTATGGATATATTTACTGTAATTTTTCATTAAGTTTTAAAATAGTGTTGCTAGGCAGAATAACTTCATTTCTCATTTCTTGGCATAACTTGTACCTGTTGAGTGTAGTTTATGTTATAGCTGAACAAGCTGTGGACACTTAGCATTAATAATAAGCCTAATAATCAGCAATAATTACTAATTGTAAACCATATTTGTTGCATATTCAACCTCAGATTTATATCTTTGTATAAATACAGAGAATATATCTACCTTAGTCTTACTGTCAAAATCGTCTAGAGACTTAGATTGGCAAAGAAAGGAGGGGGGTTCTGGGTGTGTTCTTTATAACCCTATAAGGCCTTTGAGGACGTGGTCTATGTCTGCCTACTGACAATCTGCCTAATTGTAAAACCAGATTGTTGATGCCCAGATCCCAAAAGATTGGTATTCCTTTACATACAATGTGGGAGGATTTTGGTACCAAGATTGTCTCATGCAGTTGTATTTTTATTCTTTGTCACTAATAAACTTCGTAATTGTCCTTCGGCTTTTACATGCCTCAGGTTTTTGTGCAGGGGGCATCATGAACTGGCTTAGAAAGACAAGGCTTCTGCAAACCAAGACCCAGCCAGACTGGACTCCATAGAAGGTTGTTTCTTTTCACTTGGCCTGATGAATTTGCCATATGAGGAAAAGAAGAAACTGTCCTGAAACTTTTATAGGGAAATATTTATTAGTTTATGATACGTGTATATATATATTTATATGTTTATGATATTAAAACTAAAGGGTTGACTTTAAGAGAAAGACATTATGAGCTGAGAACAGTACTCAGCGGTAGAGTATTTCCTTAATGTGCTGGAGGCCTCAGGTATCCTCAGCTTGGGAGAAGGAGAACTGGAAATAGAACAGGTGAAGCCTCCGCCACTGGTAATCATTACAGCCAACTACCGTCTACTCAGAAAGCACAGTGCCTGAGTTTACAGTACACACTAGTAGCTGGAATGAATGCTACCTTCACAATTAAAATTTCCCATAATCTAAGGTTATTGCGAGTTAGGTTCTTCAGTATTAAATGCTTGAACATTTTCCCAGTGAAATTCCGTGGTCGAAGTTACAAATCCTCCTCACTGCCCTAAGAAATGAACAACAAGAAAGTGAATTTACGCATTTTTAGTTACACGTGAGAGTTTGGCCAGATTTCAGTCACTAAGAAAGAGCACTTGAAGAGTCACAGAACCCTATGAATCCCTTAATTTTTTTGGGGGGGGGGAGGGGCTGTGTGGAAAATTAAAACCCAGAACTAAGATGAGTTCTGGTATAGAGCCCCTGCTCACTGTGATTGCATCTGTTCATGTATGTTGTAAGTTTGTGTTTGCCTCGTGACCTTATTTTGCCTGTTGTTATTTTGTGTCAGATAAATCAAGTGCTTATTTCTACATAAGGAACAGCTAACAGATGTTTAGCCTGTGTATAATTCCTTTGTTAGTTATACTAAGTATTAACAGAAACAACAGTTTTTTTTCCTGAGAAATCCTATTTTGTAAGATCCCTGATGTTTGGTCCTTACATACTCACAGAGTTAGTGCAGGCTAGTGTAATGAAAAAGACTGAGAGACTTGTTTTGGTTATAGTCTAATCAGGATTTGAATAGATCTTTGGAATATAACCAGAATACCTCAAAATACATTCTTACTTAATATTAGAACTCATTAATATTTTGTAAACCAACTTTGCTTACTTGTAGGTTTTAGGTATGCTGTCTTTTGACAGGTTTGTCCAGGTTACTGTTAAACTACTGATGTGTCTTCCCTCAGCATCCCAAGTAGCTGGGAGTGTGTGTGTGTGTGCGTGTGTGTGTGTGTTGCTCCTACATTTCTGATGTCCTGTTGAATCTGTACATTTTTCCCCATCTTAGGTAGAGGGATACAGTGAGTAGTAACTGATGGAGCACCTCCACTAATATTACAGTAAAGCCTTAAAACAGAAATAATGTTTGTCCTCCCCTTAGACAGATACAGACACGCAATCAATCAGTTACTCATTAACATTAAATATGTTAACATATCTGGTAAAATAATGGGGTAAAATTGAGTGCAAAAGGAATCATTCTGAGACATCCAGAATGTTGTTTGAGATCACACACAGTTGGCATTTGTTCCACTTGTACTTTTCCAGGCTTGATACTCCCTGCTTCGTTGATTACTTACATCCTTTGAGATATTTACCGTGTAGTTCATGGAAGCCATTATTAGGAACTGAAAACAGGGTATTGGGGAATCTTCCTCCCTTGCTCCCTTCAATTTTGGAGGATCTCATGCTTATGTTGGTTTCATGTTTACTGTGTAGCTGAGGATGACCTTGCTACCAAGCCTGAGGACCTGAGTTAGATCTCTGGAATACACATGGTGGAAGAAGAAAACCTCCTGACTTCCACATCTGCACTGTAATGCATGCATGCATACTTGAGTGAGCAGTTGACACATGCATGCATCCAACACACACACATGCACACACAGAGACAACATACCACAAATAGACTGAGCAATTATAATGAAGAAGTATAGCATGGGGTCTACTGTCAAAAAGAATCTGCTGCAAGGGCCAAGATCACATTAAAGCAATTGTCATACAGAAAAGTGCAGATGAAGAGAGGGTCAAGTCAACAAGGAAAAGGGGAATGATCAAATTAATTAGGAGCCAGTTTGAATGGTTTAGGGGAACCACAACTGGAATTCAGATATTAACAATGAGAGTGGGAGGCCAGGAAATGCAAGGACAGATGATTTTTGGAGGGAGACATAATGAATTGACTCCCTGTCTTTGTAGGAACAGCACTCAGCCATTGGTGCAGACACACCTGTGTTGGAGATGCTTGCCTGACTTCAGGCAAGGTATTAGTCATCACCTCAGGTCCCTCGTGTGAGAAAGGAAGGGAATAGCAGTGTCAAATTCATGGTCTTTTCTGAGAACTTTGTGTTTTTGTAATTTTTCTACAAAACTGTCATGTTTTCTACACTGACTGGAAAACATTCAACTAATCTAGCTATTATTAATTATAAAGGACAATAAGAAGTGACCATGTTTCCATGGAAGAACAGAGAGGAATAGATGGCATCTATCACCCTGTTTAAGAACTCTTATTCTTGGGCTCTACACTCTAAATCCTCTAAACGTGAGGCCTGTAAATACCAAGTTGCCAAGCCTTGTACACAGGAACTCTGCCATCCATTTCTTACCACTTAACACGATGCTTTTTGCACAGTAGTTGGAGCTGTAGGAGAGGATGGAATTGCCAAATGAAGAGTGAAGAGCCTGACCATGGGCAACTCCTGTGTTTATTTACAGTGATGAGAGAAAAGTTGCTACCAGAAAAGCTAGTGAGTCTCACCTTCTCAGGAATGAAGATGAGTTATAGTTGCAAGTTACAGCAAGGTCTAGGAGGACAGGGAGACCAGGATAGGAACCAAATGTGCTCCTAGTATCGCTTCAAGAGTGCAGCTTCAGAAACCTGTGTCCAGAATTCAGAATTAAACTGTAGATGGCATGAGGAAGTACAGACATTGGTTTGGGCATGCACAGATTTCTCTTTCAAGAAACCCATGGTGGGGGTTAGTAGGAGTAATTATTTTTAATGTGTTGTGAGTTAAAATGTTTGTGATTGCTGTTCCTGGAGCTCAGGGCAAGAGGTGCAAGGCAGGTTGGAAGGGTAGGGTAGCTCCTTCTGCTCCTTCTTGAGTGCCTAGGGGATGAGGTACAAGTTGGTGATCGGGGGCCTACAGATGGGTCTTCATTGGCCAGTTTGAACATTGTTCCCTGCAGAGGTGGCAATGACAAGTCTCTATGAAGCTTCTGCAGCATTCTTCCTTTCTGGCATTCAGAGCTTGTCACTCAGACAGTGTAATAGTGACAGTCCTGTGCAGAGATCCTGCAGAGTGGGAAACACTCCAGCACTAGCTAATGGAAGAAAGAGTGGAGGGTGCTCCCGGGACGAAGGTTCTTCCACTGCAGCTCTTCTTGTCTGTCTCCCTGAAGCACATGGACATTTCTGAGGCTTAACCAGATTTGATAGTTTATGATAAATCTGTTTTGTAAGTGTGCCTGAGTTGGCAGGCAATCATATTGGTTCTGTTTTGTTGTGAATAAATAGTATGTCAGAGTTTTATGCCATTTCAAAAACATTATTTGAAACAAAACTTCCTTTGAAGCCATGATAGTGTCTTACACAAAATATTTATTTAGCCATATTGTTTAAGTATCTGTAATTCCCTTAAGGAGGAATTGTAGTCTGCGTAAGCCTGAGTTTAAAACAGATAGACCTTCTGGAATTTACAGAAATACAAAATGGCTAGTCCTGTGCTTAAGTGTTTATATACAAAGGAGTTGAGGTGTTCCAGTGTTCCGTGTTTGGGTATAAAAAGAGTAGGATCCAAGAAAAAGAAATCATCTTGAAAAGATTTAATTCCCAAGTAAACTAGATGAACAGTGTTATTTATGTAGTCTGAGTGAATGAATGAATGAGCTAGCCAGCAGTAAGGTGTGTGTGTGTGTGTGTGTAGTTAACCTACATCTCTTAGTTTGTTTTTATCTTGATTATTGATAAAAGTGAAGGTTTGTTCTAAATGTTGTAAAATAAAAATTTTTGGCAAAATAATTAACATCAAATTAATGACTCAAACTGTTTGATGTCATTTATTGTAGAGTTAAATATTCTCCTTAGAATATCATTTCTTTTTATTGTCCACTCTGATTTTGATAAGGCAGAGAATTTTTAAAAATATTTATGAAAGTTTGTACTTATGTACTTAAAATATTTTTAGCGTTGATATAGTCTCTACAGCAGAATTTATAACCGGATATTTAGAAAAGTACCTCGTTTGTAATGAAAACATTGTGTTCTAAACTTTTTTTTGGTCAGAGTACGATCAAATCTTTTGTTCATTAATTAATGAACAATTTATATGAAGGAGCTGCTTATAAATGTATTCTAATATGTCAGTTTGTATGAGAATTGGAAATTGAGCTTTTAGAAGAGTACTTCTCCTTATAACCAGCCAGTCCTGTATCTCTAAAACATACATACAGCCAACTTTAATAACCTATTTAAGATACAATCGAATGATAGGCATTAGAAGAAACTGAAATATCAGGTGGATTGTGAATTCAAATATCTTTTAGTACTGAACAAAAGAGCAAATTACGTCTAAAAAGAACACAGGTTGAGGACTGTAACATCTAAAACGGGGTAGGTACCTACAGAGAGAACATGAATTGGAAGAGAAATGAAAGGGAAAGTCTTTAAACCTGCATGGCCTGGTCACAGGGAGAAGAGGCCATTGGACCTTATCTATTGTAGACGGACCAAAGACATTAACAGTATCTGGATGGAACACTGTGTGATTCAAGGGAGCTAGACTAGCTCATATTAAAAACCCAAGTGCTTTCAGAAAGTTAGCTTCTAGTGTATGTATGTGTTGATGTCAGGTACCAATTTACAATGTCACATCACTAACCCTTCTTGGAGGGGCCTCAGCCATGCCAGTCATCCTTGATCACATCTAAGCCTCTTAGGAGATGTCTTTCAGCAGTTCCGATGGTCATATTAGACTGTTAATAGGTGAGTGATCAGGTTAAATCCCTTCTGTCTCTAGAATTTCCATGCAACTAAAAAGTCATATATACAAGATAAATTTGTTAACTGCTATCTAGGGGCACAGGTTAGGAGCACAGTTTCTAAGCATGGATTTCACTCTTAGAAACTTACACTCCATTTATGAAGCTTTCTAAGAAGTCAGTTTATAATGTGAACTGGTGAGGTTTTTTGAGCATTTTTTTTTTCAACTGTTTATTGGTTCTTTGGTCCATACGTTGCTTGCAGATGTCCATTGGGGAGGGGCTTCTGGCTTCCGCTGGTCTTGTCAATACTGGAACTTCACTGGGACATCCTGTTGTTGCCCTGTGTCATGGGGATCTTGTGGCTTTGGCTCTGTAGGACTGGCTCCTTCATGCACTCCAGCTGTGCCTCCATGGGGTGGGTGTTGGGGTACACCAATTCAGAGCCCTGGGTTTGGCCTGAGAGGTATCTGGTCAGCCCGCCAGCTCCTGCTCTCCTGCCCCCCAGGCCTGTTGGAGAGGTGATTTGTTAAGCGCTTGTGGGGAACTGAAGGCATTTCATGTGTGCTCCAGTGTTCTGGAATGGAATTGTACTTTTCCAAGTGTAGAATTTTCATGTAAACATTTTTTACTGTTTTATGTCTGGTTTCAAAGTAAAGTTTCAATTTACTCTGTTGTCACCATTGAAAAGAAAGATTGCTTTCATTTTAAAAAGGGATGAAGCTAAAATTAACAAATTAAAGAAAAAAGCCAAGAGATTGAGAAAAGATAGTTACAAACTTTTAAATAAAAGTCACCCAAAGTGATTGTCTTAATAATCTTTGTGTTGCCATATTTTACTTTTACAAATACTTCCCTCTGAACAGCGTTTGGCTGGTGTCTTCTTAGCATAGGGGCCTTTGCATCATTGTGAACAAGTTAAGTAAACATACGCAGCAGAAACAGAATTGCATTTCTCCCAGTGTTACAAATGCAGTGTCCTCTGGAAAACTTAAGTCTGAACTCACACTCACCTTGTACTCCTTTTGCATTTCAAGACCTAAGATACCACATTTGTGAATGTGCTTTCTTTTCTCTACCCTTTGTTGTGAAATACTTTGATATAAAATACATATTTCAAATGTCTTCAGACCTTTACTAACATCAGACCTTGAACAGATCTTGAACCAGTAGATGTGGGCACTGTTTACTGAAAAGAGTGAGAAATAAAATGTTTTGGGATAGATCCTGATCTTGTCTCCTCTTCTGTTTTCAGGCCATCCGCTGCACATTGGTAAACTGCACGTGTGAGTGTTTCCAGCCTGGGAAGATTAACCTGAGGACGTGTGATCAGTGTAAACATGGCTGGGTGGCACATGGTGAGGAAATCGAGGCTCCCCTTTCTGTTCTTGCTATGTTCCTATGTGTGCGAATGTGTGTGTGTGTGTGTGTGTGTGTGTGTGTGTGTGTGTGCCTGAGAGAGAGAGAGAGAGAGAGACAGACAGACAGAGATAGAAAGAGGGAGAGAGTTTTTTTTTTTTTAAGAGTAGTCATGTCATTGACCTGGAGAAGAGAGCGGTCATCTGTGCTACAAGTATTCCTTAACATTCATCCTGCAGCTCTCAAACAGCATATTCTCCTCTCCAGGAAGGAAGGCTGGGCAGGCAGAAGGGCGAGATGTTTATAGAATAGTTGGGCAGTAAGGTTCATACTGAGCACAGCAGCAGCCAGCAGGAACCAGGCCTGATGGAAACTCAAACATACCACAGTTGGCCTTTCAGGGCCTGGACCTCAGAGGGAAGCTGGCAGATCTTCTTTGCTTGAGAACTCCTCAGTGACTGCATGCCCCTGTTGTGTGTGCTGAGTTTATCCTTCCAGATGTTAAACTTTGTTTGGTTTAAGGAGGGCGAGCAAGTGGCTGGTATCTGAGAGAGTAACCTGTAAATACCCCCCTTTCAGTGTGCATGGGGATTAGAGGAGGCCCTTGATCTTAAAGCCTCCATGCTCTGTTGGTGTCACTGGAGGGAGGGTGGCCCAAGCACTGATCCTAAGGATGAAGATTGTCTGCCAGGTACAAAATGCTGTTCATGGATGTGGCTTTACTGCATACTAAGCATAGTATTGTGTGTGGTTCATGTTTATCGTGTTTAAGAAAGAGGAGACATGTAAATAAGCAGTCATATTCTCCTTGTAGACTGTGTAATTTTAAAAGATAGGTAATGTTTGTAGAAGAAAACCCTGGCTTGTGTTCTTGACAGCCTCGGGTATTGGCTCTTACGTGGGCATACTCTTCATTCCCAAGCAGTGCCAAACATCCAGTGGGTTGTATTTTTTCTAAATGTCATGTTATTCTAGGAAGATCTGAGGTAACACCACCAGGCCATGTCTTGAAATGCTTTTAATTTATCATGTACCTCGCTTGCTTGGGCATGTGTCTTGGAGCTGTAGGGACCTCTCAGCCATGTTTCCATGAGAGAGACAGTAGCATCAGGGGAATACACTGGAAGGAGTGTGCTTGGTGACACAACCGTTCCTGTAACCAGTCCTTCAAGGATGGAACTTTTCCTGCCTTCATTAACAAGGTGATTTGGTGTCTTAAACAACAGAAGTTTATGTTTTTGTAGCTCTGGAACATTGATCCTAGAGTTTTATGCTGAGGGCTTTTAGGTATTTAGATGGCTTTCCTAATGCCATCTTTGTGTCTGTATCTTCTGATATTCCTGAGCCAACTCCTCTTACAAGGACACTGGGCAGACTTGACTTTGAGGGCCACCCTAAGGGTCTTATCTTGAGTTAGTCACATCTTTTAGGGTCACATGTCTAAATACAGTCTCATTCTCAGATACCAAGATGTGGCTCTAGTCTGTGAATTTTGGGGGGACACAGTTCAGTTCATGACACTTTACAGACATGCCATTTTATTTCCTAGAGGAAATGTTGTGTGTATGTACATGGGCTATGTGGGTGGGTGACTGTGTGTGTGTGTGTGTGTGTGTGTGTTTGGTTTGTGCACGTGTGCAAGCGTCAGTGTAATGGGAATGCACTGCTGTAGCTTACTGAAAGTTTGTGTGTGCTTCAGTAGACTTGCACCACCATGCATACCTAGAAGGATTAATTTTGCTAGAAAATAATTAGAGATTTTATGTTCCTTACCCATTACATGAGGTCATTGGAGGCAGTGTAGATCTTCTAAGGAAAAAAAAATGGCTCTCTCATTTAATGATGTGTTATTCAACATGACCCTGTTTTCTTACAAATTATGATTACTAATGGTACTGATTTAGTGCTGGACGTATAGCTCAGTGTTAGAGTGTGTATTTAAGCATTTGTTAGGCCCTGAGTTCTGTCAGAAGATACTGTGTAATCTTACAGTGAAAAAGTAGTGATAATATGAAGGCTTTAATAAATATTCTATGTGAAAAATAATGTATGGACAGCCGTTGAGCATAAAGAGGGGTTAATAATTAAACAAAGAGCTTTTCTTTCCTTCCAGAGCCTTCTTGTATTAGCATCATCTATCTACTGTGGGAACCTTAGGAGATGGATAGTTGACCGTGTCACTAGGATTTGTTTTATATATCTGCTTCCATGTGCATATTACATTAGTTAGGGAGTAGAACACAAATGCTGTTTTGATTCCTTCCTGAAAAACATGTTTTAGTTCTGGCCAGGGAGGGTTTTTTGAGACTTTTTGAAGGATGTGAGTTTTCACTCTCTTGAATAAGGTGTTTCTATTTCAGTAAATTTTGCTTTCTCCATTGTATTATTCCAGGTTCTTTTTCTGAGATATTAATTTTGGTCTTTTTCATATCTAAGTAAAATTAATTCCAGTCGTTTCCCTCACTATTATCATCTTGACCTTTATTCTACCTCATAGTATGGACATACCTGTACATAGTGTGAAATATATACATGGGGTTTGCAGAGCCCACCCTTCTCCCTTCATTAGGGCAAGTATGACAGGGAGGGCTGGCTCTTGGCCTTTGAGTTGGCAGTGGGATGAGAGCACCCACTCATTTTGCCCCTAGCATTTCCACTAATTGCTTCATTCCCTCCCCCTGCACAGAAACCCTGAAATCATGTCTCCAATTATTTCTGCTCAGAGGTGAGACATACCAGTCTTCCTGGCCACCTTACCCATGTAGTGTCCTCCGTATGGGACTAGCAGGAAATGACTTGGCCTTTCTAGTGTGTGATTTCCTTCCAAAAGGATGTGAGACAGAAAAGACACTACCACACAGTACTATCTCATGGTAGCATCAAGTACGTACTACTTGTCACTGTGTATGCACACATGCACATGAGCACACACACACACTCTCTCTCTCTTTCACACACACACACACACACAAACACAAAAGCACACGAATACGTGTTGCTTATGAGCAAACATGTACCTAATTCACATCTTCTCTTTTAAAAATAAAAAAAAAATTAGAAAACTTTTGGTCTCTTTTGAGTGTCTTCTCTACATCCCTTTTGTTTTAAATTTCTAAAGCGTTGAGTCATTATATAATGTGTATATGCCCCTGTGTACAAATACACAGACTCAGCACACATATGTGCATGTCTCTGTATGTACACAAATTTATAACCTTATAGATTGCTTCTTAAGCTTACTTGAATTGATCAAAGTAGTTGCCGTCAAGAGACCTTGGAGAGATGTTTTCAAATACTTGAAGAGGTATTAATTCGTCCTCTCTTACAAAACCTGGGGTTGAACTAACTCAGGGAGCAGCATGACTCCTTATGGGTTGCTTCCTTGAAATCTTGAGCACTGCGGAGCTTGGATGGGGACACACAGAACGGTCATTGGATATCAGCAGGATTTCCTACAGAGTAAAAAGTTGATAAATGATTTTCTTTTTTCCCCATTTAATGAATGTTAGCTTTTTTTGCCAATCAAATGCAAAGATTGTTGAATTTAAATTTATAAAAACAAAACTTGTTATTTTGGCATGGGATAGCCACCTGATGTATGTAATCAGTTAGTTGATGAGCTCAGGGCTTCCAGTCCTCTCTTGCTCTGTTCAGAGTCTTTATAAAAGACTCAAGTGTCCTTCTACCCAATCCACTTCCCTCCTGTCTCCCTAGCTAGTGCCTTCTCTCTTTTTACCTTTCCTCCATTTGCCTAAGACGATCTGAGTGAGGTTTGGAGTTGGCTTCTCCTACAAGGCCAGCCCTGCTGGTGCAAGAGTGTAGATAAGATCCAAGAAGTGACCACTAGTGGGGCCTGTCTCCTGAGAGACATTTTTGTTGCTAGAAATTCAGTTTATGGTTTGATTCTTTTCTTCTGACACTATACTTTTTTAATTCAACTACTTGTAGATGTGAGTCTTCAGTCAAAGATTTGGCATAATCTTAAAAAATAGCCAGTATTACCAGAGTATTAGACTACACAGTGCTGAGTGAAGGTGGGTGGCTAGGATGGGGGTCCATGTTCATCTGTTCCCTCTCTGAAGGCTGTCAGGAGACCTGTTGCCACCAGGAGATGTTGCCTTTGTGAAAGAGGCAGGGCGTTTATTTTATTATTATTATTATTTGTAAATTAATTTTAGTGTCCATAGTCCAGATGAAGACTTAATTTTTAAATTTTTTAAATGAGAGGGTAAAGTTATGCGAGTAAAAATATAAGCTAAATTCTAATTGTTTTTTTTTTAAAGGAAATATTTCATTAGAAGTCAAGACTATTGAGAAATCGTTTTCTTGCAGTGGTATATCCATGTGTTTCATAGCTTATAATATGTAGGCGAGCGTGAGAAATATAATTTACTTGTTTTTCCCTTTATGGAACTAGTAGTAATTTCATGTTCTGATGCAGCTTAGTTGTTGAAACTGTCTCCATTCTAATTTTCCCAAAGCGGAATCAGTTCTGTGTTCCTGAGCTTGATAGATGTGTCAGAGGGACATTTGGATGGAACAGGAGACTCGATCAGTACAACACTCAGCTTACTAACCTTCACAACAGGAGGTGGGAGGACAGTTATTTTCCTTATAGACTGCTTTAGCCTTAAGGAAGGAAGTACCTGCCACCAAGCTAGTGAATGCTGAAGTTGCCATTGGCTTCCAGGTGATCTGCAGTAAGATGAGTGTCATTCCTTTGGCTGATGCTGCCCTGTAAGACTGCTGTTACGCCGGAGCTTTGGGAGCTTTTCTTCAGTATGTTCTATAAGTGTGATTTCCTTTCCTTGCTTGCAGTTATTTAGGGAAATAGAATCCCGCATTGTTACTTTACTTATTGCTTCATCAAACCTGATTTTTTTCATATCCATGTTTTATCTATACCTTTTAGCTCTTTCAGTTAAGATAAGCAGGTTTGCTGCATCATCTGGACTATCCATCACTAATAGCATGCATATTAAACGTATATATGACATAAAGCATTTTCCCATGGATTTTGGGTCCTGTGACACATGAAATGCTGAGGACAGTAGGGTTAAGTTAGAGTCATTTACCATCCTACTTTATGATTTACTATGCTGCGAGCTTTATTGCTGATATAGGTCACTATTTACAGCATTTCTTGTAAAGACTTATTTAATTTTAAAAGAATATGTGCATACACCACACACACACACACACACACACACACACACACACACACACACACTTGCAGTTGGAGTGGAAGACTATGAGTTGCGGTGCTTGTGGAGGATACTGGAACAGGATACTGGATCTCCCCAGGTTGGAATTATAGGCAGTTATGAGCCTTCCTGCGTGGGAGCTGGGAATGAAACTTGGGTCCTCTGCAAGAGTAGTGTGTGTTGTTACCTGCTGATCTATCTCTCCAGCCCTACTTCTAAATCTTGTATAATCAACAGAAAGTGATTTTTGTTCTCAGTCTCATTAAATTTGAATTCTCCACTTTTACTTCATAAGTCTTAGTAGACTAGAGGCTCTTACTTAAATGGAAAGTATAAAATATCCAAAAAAAAATTGTAGCTTTTTTTTTTAATGTAAGTGTACATCACACAGATGTTGCTGGGTTTCCTGTTTTTATTTACTAAACTCATAAATGTCAATTAAGTTTCTATTAAGACTCAGTATGTAAAATGAAATTTTAACCCAGGATCCAAGGCATTCTATAATCAAAACTCTTGGTTATGTTTGTCCTACATTTAGAATCAGGCGCTCTTGGAATTCTGTTTACAAATTCCACAAGTTTATTGTAGACATGGTGCCTTATAAAGACTTGAACAGGGCAGATCAAAGTCAATACTTTCATATGAGAGGTCATATGTCTTTATTATTTGTCTCAGTCTGTGTTAAGCTTACAATTTATGTAATTATCTATGAAAGGAGTTTGTCGTCAGCACCTACCTATCTTGTGTCTCCATAGCTGTAACTCATCTTCCTCAGCCAGTTTTCTTCTTCACATTGGAAAGTCTTCCATCCTCAGCAACAAAGTCTGATATCTCTGTGCTCTCCTGTTCATTCTGAGAGACTTGGCAACTCTGTCTAGAATCATGTATAGACTTCCTAGGATACATAGGACACTGAGAAGAAAACCCGACTTTCCTTTGTTACAGGAAGATAATGTTCTCACATATTCACCCACAACACAGCTCTGGCCTCACTCTAACTGACATGGAGAAGGTCTGTCAACAATTGTGCTTTGGAAGAACATTTTTAAGCAGGTGTTTAGGACTTGGTGAACTGTAACAGCACACTGCTAGGTTGGGTGCTTCTTAGCATAGTGCAGTGGTGATAGTCTGACCAAAGGTAGAAGGTTGGCCATTTAATAAAACGCTTCTAGATTGTTACTGTGTTCCAGAACCTGGCTGTGCCTAGCCTCAGATCCTTTCCTTAGAGGAACCAGCTTTTGCTGTCCCTGCATTCTGTTCTGCTGTCTCCATGAGGAAAGTCCTTGAACATTTCTGTACTTGCTTCACTTGAGTGAAAACAAAGCCATTTCCTGCCTGGCACAGGAGACTGTTGCTTGACCTGGGGGCACAGTGCCCTCTCCTGCCTCTCTCCTCTCCTCCCTGATTGGAGCTGATAAGCCATAAAGGGAGGACATCCTGATGCAGAGGCCTGTGCTTGATTAATGGCTCTGGCTGCTCTCTCATCGCATCCCTCAGCTGTGGGTTCCCTTGCTTTCTCAGCCTACCCACCTTCTGCATGTTGCTTTAAACTCTTTCAATTTTCTTTTAGCATCATTCAAACAGTGCCTCCTTTTCAAAGTCCTGGGCCATCTGCCTGCTAGTTTCTTAGATATTTTGTCACGTGATGCAGGATGAGTGTTGCAAGATCTTGTGTCCTAAGTACTGTCAGTGCTGATTTACTTACTGGTCAGGGGCTTCCTGGGTGAAACTGAAGTTTTCAGAACTCTCTTTCTCAGAGTGTGACAAAGCTCTACATCAGTTAAAGGGAGGATGCTAGAAAGGGAGTTAAAGGGACAGCTGTTGAATAAGGAGCTTGCAGCTTGTTCTAGCGCTGACTGGTGGAACCCTTTCCAGGTTATTTAATTAAGTTTTTCTCATTTTTGTCTGTGAAGATATCTATATGATTTGTACATAGTAAAAGCCTGGTGAAGTGTTAGTTGTTTTAATTACTGAATCAAAATAACAGATATATCAAAGTTGACTAGTTAAAAGATAGCTGTAGGCAGACTAATGTATTTCCTGTGTTCTGGTTCTTTTATGTGCAAATTCAAATAATAATAGGAATGTGCCTAAATATCACAGTGGCTTGAAGGAAGATAAAATGAGTGGGGAGTTACCCTAATGTTCTGGCACAAGCATTTTAGCTCGAATCCTATGTAGTCAATGCGGTAATTCCAAACATGAACATTTATGAGACTGTCTAAGAGTTTTAGCGCTTGGGAGGTAGAGGCAAGAGAATCAGCCATTCATGGTCATTCTCAGCTTCATGGTGAGTTTGAGCACAGCCTGGAGTACTTGATTCCCCATCTCAAAGACAAAAGCAAGAGTCTTTCAAAGTGCAGTGTGGAAGGGGATATGCTTCAGAGTGGAGTTTTGTACCAGTTTATCTTGGCTGTAAGGCCCAGACCTCTTCAGGGGCAGTCTCCTCTTCCAAGAACTCTAGGGCAGCTGTGTGGGCCTCATTTGAACAGAAGCAGAGACAAAGTTACCCCAGACAACTTTATCACAGACCACTGTGAAGTCTCACCAGAGCTTCCCAGTTTTTGAGAAGGAGAGAGCAGTTAAAATGTAGTATAGTCTGTACTCTGCATATGTGTTGAAAACCAAAGAGATTAAACTGAGGAAGGGCTGCCCTTGCTTATCTTCACACCTATCCTTCTGCGTGGGAATACTTTGATAGGCTCACTACTTTATCATTTTATTGCATTTTATTACATCATAAATTTTTATATCTTGCTAACGATCCTACAGGAAGCTTAATTGTTTATAGGAACATCTTAATTAACTAGAGTTCACCACGTTAAGCGGAACACAAATTGAAGGGGTGATAAATGAAACACCCTCCGTTCCTCTCCTTTCATCGGATGCACTATTCAGATAAACTAGCATCTTCACCCAGGTTGTAAGGACTGGTTCCTAAGCATTCTGTTTTGATGCTCCCCACCATTCTCTCTCTACTGGACCATAATGGGTGACGTCCTCCAACCTCCCTCTACTGCTCTATGGAACTGTGATCAGAGAAGAGTACTCTCTCAGAGAACTCTGACCTGTATGCTGAGGGTCCTGAAGTACTGTTTTTGTGTCCCATTCTTTCCTAAGTACTTGTCTTCTTCAGATCTTCCCAAAGCAGATTACTGTGTGCTAGAAAATGAATCACCGAGCAGATGCGGGGGGGGGGGGGGACTGGTAAGAGGTCCAGTAGCTCTCTCATGGTCTCCTTTTTGGCTCTCTAGTAGAAATGGAATCCCCACATTGACCTTTTGGCTTTCCTGACTTGTTGATGATGAGTTGGTGACAGTATGCCTGGTGTCACAAACCTGTCTACCTTAAAGGACAGTTTATCTGGCCTTAGTTTTAGTAGGCCAACAACTGTGAAGGCAATTCTAGGCCTGGCTGTTGAAGAAGAACACTTCTTTAGAGCCCTTGAAATATGGCAAGTTCAAGCTCAGATGTGCTGTAAGTGTAAACCAGATTTTGGAGATCCTGTCTTAAAAAAAAATTAGGTTGTAAAATTATCAGTAAGAAGTATTCTGTCCAGTTACATACCAGCATCTCTGTTATATCTAATAAAAATTTCTAAGGTTGTATCATGTTTGCTTTTTTTTTACTTTCCTCAGTGAAAATTGAAAAACTTTTAAAAAGTATGTTGAGGCCTGGGGCTGTAGTTCAGCTGGTACGGGGCTTGCTTGCCCTGCACAAAGTACTAGATTCCACAACACCACATAAAGCAGGGCAAGTCTACAATTCCTGTGCTCAGGAGGTAGAAACTGGAGGATCGATTGTTCAAGGTCATCCTTCCTCTCATCGTTAGTTCAAGGCTGCCCCCCCCCCCCCGAATTCTAGAATCCTCTTTCTATAACCATGCTGTGATAGGCTATCTGTGCATAACATAAACTTGGATAACCCAGTCTTGGGTTGAAAATGGATTACTAGCAGAGTGGTTAGAACTGATCTGACAACCAGAAAGCCTCAGTTCAGGCTCTAGTCTCTCCTTGGCCACTGTGAAGTCTCCCTAGAGCTTCCCATTGTAGCATTTCCACAGTATGGGACTTGTGTGGCCTTTCCTGTGGTACCCTGTTCATGCCTGAGGAGCAATTCCCCACTGAGTGTCTCCTACAGGAGGCAAGTCTTCCTGTGAAGCCACCCTCCTACTGTGCCAGGAAGCCAGGAAGGGACACTTCATCTTTATGATGCTTCTGGTATCTGTAGTCCTAGCTTCTGTGTGTTATGTGAGACAGTGGTTTATGGAAATTTATTTTTCTGTAAGTCTCTGATCTCTGATTGCCTGCTCCTTTAGCAGAAGGCCCTTGCTGTGGCCTGCAAAGCTGCAGGGTCCTTATCTGAATTCCCATTTTTTTCTTTGTTTCTCTTTTGAGTCTTCACTCTGATTTTTCTTTTAATTTTTCTCTGAATCTTTAGACAACAAAGTAAGTGAGAGCTGTATAGAAGGTTTTATAGCTCCACTACCTAGGAAGTACATTTTAAAGACATTAACTTTGCTCGATCATTAACAGATGTTGGCCCTTTTGTTCTATTTAGAAGTTGTAGTCTAGAGTCAAATAACTATTTGAGTTGGTAGTTCTTTCAGACTTCTTTTCCTGCAGTAATATGAGAGTAAGACATTCTTGCTTCCCTCCTTGGCTGATGATGCTTTCCACTATCAGTAAAAATTAAAAAACAAATCAAGTTCTAACATAAAAGAAAACACCTGTTTGGCTTGGAGAACTTGGCTAGGGAGAGCCTTTTTCTGACATGCCAAACGCGACCATCACAGGGCCCCTGAAAAGGGATCTTTTTTTTTCTGTCTCTATTTCATGTGAGCATTGGCAGAAACTCTGACAAGCAGTTCTTCATATTTTATTACGTTCTTGTCTGCAGAATCTCTGTCAGGCAAAAACCTTGTCAGCGGAAAACCTGTCGTAGGATCAGAGGAGACAAAAACAGGTGTCACACAGGCAGTCAAAACTGAAGGAAAAAAAAGATTAGGCTAAAGAGAAAGAGGCAGACAATTACATTAATGCCATTGCTTTTATCTTATAGATGTGTGTTATTATCTCGGGGTGCTGAGTGCGCAATTGCCTCACAGAAATGTAGACAGGAGACAAGGGGAAACTTGATAGTTATTAACTGAAGAGGCAGTGTGTCAAAGCTGGATGGGGTTCAAAGTTTTACAGAAGGAAAAAAAAAAAACACACAGGCAGCAAGCAACGGCTGTGTGGTTCTGCTTTCGGCTACGTAAACTTAGTAGCAATCTAACATTTTCTACTTGGAAAAAGATCATAGAAAAATTAATGAAAGATGTGATATGGAAGCTTTGGGGTAACATTTATTCTCTATACTTGCGACTCAGTCTCAGAACCTTTTCTGTCTCATAAAATCTTGCCACAATGAGATACAATGTGAGGCATGAAGACAGGCATTTGTCAGTTCAGCTGTGTTGTTTGGATATGTTTAAAACACCTATTATCAACACACTTTTAATTAAAAAAAGCTATTAAGAAGCCCTTTTACTAAGTGTGAACATCTGTACGTGCAAGCTGTAAATTAGAAGATCACATATGTGTGCCTCAGTCAGAGACTAAATGAATTTGGCAAGTGTTTCCTATTACTGGGATTTTAAACACAGTCATATCTAAAGGAAATAACAAATGCTACATTTCTCAATTTGCATTGATTTTTTTATTGTGTCTGTTGGTACTGATTAATAGAACTTTTCTAATTAGGAATTAGAGTGATTATCATGATCAGATTAGTAAACAGAACTCAGAACAACAACCAATATCCCTTTTGCTTCTTTGTTACTCTTATTCTTCAAAACTTACCTCCTAAAATCTGAAAGCCTGGTGATGTATCTTGCAGTTTCACTTTGTCAGTTGCTTAAATCCTGGAAGGTTTTAAGCTTTATTGATAACTCACCCTGTCAGGCAGCCCACAAACGGAGGGCAGGGCAGCAGCAGTCAGTTTTCCTGCCTGGTTAGTTATATATTGGTTGTGTTAATGAAACATCAACCGAGACATTGTTCTGGCTGTTGGGAATTTTTTGGTCATGTATTTAATACTTGGTTAGTTTAGATTTTTGCTAAGCCCTAAGACTTCCTTCTTAGCCCTCTTTATGAGCAAATCTTTATATTGGGGCAAAGCCGTTTGATACTGATATGCTCATTACACAAATCCAGCAATCCAGAAGAAAACAAACGTTAGTGTCAGAAGTGTCTGTGGGAGGAGCCCAGAGTTTAAAGGGATTACATGTAGGAGAAAACTGAAAGATTAAGGATAGCTTCAGAATGAGATTTCAGACCGACTTGACTGGGGGAAAATAAAAAACAAAACACAAACAAACAGTGACACAAAGCTGATGCATATGTTTTTAAAAACTGAAGAAGTTAGAATAGGATAATTTCTTTTTAAGTGTTTGCTACCAGACACTGGTTTCCTTAATGTATCTGTCAAAGTTTTAAAGCATGCGCTGCTGCGTTTCAGTATCTCCTTTGTGGAAATGTATCGATACATGCTACTTTAAGGAAACTAAGTCTATAAAGCAGATAGCTTATTTATACAAGAATTCAATTTTTTTAGTTTTTAATAAAAAGATACATAGCTCACTCAAGCAACTTTTAAATTTTCATGGTACGTTTTAATGGGTTATGTTTTATAGCCGGCATACATTTAATTCATTGATACACAAACTGAATGGAGTAGGGTGTATGTAGCCAACTTTAGGCTAGTCTTGGCAACTCAGCGTTGGATAGAACCACAGTAGTAGAAATCAACCTGTAAACCTGGTTTCAGTAAGGAAATGTAATTACCAAATCTCTTCCTACAGCGACTGTCAAGTCTGCAGATTAATTTTTCTCTTTTCTCTTAAGCACCCCAGAGGAGAGCTCCTTCACAGGAGCAAATCTGTGCCCCTAGACTTGGGCCATGTGGGGAACAAGGGAAGCAGCGTTTGCCTCCCTGCCTGCCTACCTGCCTGCCTGCCTGCCTGCCTGCCTGCCTGCCTGCCTGCCAGGAGCGTGAGCTTCTGAACCTCCACACAATGACAGCCTACTTTTATGGGTGCTGCAGTCAGACATTAATGATTCCCAACATCAGTTCTGAAGACTTTATTATGCATAAGGCCACAGGGGAGAAATGCCAATCAGCCTGGAATATTAGCCGCATGGTCTCCAGCGCTGCTCAGAGTCTCCTGCAGACTAATTGTGGGTGTTTCTAGGTATGTGTGCCCATATTCTGAGAGCTGAATGCCAACCAAAGCCGATTAAATACACTGGCTGGTGGGGCTTATTAGAACTACTTGGTCTAACATCCCTCCCTGCAGTGTAGAGCCATATTTGTATCATATTAAGGGAATATTTATAGACTATTCTTCACCCATTAAGGGGTCATTGAGATGCAGTATATAAGGTGGCGTGTGTAATAAGGGTTTGTGGAGTCTTGATAGAGTCTTTAAATCTAAAACCACCAACACTATCTGTCCAAGAAAAGAAGGAAACCCTTTATACCTCTGGGTGAAGTTGTCATCACAGGGCTGGGAGATCAGCTCTTTCAAAGACCTATCGCTTTCTTTCTTCTTTCCTCTCAAATAATTCCAACAAGTAAGCCTTCTCTCTCCTTTGCATCAACCCACCTAATTAATTCAACTTTGACAAGAACAGAGAGAAGTTGTGACTTAAGTAGAACAGGAGTTATTTTGTACCTAATTTGCTCCCAATTACATAATTCTTTATCCTAAAAGCAGTGAATGAAATCCGCAGATCTAAATATTATTCAAGTCATAAGGAGTTTCCTCTTAATCACAATTATTTCTGTCTCATGATCTCCTGATTCACTAAAAGTTTCTAATGTGCCATCATTGCTCCTTATTAATGTTCTCCCTTAGTGGGGAAGCTTGTATTAGGATCAGGCCTGCAGTCGGAGGTTAAGTCTTTGCATTGAGCTCTGATGGTCTTTTCTAGTAAAAGAACTGAGTCTCATAATGGCAAAGGATTGATGTTATAATGATTCCAAAGGGCCCTTTTATGATGAAATTCTAAATATGTGAAATCCCATTAAACCTGTAGAAGTTCATGGGCTAGCTCCATTGAAATGACATATCGTTATATTGGGTATAGTGTGCTTATTATAAAGTGTGACATAATAGGAAATTATTGGTCATATTAGCAGGGATGAAGAGCCATTCACCCCCATAAATTCAGAAGTTACAGCCTAGACATTTGAGGTAGAAGCAATAACAATATTCTATTTATAAGTAATCAGAACCTTAAAATCTGACCTCAAAAATTTCACTAACAAAATTCTGTTACTAAAAACTTGATTTTAGAAGTTTAACATTCATCATGGAGAAGTTCTATATTCTTTTTAATTCAAGCACATGTGTTAAGTATTAAATCTATTAAAAATTAGCATAGTATACCCAGTCCAAATGTCCTAAAAGCTGACCACTTGGCATTACTATAATTTGGGTTCCTAATGGCAGTTGAGAATAGACATGAACTTCTCCAACTATTCTTGCAATTTAAAGCTCACTTGGCATTCTACTGTTAAAAGAATAAGGTTTTCTTTATAACTTATAAAATTGTTTCAAATAGACATTTTAAAAACATTAAAATATCCAAGGCAAAACTAAAATGAATGGAGTAACATTTACATACTGTTCATATTAATTTCTAATTGTTTGATACTGCAAAGTGGGTGGTTTTCAAAAATCACTTCCCACTTTTCCCACTCCTTATTTCAATGAGTAAATAAATGCGATGGTTGTGAGCTCCACACTGCTGTGCTTGCCCAACTGTTAGATGGGATCTGATCCACTGGGCATGTGCCTATAGCTAGCATATTCCTCCACGAATCACCAGTGTAACTTGAATTTGACTTTTAAAGAAAGTCATGTTTTTAAGAAGCTGTGGGAAACTAAGAGTTATAAACTGACACTGAGAGCCAGTTGTCTAAGGTCAGTAAAAAGCACTTTTGTACTCCTACATTAAGGAAAAAAAGAATATGAGTATGTTCTTATTTCGGTAACTTCACAGAAATTTTGGAAGTGGAGTCTTCAGAATTATAAGTTTAAAATTATTTTAATTTATTTGAAGCTTCTGGAGTAATTCCTGTTACTGAAAATTGAAATAGAAATAGATACTATCATCATCATTATTATTATCATTATTTTTAGATAATACCTCATCATAGATATAGTCAAAAGTATATGTTATTATATATTTATTATATATTCTGTGTCACTAACTTACATTGAGATATCATTAATGATCTACAAAAATTCTATCTGTTATCTTGGCTATGATTCTGTTCTTCACATCCATAAATGTTCCTTCTCCGTATATATGCTCTTCTGTTTTACTGATTGACCATAACTTTTTTTCCATATCTAAAAAAAATGTTGGAAGTGATAGAAAAGGCAGTAAGTAATCTTGGAATTCCTGTCAAGATAGTACCCTACCCGTAGCCTTTAAATTGTAGTGATCGCACAATCTCATTGTTCTGTGGAGGGATGAAGAGTAGGGGAAGGGGTTGAGGAAAGGGTCTGGGTGAGACCCCATGAGAATGTGGAGCCCTCAGACTATCACCAGTTCAGTGCAAGGTGTATAACTGTGTTTCCTATATTAACTGGTGATCCGTTCAGCAGTACGAGGACCAAACACCCGATATCTGTTACCTGTCAGGTATTGTTACTGCTTCACATAAAAGTGTTATGACCTCTGAGAGTGCAGCATATGGCTGGTACGTGCACATTTGACATGTAAGTGACCACGTGGTTGAGGTATTTTGCTCCTAAATGTGAGGATTTCTCCAACCATTGTGGATTAAAAACAAAGAAACAACAAAAACACACAGAAGCTCAAGGGATGCTCAAAAAGAAAGAAAGCGTTCAGGAGAAAGAAGAACATAATTTAAGGGCAGCTTTGACATTATAAATCTGAAAAATGAAGCCATGCAAATGGAATCTTGCTTGTACCTGCAGCTTCTCAGAATTTTCTTTATTTCATGCCCCAGCTGAGGTGGTTTTGCTTGATCCCCACAATTCCCCTGTAAATTATGTTGGGATGATAAATGTGTGTTTGCAATTTTATGTTTATTTGTATGTTTGATTGTTTTGTTTGTTTGGGGTTTGAGGGGAGTTAGGTTCAAGAAGGATTTTCTCTATAGCCCTGGCTGTCATGAAACTTGACTTTGAAGATCATGGTGGCCTTGAACTCAGAGATCTACCTGCCTCTGCCTCCTGAGTGCTGGGATTAAAGGTGTGAACCACCATCCCCAACTGTCTGTTTATTTGCATATTTTGAAGACTTTTTGCTGTCCTTTATTAACCAGAAGTCAGGTCTGAATCATCTCTGTTTTGTTAAAGCTCTGGGAAATCAGCGGGAATCCGTGAGCTTCATGTCAAAGAATTATTATGCTAAAGAGAGAAACTCCAATCAAGGTCATTTGACTCTGTTTAATGTATACATATGCATCGTGTGTGTGTGTGTGTGTGTGTGTGTGTGTGTGTGTGTGTGTGTGTAGGGGGTGTGCGTGAGTGTGTATTGCAGTAAAGTGGTGAGTTGTGTGAAAAGGCTGGGAGAGTAATAGAAACCTTTCAGAGACATAATCACATCTCTCAGGAAAGTGACTTGGCTCTACTGTACTAGACAAGGTTAAGAGAAACACCAAAACCTAGTCAAAACCATTGCCGCAGTGAGGGCATGAGGGTCTAAGCACCTGTTTTAAAGTGGTAGGAGTTAGGTTAGAAAGGAGGAATTGATCCAAGACAAACTGCAATGGGACTAATAAGCAATTGATTATGCAAGAGAGCAAGAAGTAATTAGAGCTGGTTTTGTATGTTCTTGCGAGATAATGTTAAGAGAGGAAAACAGTTTCAACAAGACAGAATCTGGTATCTGCAATTATTATCTCAGCTGTATAAAACCACCCAGTGAAAGATGAGGCTGACACAAGTTCTTGCTTTGCTTAGTGGGATGATAGATAATTTTATTGTTTTTCTTTCTTTTTAATTTACATCCTTTAAAAGAGGAGCATCCCTGAGAGAAAATAGCACATTCAAATAAGTTGGCTTTGAAAGATTGTGGCCACATTTCCCACTCCTATCTGAGCCATACAGGTCAACTATGTGTTTATATTTAAGAGTATGAAGCGGGGTTTCCAGTATTGTGCAAGAGTAGCTGGATTCCTAGGGGCAGACTAACACATAAGGGTAGCATGAAAGGCTACTTCCCTGGAAACCTGATGCTTTCTTTGCTTCTCGGTAGATTTCCCCTGCAAATCAGAACGTCCCAATCATCTGTAGTTCTGCTTCATCTTTGTACTTTTCAGCTTGATCATCTTTCTGTCCTTTCCACTCAGAGTTAAGGTAGCTCTCTTCAAGCTTCCGGAGTGGTATACCTGAAAGAAGATGAGACCCAAGAGCAGTCATGACATTGCCATACGCCTTGCCACTGTTATCAGTGATAACAGTGATGGTGATGTAGCTGGTCTTGGGACTCTCTCCTGAATATGGAAAGTAGCAGCTACTATCTACACTCTAAAGCACAGCTTCAAGGCAATGTTCTGAACTTTAATCTTTGGTTCCAGCTGTCTTTCCCCAGATAACATTACCATAAAATTTCATTGCAAGACTCTTATCATTCAACCTATCATGTGGGTACAGTAAAATTAAGAACATACACCTATAAATGTAAAATCTTATTTTTTAATGTTTTAGTCATTAATGTAGATAAAATCAAAATGATATGAATATTAATGTTCATGATTTATTAAATAAAGAGTGGATTATCTGTCAGGGAAATAGATGAAACTGTAGGTTGTTTCTTCACAGATTATCCATGAATAAATAGTGCTTAGAAGAAAAACATTACCTGCTGTTTCGGTGATGTTTTATATTGTTATCAATGTAACTCTTGAAACACCTGGCATTGGTTCACTTTTCTGGATATATGATGGTCACAACTGTTAATATGTTTATAATGAGAGGAGGTGTATGCTGCTAAAAAAATTAACATTTGGGTTGTTATTATTTTTTATTTGTTCATTTATTTATTTATATTTATTTATTTTCATGCCATTTACTAATAGGCTAAACACAGTCATTAGTCTCTAAAAGAACATACTGTAAACTTCGTAAGATTAAATAAGCTCTGAATAGTGATCATTGAAATCAATCTGGGGTGTGTTTGTGTGATGTGTGTGTGTGTATGTGTGTGTGTGTGTGCATGCTCACGCCAGAGATTGTGAAATAGGTATTTTATGTCATTTGATTGCATAGGTGATAACTACCTTATTGAGTGGTAATCACAGTTTCTGAAAGAAATTATGTGAAAATTATGTCTACAGATTTTATCCAGTGTGTTTTGAAAATCATAATTAAGCTGGATTTAGAGAGTAAACACCACTTATGTGTTAGGGGCTTTTCTGTACTCCTAAAGACCTGTCCTAAGAATAAGTAAGCCTTGAGGATAGTAAGAACTTAGCCTAATACTCAGCAAGTCTGGAGTCACTTCTCATTATTGGACACTCTTCAGTGCAGATTTGTGAGAATCTCCTGACATTAGTCCTCAGACTTAACCTGCTCCTGTGTGCCTCCCAAGGCTGTGTGTGCAACTCCATGGCTGGCCTTGTCTTAGTTCCTTTAGCTCCTGTTATTCCCAGAAGCTATGTATCATGCCTCCCATGCTAAAAGCAAACAAACAAACAGACCTGCTGCTTTAATTAAACGTCTATGCTTTTATCATTTTTAATATATAAAAGTAAAAATTTCCAGTTTGTAGAGCATCTAATGTTTTCTGTGTCTTGTTAACAGAAACATCGACCACAAAATTTAGGAACATTCCATAGACTTTGCTTTTTAGGATAAAAGCTCTCCGTATAGTCCTCCCACCTGACCTTTTAGAACTATCTGCACCCTTTTGCCTCTGTGGTTACTCAGGTCTCTCACACTCTTTTGCGGGTAAAGTGGGGGCTGGAGTAGACTCCTGGCCAGCAACATCAGCATCTTGTGAAAACTTGATAGAAATGCAGAGTCCTGGTTGCACTGAATAAGAGAGTCTAGGAGAACTGGCCCCATTCTCTGCTCTGACAGGCTCCTTACATGGTTCCGGTGCACATCATGACTGAGAACCTCTGCCTTGACTCCATCTACCTGTGTTACTCACCTGCTAGTATCCTAAGTCACTTAGACGACTCTGCCTTGTTCTTTCTCCTCTGTGCCACAGAACATCGATCAAGTCCCGTACAGCATTTACAGCTCTGGCATTTCTCTGTCTTTGAAGGCAGAGGCTACAACATAAATTACTTTTCATCTACATAGAGCACCTTCTCAGGGATCTGTTAATAAGTGCTGATGAGCATGTGAACCTGTGCATGGATGAAGGACAGCATTTTAGGAGGAGTCGTGATCAATAAGGTCAGCTGCTGTAGAGAGATCACGGAGAATAATGAATGAAAAATCTATTGGATTTCACAGTATGGCAGGTGTTGGTGACCTTTGAAATGCTTGCTTCAGCAGAGTGATGGGCAGGAAGCCCAGATTGCTGGAAGTTAGGGGCGTCCAACATGATAAGGACTTACACACTTCTTATTGACTGTTTATCTGAACATTTAGAAGCAGAGTTTTCCAGGGTGAAGTTACTGAATGGCTCCTTTTGGTTGGTAACCAAATTCTACTGAGCCTGTGATCTTAGGAGATATGATCATTGTAACATGATGTATTTCTAATTTTAAAATGAAATGAAATGAGCCCTAGAATGACACAGGACATTCAGTAAGTGCTTAAATGGTCGTTTCCCTGTTTGCTTGTCTCTCCTATGATTATTTTTCTTTACTAATATTGCTGAAGACATCACTCTGTGCATTTATAAAATGTTCTTTAGAACATTTCTCATTCCAGACATGGCAGTAATTATGAATTTTATTTGGACTGGGGGGATATACCTTTAGTTGAACCAGGCAGTAAATTTGAAATTACTTGGTATCTACCTGGTGGTGTTCCCCAAAATGTAGTTGAATCAGTGACTAGATTTCCAAACAGTAATTGAGATATGGATTGGAAACAGAATTTCTGACCTTAATTTTAAGATTCTATTTGAGAGATGGAGAAATAGAGATTGAGAGAAAGTAAGTAATTGATTGATTGATGATTGATTATTGCACTCTTGCAGCCAAAAGTTTTAAGGATGATACATTCGTGGTCTCAAGCGTATCATTATTACCAGCATGTGGTCTTTTACAGAGTATGATATTGTCCAACTCATTCAACTCATGATTCCCATTTATTAGCACTTTTGCCAGCCACAAATTCAGAGAAAAAGAGAATTCCCACTAGTTGTAACTAAAACCCAGAATCTGATCTTACAATCCATCATTCCACCTTGTTGTGGACAGGGACTAGGACAGACAGGCTTGTCCTTGATGGCCTCGCTCACGAATCTCACCATTCAGGAGTTAGGCCTGAATCCTCCCACAGTTTAACAGATCGTGGAATTCAGCAGAGCCTGGCTCTGGGTCACACATTTTATGTCAGTTAAAAGACCAGACATCTTAATTTTTATTTCTCTAAATGTTATAAAAAATTATTAATCTAGCTGTGTGTGGTTGTGTAAAACTTTTATACCAGAATTCAGGAGTCAGAGACAGGCAGATCTCAGAGCTGGAGACCAGCTTGGCCTAACACAGAAGGTTCCAAGGCAGCTAGGGCTACTTAAACGCTGTCTCTGAGCAAACTCTTTGGTGACTCCCTACAGACTGGAACTATAAAACAAACTTCCCTGGTAGAGTGTAGAGCCTATACCAGGCCAGTCATTAACATAGGATGATTATCTATCTTCGATGCTGCATTCAGGCTGAAATCATGGCCTCAAGCCACGCTGTTTACATTCCACATCCTCACCTACGGCTCATCTCTGACACTCTTGAGAGTCTTTTCTTTGTGGCCTACTTGGACTTTGTTGTTACTACTACTACTAACTTACTAGCACTTACTAGCACAAACATCCTCTGCACTAGGATCTGAAGCTGGGCCTATGCGTATCTGTGTAAATCAAGTTTTACTGGGGCACACACACACACACACACACACTGTCCTTCCATATGCTAATGTATAAGTGACTAATTGTTAAAGAAAAGTTGTACCTTACAAACTAGTTACTAAATATCATGTCCTTGTAGAATACATTGTCGAGCCCTGTTGTACATATGCTTTGTCACACTGTTCTTACTTCTTTATATATGACACGTTTGTATAGAATGATCATAAACCATTGAGATAGTTACGGCGGTAAACGTGCTTGCCGCCAGTCCTGATAATGAACTTAGTCCAGTCTTCAGGACCCTCCTGGTAGAAGAAAACTCCTATTAGCCATATTCTGACCACTCCATGATCACGGTGGTAGATGTGCATACTCACAAAAAATAAATGTTAAAAAAAATTAATTAAATAAGCATCAGGAAACATCCTTATATCTCCTGTCTGGGTATAAAAGGAGTTTAGAGGGAAAAATTTTGAATTAGATATTTTATTCATGCTTTTCCCGTTACCTGAAAACCCCTGTCCTCTCCCACCCTTTGCTCACTCAGGTTCTTTCTCTTTGAAACCACCAGACTCTTAGCTTCTCAATGCCTCGGAAGATGGGATAGCACTTCCTGTCGGCTACCGAGAACGTGAGTCTGCATCCACTTTGCAGACATGCAGAGTGTCAAACCCCATGCATCCAATCCAGGATTCCTCCCTGTCCTACTGTTTCTCTGTGATCCTTTCAGCTACTCATTTGTTGTGGTCAGAGAGCAAACAGGCTTGTTGGGTGGGGCTTTGGGAGGGCTGAGGAAGGGAAGAGGAGGAGGGGCAGGTTTCCCCTTCTCCCACTTCTAACTCGGGGCTCCAAGTGGATCCGCTGCTCATCACAAGGCTGCATAGTCAAACTGAGTTTGAAGAACAAGATAGTAACACCCCTCTCCTGCCTTCCGCAGCCTAAATGCCCTGTGGAGTGAGAGCTGACTTCAATCTGCAAGCTTGTGGAACCCTTATCTTTCCCAAACGTTAAATTAATTTTTAAAGCTATTTATTCAAAGTTGACTTAACCACCAGAATAGGAGAGATCAGACAAATCAGCTGCAAGAAATGAAGTATGGGGAAACCCGAACTCTTTGACAAAGTATTCCTGGGAGTAAATGTGTTGAATGAAGCCAGCGGGTAAATGATAAGGGCCTTTACACTGTGGATGTAAGAAAGCAATTTATCAAGAGTACATGAACTCTCTGGTGGCTTCAAGTCAGGAAGAAATGAGAGTGGAGGAGGAGCCCTAAAAAATACATTAGAAATACTTAAAAAAAAAAAAAAAAAAAGAAAAACCCTCCGTGTACATGCTCCTTTGAATCTCTCCATTGGTATGTAGCAGTGTTTGGTGTGTTTGAGTCGGGGTTGTTCAGCTTGTCTTTGGGCTGTTGGCAATACTGCTGTGGGGTAAAGTGTTAGGGAGAAAGCATTTGATACAGGCTGCTCAGTAGCTTAGCGTCTGCAGGAACCTTGGGTATTCTCAGATGTGGCTATGACTTCAGGCAGAACATTGTCTGAACCTATTTGCCTGACTTGGGAGGCTAGATGACTATCTCCCTGGCTTACAGTGTTTGCACTCTCTAGGGCATATGTATATAGTTCTGACAGTTAATTGCAACACCCTTTCCATCCTTTTGAGGAGTTCTGGGAGCCTTTTTGGAACCATCTCTTGAATTTTGCTGAATCTCCTGAGCCCAGTGGCTGAGACTTATATCACCTTCATCGACAGTGGAGAAGCTGGGGGCTCATCCTTTGTGCTCTAAGCAGTTGGGTTCCCAGTAATTCAGATATGGATGGGAAATAAACCTTATGATCTTATCTTAGGGCTTTTAGCATTAGAGGAGTGATGCATTTTGTAGAGGTGAGGAGAAGACAGTTCCAAAATGTGCAAAGTATTTACTCTTAACATTGCCCATCCATCCTCGGCTTTCTCCAGGAGATGATTCCATTAGCTAAAATCACAGAAACTCCCTGTTGTAGTCACTTGTTTTTAGTTTCATCTGACACCCTTGGAAGAACTCTGAACAGAAGTAACTAAGTAACTTCCAGGCATCAAGCTGGTGAAGACAACAACGATCCCACAGGCAAACAGGAGAGAACTTGGGAGAACTAAAGTTTCAGAAAAATTTCCCTTTGGTAATTTGAGTGGTAATCTTCAGCCTTTCACACAAAGCGTCCACTTTCCTCATTCTTTCTGAATAAGGTTCTGATTGTGGTTGTCTTTGTTGATGACTTTTCTATGTAGCCCAGGCTGGGCTTGAATTCTCTTTATCAGTTCCTGAGCACTAAGATTACAAGTATACGGTCTTCACCTCGCCAGGTTTGAATGAGGCCTTTTACCCTATGACTTAAAAGATGTCCTTCCTCTTCTTTCAATTGGTTAGGAAATCCGAGGGTGTTAGCAGAGTCGAGGGTTTTTTTTTTTTCTGTTTTAAAGGTGAGTCTCTCTACATAGTCCATGCTGGCCTAGGACACATTCCTCTACCAGTACTGATATTATAGGTATGTGCCAGCATACCTTGCTTACAGGGTAATGTAGAGCCTGTTTTACAGTGTGAATTTGGGTTTCTGTGTTTTGTGTAGAAGAATAGAAGGCACTATGATAACTTGAGCTAGCGTTTACTTAGCAAATGAATTAGTCATGTTTTTAGAAAAAGCCACAATCACTAAGAAAAAAACCCTTAGTGACTTTCTTTCTATAAGTCAAATATTTTATCTGACATTGTCTGTGATTTATAAATCCTAAGTCATTAGTATGCCAAGAAAGGACGTGAGAGCTCTTGCTTAAATATCTATGGTGATAAGCTGTCAAAATGGAGCCTGGACAATGTCTAATAAAGTTCCTAATTTTTTCTTGTCCTTTCTGTCTGTTTATCCCACCCCTTCCCTGGGACATCGGTGGGATGACCACAGCCTTGGATAAACTCAGCACACAGCACCTGTACCACCCCACTCAAGTGGAGATTGTGCAGTCCAACGTGGTGTTTGACATCAGCAGCCTGATGCTCTACGGGACGCAGGCAGTGCCTGTGCGGCTAAAGATACTGCTAGACCGGCTCTTCAGTGTCCTGAAGCAAGAGGAAGTGCTGCACATACTACACGGCTTGGGCTGGACCCTGAGGGACTATGTCCGAGGATACATCCTTCAGGTAGGAAAGGATTTGAGCACTGCATCTGGGCCAACTCTTGGTGGGTTCAATGAGAACTGTGGCTACCTCTGGTTTGCTTCTTTATCTCACACAGCCAGAGAGGTGTACTCTCCTCAGATCTGGGAGATGGAACAAGGAGAGTGCTGTCTGTAGGCTACTGTCAGGCCTTTGGAGCATGTAGTTGAAGGGAAAAGTAGCCAGTTGACGAGTGTTGCTTCATGTGCACCTTTGAATTCAACTCTTTCCCTCCAAGTAGCTGTCTTATTTCCCTCTGTAAGCCTTACTATATCTGAGATGAGGAATGAGTTTTGAAAATCTGACATGACTCTCCATCTGGGTTTATGAAGGTTTTTCTCATGCCCAGGAGACAAGGTCCCCTTGAATGCTGTGAACCCTCGAGCTTTATTGTATCTTCACCCAAACCAAGGGAAGAACTGTAACGTACATGAACTATATCTCTGTATATCTTGCGAAAGCTCATGCTGTAGCTTCAGAAGCTTGGAGCCCTGGAAAATGTACATGTGGATGTAGGTTTGGCCATTCTATATCCTGGAGCCCCTCCTTGTATCAGTGTCACTGCTAATGTGGCAGGGCTTCTGGATTTATCTGGGAAATGTATAGCCTCCACCCTATCATCAACATCCCGTCTCTCATTGCCTTTTTGGTGCTAGGCCATGTCATTTTGCCTTTGATATTATTTTTTATATCTTATCTGTCTCCCTGTAACTTTGAGAGGTAACTGTTGAGAAAATATGTTGAGAGACCCCAGGAACCAAAATCTGGATGATGCAAGACTAAGTTATATTGAAGGAAATGTCAGTTGGGGAAGGTAGAATCTTAAGTCTTTCTTGAAGGTTCCTATGGAGATATTTCCAGAGCTGACCTCTTGGAAAGAAAAATGTTTATGGCTGTGCCAGCCCTGTGGAGTACCTTAGATATAACTGATATTTATGATCTGAACCATGCCCTGTAAAATGTAAATCCTCAGCTGCCAAATACACATATTATACGGAGACTCTACTGAGTGGGGATGCTCCTGTATCCCCATGTTTTAATCTGGGATGAGGACATACAAATCCATGTCATTCTTTTACATGGCTCTTCTGCACACCAGTGGCGACAGATGGTATGCTACCAGCAGTAGCATAGTGAATAAAAGTAGAAAAAGATGTGCAAAGGCCTGTCTCTTCCATGATGGGACAATTCTTAGTATAGTACGAGCCTCAGCCTGAGAATTATGAAAGTTTTGTCTCTCAGAGCATGAACCAAGGGTGACAATAATTATATGCATCATTTTTAGTTCATATTACTTTCTTTTTTGTGGCTATGGGAAAACCTTATGACCAAGGCAGCTTGCAGAAGGCTTTATCTTGGCTTATAATATCAGTGGATGCACATCTTGAAAGGCAGAGACAGAAGGTAGAACACATGGCGGAAGGGATGGATAGCTGAATGGTCAAGTCTTAAACACAAACATGAAACAGAGAGAGAAAACAGAAATGGCAGGAGTCTTTAAACTCTTGAAGCCTACCTCTTGTGGATATTCCCCAGCAAGGCCACACTTCCAAAACTTCCCTAGACAGCACCGCCAACTGGACCCCACATGTTTAAATGGACAAACCCGTAGGAGACAGTCTCACTCTTAACACCACGGTTTTAAGTAGTATGTCACATCTTCTCTCACATGCCTCATGTATGACCATGTCAGTGAGGTAAGTGGGTGGATGAGTCATAAGAGCCAGGGAATATGAAGGGATGCGCGATCCAGGATGAAGACCATGTGGGACCATTTTCCCCATCCCTGCTTAGCCTGGCTCCAAGACCTTTGGAGTACCAGATCTCTCTGGAGCACTTGCCACGTGACTGTTAACATTTTTTTTTTTTTTTTGGATTTTTTCCCCCTACAAGAAATAAACAAAATAAAACTAACCAACCAAAAACCCTCTTACAGGTGTCTCCCTAGAGTTGTTAGCTTAGCTGTTTTCCTTTATTCAAAACCTATCAGATAGCATCTTCACTGGTTCCACTGTGATGCTTGCTGCTGCCATCAATGCTGTATTTCAACACGGGGACTTCCACCTAGTAGATATGTGCATGGCTGTACTGGTTCGCCATCATGACCACTCTGTAGTGATCCCTGTCACATTTTCATGTTAGTTAATAGACAACTTTATGACAGTGCTGTTTTATACTGTTCTGATTTGACCAGAGATTTCATAAAAATATAAAATAATTATTTAGGTATGAATTTTCCCAAGATTTTATTATGTCTCAACAGGATAGAAAATATCCATCTTTCAAATATATTGTAGATTTCATTTTGTATGAGATATAATTGCAAGACAAGTGTCTAAGTTAGAAGACAGCAAAAAGCCTCAAACCAATATATAGAAATTCTCTTATTGGGAAGGGAAATGCTACATAAAAATGCTACATATATTGCCATTTTAATATAATTATAGTTAATTTTCATTAATGTAAATGTTGTCAAATCTGAAATTTTAAATTATCATTTCTCGGAGTCTAGAATTGATATTTTCAGAAAAATTATAGATTTTGCATATTAGAGGAACTCTCAGCTTAGTTTCTGTCTTCTTTTATTGATAGAATTGATGTAGTATTGATTTTCTTTAAATGGCACTTTCTGTCGTTTAACATTTATCGTATACTTGTTCTGTGTAAAACAGTTCTAGGGCTAGAATAGAAGCAAAAGGTTGTAGGTCACAAACCTTAGAGGATACTTTCTGAGAAAATATTCATTTTGTAAAAGACAAAGGAAGTTGAGCTATGAAAGCACCCCCCCCCCTTTTAAAAGTTGTTCTTGATTACTGACTAGTCTTTAGACTTATGTGTGGTAATGATAAGGTATGCACAAATGACTTTGAAAATAATTACATGTAACCTTTTTTGTACAGGTAGACTATAAACTGTTCATCTGAGAGCCGGAGAAGCCTATAACGCACCATTAGTGTACAAGTCATTTTATCTGGCGAAAACCCAATTGTCTTGTAGCCCTCAAGGCATCAATTTTAGCATTATTGCTCTCAACAACAGTATATTGAATATTATGTCAGTTAAAGGAGAGTAATTATCAAGGCAAGTTAGGGTGGCTGTTAGTCTTACCACATATTGACTTGGTTAGCAGTTGGCTATAGATTGTGTTACCCGGCAAATAAAGATGTACGGTAAGTTGAACTGGTCAAGCCAGGATATTAATCTAAGTCCCTCTGGGCCCAAACCTCCATTCTTTATCTATATCCAGATACTTCTACCTTTAGCAAGAGTTTTGAAAGTGGAAGAGAATATGTCATCTGTTTTTCAAACCGGGAGTGTATGGTTGCAGGGGAAGAAGAGGTCATCCGGAATTCAAGAAAGCTATCATTTGTATATGATGTTCAGAGAAAAGGGGACATGATAGGAAAGCCACACAGTCATTGAAAAGCTTCAGGGAACACACTAGGGTGGCATATGTCTAGCCAGTTGAGTGTAAAATGAATAGCATAAATTGGACCACAACCACGTAAGAAGGTGGGTCATCTCCTAGACGTGAAAATCCCAGTGGTCTCTGGCGTAGTTGCTAAAGTCTTCATTCAGAAAGGAGAGCCAGATTGCATTCCAGAAAAGTAAGGTGGGAATAGTCACTTAAATGCTCAAATATAAATTCAAAGGAGCCTATATTTTCTGCAATCAAAGAATAATAATTATTATTACTTCAGGACATCCTCTATAGACACATTTATTCACAATCAATAAAAACAGTGACCTGCACTCTTATGCCTGCACTCTTGTCCCAGTCTCATTTCCTTTCTGTTTCTGACTTATCATCACTGAATGTAGTCATTTAAAAATAAATTTTTCACGTAGCCTCTCTTTAGCTCAAACATGTAGCTAACTGGCCTGGGTGCGTGTTCTGTCCTGTCTTTGGAAAACTCCCCACTTGTAAGCGAGTCCTTCCAGAATTCTAAGAACCAGTTCAGTCTTTCTGAGTAATTAGCAGAGTGTCAGCAGCCAGGGTGTCAGAGGCTCAGTGATGCACACTGCAAGTAACCTGGGCCACATGGTTCTAGCACTTCTCAGGCCATCATCAGTGTGAGAAGTCTAGCTTTCAATGTGGGAGAAAACACGGGCTGGATTCCTCTCTGAGCTTTTCATGGTACATATTAGCATAATAAAAGCTCTGAGGACTTTGAAAGGGAGTCGACTTGAAAACACAGGTAAGTAGCTTTCCCCAGTCCTTGCTAATGCCTAACTTTTTTTGTCAGGTTCATCCAAATAGTTCAGTTCTGGAACACACTTGGCATAGGATCCACATAGGAAGGGTTTCACTGCCTGCAAATCCCTAGTGTTCTGTCTGTGTGGGTAATTTTTTTTGTACAGGAATAAAGATGAAATCCAGTTTTCGCCAGTACTAGCTAAACCAATAGAGCCCTTCTTTTTCTGGTGTTATTTTTATTTCACAACTGTTCGCTTCAGGCTCATACCACAGTTTAAATACAGTCAGCTGTTAAATGTCTCTCTTACCATTACTGTAAGTACTACACATTCACTCAATGCATATCAGTTACAAAGAAATATTCTTAAACTTAGACTAGCATGATATTTTACTACAGAACTCATGCAATATCCAGTAATTTCATTTGGCCAGAGGATCCTTAGCATTTCTTCTGACTTTGTAGGAATAGACAACAACAGATACAGATGTGCCTCTGCAGGTCAGAAGAAGGAAAGGCTTCAGGCTGCCTAGCCAAAGGCCTATGCAAGAGAAACACATTCTGGTATTTGTGTGGTAGGAAATGTCAATATCAAGCAAACACATTTATATTACCCCATGAGAAGTAGATTCACAAGTTTGTTTCTGAATCCCTATCCACCCCTCTTGTAGTTACTTTCAGAGAATTAACACTTGATGCATCCAAGTCTGTATGGGCTCTATGGCTTTTCTGTGATCACAAGAACTTCAAATTGGCACAGTAGTGTATAACAAGCTTCCTGACGTTCACAACCACAAATCTCTTGTTCCCCTTTCAGCACACATGCTGAGTTCCCAGGGTTCTGTGTGGGAAGGCAGGTCCCTGGCTTACTGTCTTACCAGGAGTATGAAATTCAGCCTTTGCCTTTATTTAACATGAGTCTCTCACCTGTAAAACAGCCTAATAATAGTACCTCACAGCTTTGAGGTGAAAATAAAAGTGTATGTGAAGGGCTACTCAATATAGCCAACAACAACTGCTAATATGATGGTGGAAGATGATGATCAATTATAACCTATTGCCTACCTGCTCACTTTAGTTCATAAAATAGCCTTGAATTCTGGAGCTCTTTCTCTCTCTCTCTCTTTTTTTTTTTTTTTTTGAGACAGGGTTTTCATGTCTAGCCCTGACTGTCATAGAAGTTGCTCTGTAGACCAGACTGTCCTCAAACTCAGAGATCTGCCTGCCTTTACCTCCCAAGTGCTGGGATTAAAGGCGTGCACCACCAACAGCCATAGAATTCTGGGATTCTAGATTTCACTATCCCCCTTAGAGCAGAATGTCATCCTTTTAGCCATTCAGACACAAAGGTAGCAACTTCTCTGTTGTAAATAAACCACATGCACATGACCACACACACACACACATGCTGAGGCATTTGAACATATTTGAATATAAAGGAGAGCAGAAGAGAATAGTGACAGACACTGGACTCTACAGTTGGACAAGCTTGGTGTCACCTTTGACAGCTGTTACCTAACACAGATGTATCATCCAAATATCACTTTCTTCATCTATAAATCATGTAATAAAATGAAATTATATTTAAATATCTCACACCATAACTAGTCCATGGCATACTTTATTAATAACTATTATGTTGTATGTGTTCACATGTGTGCCTTTTGAAAGAAACAATTTATTCTGTAGGACATGGCTTTTACCGCTTTTTGGTATCCCTGTTTCATCAACTCTTCCAGTCCCTGTGGCAGAATAAGTGAAACTTGTTAGAAATCATTAGAGCAGGCTTTTGTATGAAATAAAAGTTACCGGTCAGGGTGCAGCTCAGCGATAGAGCACTTGCCTAGCCCTTGCCTAGCATGTACAAGGCCTTGAGGTTCATTTTCCAGCTCTAGAAAACAAAATGGGCAGATTTTAAAATGAGTATTAACTAGCCTCACAATCTTTTAGGGAATTCCAGAAGCATAAAGAAGAAAGCACCTATCTGTAGTTCATTTAAGTAACCTTTTAATCAGTTAATTGCTATGTAGAGGCCACCTCGTGGGTCTTTCCTAAAGCCCACGAGGCAGTGAGCAAGGCAGCCCTGATCAAATGATGGGAAGGAAGTTATTTGATGAAAACTAAGAGAATTGCAAAGGACTTAAAGGAGGGATGATATGATCCTAGGTAAAGATAGGATGATCACCATGGTTCATGAGAAAGTTATCTTTGTATCCTGTCACCAATGTGTGAGTTTCTCAGAGAGAGGGGACACAGCTTTAGTGAGCAGGAACCCTCTCTTTCTAGCAAGGACAGGTACAAGGTCGGTGATTTGGGGCAATACCCTATGTTTCAATCCTTTGGGTTTTTTTTCACAGTGCCTGAGCCATCTACAAACTTTATCCTGGCAATCCTCCTAGCCTCCCTATTAAAGAGATAGTTTGGGAGACTATTATCCCTCGTTTTAAAGTTAGCATGGCTAAAGGCCTTAGGCTTGGAGCTGGAAGTTGAGTACAGGGATTTTGAATCCCCTGGCAAAGCTCTGACTATTCGAACAGTAATGAAAACAAAGTCCTCAGACATAACGCAGCTTGGTGTTTAGCACTCGGAGCTAAAACGAAGACGCTCTTGCCCTTGTATCACAGAGCCGAGTACCTCACCAGATAGCTCACCAGACTCTGAGGCGGAATGCAGTGATCAGGAATAGGGCCCGTGTGTGTAGAACAAAGAAAGGGGCTTCTGAACTCATCAGAAGAAGCAGAGTTAATCCACTTTTCCTTGACGAGTTACATTTGATAAGGAACAACTCAGGTATACTGGAAGGCATATTCTTTGTTGTCATTGTCATTGTTCATGGAGACCCCGTAGACCAAACTGGACTTCAACTCCCATCTCCCAGCCTCTGCCTCCCTAGTGCTGGGATTGCAGGTGTGCACACCACCGCCCCAACAGCCTGCATTGCTTTTAGATGTTATTGATCAAACTGTTGTCTCTGGAGTATCACTCCTATACATTCTTCATTGAATTTCAAGCAGACAGCTCCTGAACTGTGGGGTTAAACCTCAAGCCAGCCCCCCAATTAGTTTCTAACTATGCCAAACTGACCTGTTCATAAGTCTCATTTTCTTGGTGACAACCTACTTTGAAAAAAGTTTTTAGGATCAACAGATGTAGCGTTATAAATTCATAGCAAAGCTCAACAAATGTACTTCCATAGGCAGGCCAGTCTTTAGTCCCTGACTCTACCTCTTAGGTTTCGAGAACCTCACATCTCACAGTTCTACTTTGCCATAGATTTTATTCGTGCCATTCTGTCCTTTTCCTATGTTTTCCTCAGTTTAGTGAAGGAATAGGTGCTTTGACTCACAGTGAGGTGGGAGGAGGTTTTTATAACCAGGCTCTACTGTTTTTCTGTGCCTCTCATCTCTAACGCTCATGTGTGAAATTGTGAAGGGCGGAGAGCGGTAGGAATGAGGGGAAGATGTACAGAGGCTTCTAGAAGCTCTGACTAAGCCCACACAGACGAGACAAACATAGCTATAGATGCATTTGTTTGATTCGTGTATGGTATTGGCACACGTAATGCTGGCAGTGATTGGAAGACACAGTGTGTGCCAATCCATTTACTAATAGAGTCAGAGTGACCCCTGCCAAACGGAATCAGTCTGTGGAGACCTGTTGAAATAGGCAATTCTTAGGAAAAAGAAGTGTACTGTTACTCCATGGAAAGCATGGGACAAGCTTTTTGTTTGTTTGTTTGCTTGTTTGTTTTTAGCATACAGGAGGAAGGCTGTGTTTGAGAGAGATAATGACTTAAGTTTATTGGGGAGTTGGTTTCACTTGGCTGTAGACTCTGAGCGTGGGGTCTGTGGGCTTGGATTTTGATATGTGTGATGCTTCCGTATCAGCCCTTCCTGCTTCCTCGCTTTCTTCTTTTCCCCCTAACTACCTCTTTCTAAGGGATATGATTCTAATGGCTCACTAACCCAGAATTTGTTTTTTTATTTTTTATACCCTGGGACTTTGTAAATAGTTACCCTACCACAGTGGTCCTATTATCATCTAGGAGGTGTTGGTGGCGATGGAGTGGTTATGTTTACTCTTGTCCACCCTCCCTCTGGCACTTTCTCTTCCTTTGCAAAAAGGAGACTTAAGCTAGTGGACTAGGAGAGAAGGTGACACAGTGATAAGTATACATTACAGCAATGGATTGTCTTGGATGACGCCAAAATAGAAAGCAGAGAGCCGGCAAGAGAATGGCCACTGCTGGGGGTGGGGGGTGTTCACATCCAGAATTCATCCTCTGTTTCCTGTGTGATGCTTATATAGAGAACCCAGAACAGCATGCTTGTTTGACTCGGAGAGCCAGTGCTTCTTTCTGTGTTTCTTTATTCTTCTGTACTTTTCTCTCACAAAGCCATAATAACAGTGTCAGTGGCAGCTTTCTAGTTACTATGAATAATGTGGTTTTGTATTTTCTATTTTTATTTTAATATGTTTCCCCTACTGTGGATTTTTCTTGTTTTGTGTTAAAAATTAGTGTTAAGCAAATGCAGTAATTTAAACTGTGGTATGCTCTGCTTTTTTTTTTTTTTTCCTCAGTACAGCTCTGAAGGAGGCCTCTATCAACAATAAGCATTTCTGTGTCCTTAGAGTGGGACATAGACCGCTCCTGAACATAGTAACCCAGACTTTAAATAACAGAATAGTCTTTGTTTCCAGAGTACCGGCTCATATTAGATCTGTTTATTCATAGTTTGTTGATAAGACATGAAATTGGCAAGTCAGAGAAGCACCTTAAATTGACTCATTTATTTGCTTGTTTTTAAATATACAGCCACAGTCATAAGTTTTAAATGAACAATAAGATATGTTCAGATTCCTCTTGAGAGGGTAATTAAGAGCTCCTTGTCTCTGTGCTGTCATCTCTGCCAGAATCTGAGTTCATGCTGAGTATGTTCCATTGAGTCAGCCGTCACTCTCTCAGCAGTGGGATTGCTGTCCCACGCATTGACATGTGAGGGAATGTCTATCTCGCAGTAGCCATGGGCCTCTGCCAGATTTGAAGATCTGAAGGGCCAGGACTGGGAGCTTTTCAGTTCTGAATCAATCAGGGTTCCAATTTCTAACAGCAGAGACAGGGAGGCCAGTTGAATCTGTGGCCAACACAATGGTATTTTTTTTAAATAAATAAATAAATAAATAAATAAATAAATAAATAAATAAATTTCCCTCCCTCTCCTTTCTTGGGGTGCTTTATTCCTTTAAAACATGAGTCTCTCTGTCCATTGATCCTCTGGCGACTTTCTGCTGGATTCAGAGTGTGGTTTCTTAGGTGAAAAGGTCAGCGTGTTATTCATTCAGCTGCACAGTGATGGAGATTAACCAAAAGCCGTTCAGGACATGTGGATGGTGCCAGACCCAGGGCACCTGAAGGAAGTGTATTTCTTTCCTGCCTAGCTTTCACTTCCTCAGCCATAGCAAGAGGACGCCCTGTCTGCTGGGAGTGGGGGAGGGCGTTCATTGGCAGTGTACTAGCTGCCGCAAATCCATGGCCATAGGGTGCGTGAGAGCCCTTGAGAGTCAGGCATGTCACCTCTGTAACATCACCTGATTTAGTGCTTTTCCTCAGGTCTTCAATGTCTCAGGGGGCCCTTTTCCCTTGCAGCACTGATCTTTCAATGAGGTGCTAGTGTCTGTCCCAGGCAATAACAAGGAAAAGCCATGAAGTGTGAACAGCTCTTATTAGGGGGTAAATGTCATTAACGCTTTTGTAGCCTTCTCTACAGTCTGAATGCTCTTGTCAAGAGCGTGACTCACCGAAGCCTTCCTCTAAATCATAGAACAGAGTTTCAGATGCTGAAGTTTTACATTTTAATTAAGCAAAGCCATTATCCCCCTTGGCTCCCATTTTTTTCTTTTTTTTAAATCAGCTATGCCTGCAGCCTTTGAACAGTCCTCTAAAATAAGGCTGGAAGAACTTGTTACTGGAAGTTATCTTAAGGCCTTGAGAAACAGTTACCCTAAGTGATTACCCTAGGTGATTCTGGTGGTGCGGAGCAGACACCTCTCTCAGGTCGGGTGTTTGAGATGCTCATATAAGATGCATGTTTCTATATGATAGGAGAAATATCATATATGACGCGAGCGGGTCAAGCTGATGAGTCTAAATTAACAAAATATTGAAAGCATCTACCATCTAAATAACAGATTTATTTTCTGTACATACGCAGCATTGTTTCTGTGGTCATTGATTTTTTTCTATGTAAATTTCTAATGTTATTTGAAATTTATTTGAAACAAAAAGAAAAAAATGTGGGCAAGAGCGTGATTTACCCCATTCCTCTGTTAGCCACGCAGTAGTCGGGTTACAGCTTTGAACTGTAAAAATTCAATAAAAATAGTTACGTGGTAGAAGACGGAGAGAAATAAAGTATTTTTAACTCTGGTATTAGATTTTAATAAAGATATTGTAAACATTGTTAAAACATGAGAAGTAAACCCAGAAAAGTTAGGGGCAAATTAGGAATAAAATTATCTGATGCTCATTGCTAACTTAAAATATATAACTTAATATGCTTTTTATTTAGAGTATATTTTAAAAAATTTCTTCTCCCCCCCCCACTTTTAAAAATTACCTTTATGGTTTTTTGTTTTTCTTTTCTACTTGTCCTTCTTATTTGTAAACCTGAAGAAAATGGGTTCATTTGACAGATTCTTACTTAAGTGGTTACTGTCTACACGTGGTAACCAGGCAGCATGTTCCTGGCTTAGCTTTCAGTGGTGGAGGCTCACTTCCACCAAAGGAGAAGAGGAATCAGTCGCAGGGTTTTGTAGTGGCTACATAAGCCAGATCTATAGCTAGGAAGGACATTAGCCATGAATATGTAAATGGAGTCTTCGGACATATTTCCAACTTGCTTGACAGGTTAGTATAAAAAACAGACAGACAAACAAACAAACAAACCCTAACCCCCCGAATTAAGCCTTCCTCAGATTCCTTGGTCAAACAAACAGCTTTCTACCACTACTTTTTGAATTATGATATTTATTTTCTTTTAATTTAATTAGATTTTGCTGTCTAGTATGAAAATCTCCACCTATTTATTAAATTGTACAAGTTAACAGGCAAGGATTTATTTCCTGTCTCTTATTTAACTTATTAAGTGATTTGTCAACCTAACCTACTGTTATTGTAAAGTTCCCTTTTCTGTGAGAATTCAGAGGTGACCCTGTTGTGCTCAGGGAGGACCATGCATAGAAACCTCATGTGAAGTCCCTCACTTAGAAAAGGTGATCTCGGTGGAGTTGCTTTCGCCAGTGCCACTTGGGGAGTAATTGAGCCTATCCACTTGTGTATGTTTGACATTAAATTAAAGTCTACATTCATATGAAAGCATAAGCTTTGGAAGTAGTCTGCGTTCCATTTGTTTGCTTCGCTCAGTGTGTGATTTTAGTCCATCTGAACCTTATTTTGGGGAGAAGTTGTATGTGCATGAAATCAGAAATGTGGCAGTCTAGTGCCTGTAGGTGGCTCCTAAGGGAAGGATTCTCACATTTGAGGGACTGTGAGAAGACACTTTTAGTAGCACCATCTGCCTTGCCTGCTTCTTTCTCTCTGTTCTACCTTACACCTGGATCCAGGCTGTTAAAACAGACACTATACTTTCTAAGGTTCACATTTTGGGATAACTTTGATGCCCAGAGAATGAAAATTATCAAAGATGTACAGACAGACTTCATGAATGGTTTACAAGGCACCAGGTGGAGGAAGCACTAGTGTACACTATTCCCATATAAAGAGTAGCTGGGCTCTGAAAGGAGCACACTGGAGGGAACTCCTCTTAAAAGGGAGGGGCTTTGTCAAAGAATGCTATAGAGTGGGGTGTTCATTTAGGATTTATTTGCCAGAGGACATCCCTTTGAAAGTCTAGACAGCGTCCTGAGGATAAGCTGTGGTCTCCCAGACCTAAGGAATATCTGATAGTTTAAAATTTCACAAATGTTTAATGCATCCCTATACCATGGACAAATGTCTTGTCATAAGTTTGGCTTCCATTATTTTAGTCAGATTTAGGTTTTTAATATGATTGCTGTGTTGTATTTCTTCATGAATTTCCATGACTCTAGAAAGTCTAGATGGCAGAATTTCATGCCGGTGTTACATGGTAACAAAATACGTTATTTCTCTCGAGCATTCTTTCATTCCTGTTTTATCTGCATGGCTTTCCTCTTACCTTCACTTACTGGACTAGTGAGGAAGGTTTGTGAGGGTTGTGTGATTTTACTGTCTTGACTGAGCCTCAGGGAGATGGAACATACATATTGGTTAACTTTGCAGCTTTGTAGTATGTGTCTAATAGGTATCACTATAATTCAAATACGTGGTTTAGAGTAGTATTTATCAAACTAAAGCATATTTTCCTGTGGAATCAATATATGAGTGGTATGACAATCTTCCCCCATCTAAAGTATTTGAAAATCTAAGGAATAAGATCAAACATGAAATCTCTAAATGTCTTTAAAGAATATTTTCCATTTAGAAAAAAATTTCTGTGTCATATAACGTGGCCTTTGATTTTATACGACTTATGAGTGCAATATAAATTAGTAAATTTGGTAGAACCTAATATATTAACAATACTATATATGTACACATGCTTTCTACATTTACATGTTTTAGTAAAGATGTATACTAAGATGTTATACTAAAAGTAATTACCTCAGTTTAGTAGGGCAGACATTGAGAACTAGATAATTAAACTTTTAATTTTCAATTCTAATTTGGTATAGAACAGGAATTAAAATCTGACTTAGAAAATGTTCACCAAATACTCTTTATTTACTTACCAAATATATCTTTAAAAGAGTGAAAACATAAAGATTTATCTGAAAGATTAGAGTTCTGAAATTTCCCTTTAAACTACTCAGAATTCTGAGCAGTGCTTATGAAATCTGAATAGAGCTTTATGTAATGCAATGGATACTGTGGGCAGGGCTTACCTGCAAGACTGATGGGAGAAGTAGGTTTTTATTTTGTCTTTAGGAAGAGAAAAATGAATATAGAGAAAACAAATGAATACAGAACCAAAGACTAGAAAGACACACTAAAATATAGTACAGCCTTACACGCTTCAGTTTATTAGTGATTTGAGGACTGAAGACAGGGATTTGCAGAACTCGGTAGCAACAAAGTGCACATAAGTTATTGATAGCTGTTCATTGAATTTTATCGTGGTTTATACTTTTGTATAATGTTGGATGTCATGAGAAGGTCTATGAAATGTACAGAACGGTCTGTTGAAAGCTTTAAGGAAGGGTTAGAACTGTGACTGGAGTAGGGCTCCCACTTTCTACGTGTCCAGTGAGTGGACATTGACCAGGTCTGGTTGGTCTAGGGCAGCTGAACCTACATACTCGGGTGTCGAGATGCTAATAGGGTGTTGGTTAGGGCAATTGCGGTGTTTGGTTTAGCCATAGTTTGTTCAAATGTGCATAGTTCTAGGGTTCTGCAGAACAGCAGGAGAGGGAAGGCTGAAGTGTGGAAGCCCTTCAAAGTATCTGTTTTCTTCCTGGTTATTGTCACCCTATTGGTCAATACAAGTCAAGTCACAAAGACAAGACCAGCTGATATTAAGATTGGTCTGAAGAAACAGACTTGGGGATGGGAGGACACAAATGACTTGGGGCTAATACTGTAATCAGTGGTCATCCTAAAGCCTTGGGAAGCTTACTGGTGCTTACAAGGAAATAACCTGTGCCAAGATGTCCTGTTTGGAAGTTGTCGCTGTGTGTGAAGCAGAAATGGTGCTGACATTAGGAGGAGTAGCAGGCATACAATTGATGAAAGAGATACAAGTTGCTCACAGTCAGATTCCAGGGTTCAAGGGTGCTCAAGTCGGAATCGAGACAGCCTGAAAGGTTGTAGCTTAATTGTGGTTTCAGTAAACTTCATCTGTGCAAACTTCATAAGAGAACCTGGCATATTATGTTGGAAACAGTCAAATAAGAAAGAATCTTCAAGAATACTTTTACTTACTTAGAATTCATGCCTTTATTATAGCACCCATCCCTCTCTTTTACAATCTGTTTTCTGGCCCAGGCCAGCCCCCAACTCAGAATCCTCCTGCTTCCTCGGTGCTGGGACTGCAGAATATGCCACCACATAGTAGTATTTTCTTTATGATGGTGATCAAATTGCAATCAATGTTTCAGTTCACCTTCTAGTAACACTTGGGCAATTTAAATACATGAACAAAAGATCCCAGAGTTTGAATTTCCTCTTTTTACCTCTCAGAACTGATGTTTCTGTAGTTATTTTTCTTTTTTAGCATTTGGAAGTGTGTCAGTTTTGACCAAAGTTGAAAAACAAAAGTCATGTTACTTCCCAAGTTTGCTGGCTAGAGACTGTAACTCTTTAATGGCTTTCTTCGACAGTTGCTTTGTTGTACATGGCTCAGCATCTGCAAGTTACGTGTGTTTCCAGAAGAAACCGTGTACAGGTTACTGTGGAAATGAATAAATGCTATTGACCTACTATGTGAGTAGGAAATTTGCTTGATCACAGCTTCTTCATACCCCTTATTCATAAAGGGAGAACCCTTTTTAATTATATGACCTTGCCTACAAAAGAAAATAGAGGCACTTGGCAAAAACAGCTTACTGCATATTTGCTTCTGGAAGGGAAAACCTGTACTTTATCATTTAAATAAATGACAGGCTACATAAACTGCTGTGTATAGCAAATGACACGATAAAATTTTGTTTCATACCATGGTGTCTTGAGCATGAAAGCGTAAAGGAAGACATGTGAATGAGGACGAAAACCATCGGCAGTTATTTAGGAACGCCCTCCTCTTGGTTCTTTATGGTTAACAGTGATGGGATGTTGTAAGCACAGAGCAAAGTCAGGCGCAGTGGTCACAGCTCCATGGTTCATTCCTGCATTGCTCCTGATTGATTCTCCCCGCCATGGTCAGTTTCAGAAACTTAGATCAAGGAAACCTGGTGATGGCAGAGAAGCCTCCCGGGGAGCAGCTGACTGAGCATCCTCCAGGAACACACATTCGCACGCACTGAGTAAGGGCTGCTTAGGTAATAGCACTTAGTCCATTGGACTTTGTTTGGAAGCACTTAGACAGTTATCGATTCATTTGATGGTCACAAAGTATGCCTGTGTTAAGCAGACTTGAATGACTGAAAAACATGTTTTAGAAGTCTGACATTTTTTTTATAGTTACATTGAAACCACCTCTATTGCTAGTAATAAGAACTTTGTCCTAAAAGTTAATTTTTAGACTGTTTCTCATTAATAAAATTCACAGCCATAAAAATTTGCCAGCTGCTATCAGAAGCCCTGTAAAACATACATGCTTGACTCTGTAACATTCACCCTGCCTTTTTTCTGCTTGTTGGCATTCATAAGATTTCTGAATGGCTACCTAGTTAGTTTCATGTATTTCTTTTTTTATTTAGGTGATTTACAAATAACAGTGTTAAAAAGTATGATGTTTAAGTTGATAACTAGAAACTGAAAGAATGAACATGTGGATATTGCATATTATATAATACATATTATATACTGTATAATTTGTACACACAAATACACACATACACATATGTAATACATATACTCAGATGTAGGTTTAAGAGCATGACCATTCCTTTTGATCGTCATTTCTAGAGCTATGCTATATGTTTAACCAAAAGCCATTTACCTCTACACTTCATTTGTATTGACCTGCTGCAAGCTGCCTTCCCCTGCCAGCTTAGTTCAGAGCTCTTTCACCCTTTCATGTTTAGTTTTCCTTCTTTTCACCATAGGTCAATGTATAACTTTTTTTTTTAAACAAAGATTTGAGATGGTTATAATTTACTAATTGGTTATAAACAGAACAATCTAGGCATATACAGAAATAAAGAGCAAAACCTCTGTGTGTCTGAGAGTTAATCTTGGTGTTTATTTCCAAAGGCTTTGCAGGGTAATTCTGTACAAGACGCAGACTAGGTATTTCTTTTGTCATATCTAGTGTTTTTCGAATCCAGAAATCACACTCTTTGACAAGACTTTGTAAAGGTAAGTGATCCAAATAGAATATATAGTTATTTTGAACCTGTCATAGCAAAATTATTCTTTCTGTTCTCTAATGGGGACAGATGGGACTATAAAAGTCAAATGATTCTTCGTTTTTCAAGTGAAGCCTTGAAGTCCAAAATAAGACAACCCTCACTCACTCAGAAGAAACGTGTGTTGATTAAATGCCACTGCTTAAATGCTTTCTCAGAGTCTTCCCAACAAGGAGGAGCCTGGTTTGAAAGTTACTTGCTAATTATTGGGCAGAAGTTCAGTTGATCAGCCCTTCGCTCGGAGTCTCTGGGACCTTGGAAAGAAAGCCTCACAGAGTGTGAAGGCTGGCCTCAGCCTCACCACGCAACCAAGGATGACCTCAGACCTGTGATCCGCCTCACACCTACTGAATGCTGAGGCTACAGGTTTCACTTACCAACCGAGGCTTATAAATGCTTCTTACAAGTGTTTACAGCAAACCAGACCTAAAGAGAAGTCAGTAACCTCAGAAGCACAGATAATTGTAACACAGTCAAGTAATTAGAAGTGAAAAGTCTTATGTATCCGTTACCCTGGTTTTTAAATTATTTTGTTTACTAATTAAAAATTTAATGATGTCTCTGGATGTTCAGCATATCGAATTCCTGAACATACCATGGGTATTTGTCATGGCTGGAATGAACCAGCCCTGGTAGATGAGGCGACAAGCCATTTCTCATTAGTGGCAGAAAAGGGACAAGGGGCTATGGTCAGGGCCTAGTCTAGAGAGGGGCTTTATGTCTGAGTAGACATTCTACTTCACTTCAAATTATTAAACACCACCTGGCCCTATAAATTTTGGTATTTATTGATATAAGGCCTTGGATAGGAATTAAATTCAGAATCTGTTATTGAAAGGGCAGAAGAATACTTCATATTTTTACATTTTTAGATTGACTCTTATTTATTTATTTATTTATTTTTTATGATGGGGTCTGACAATATGGTTCAGGCCAGCCTTAAACTGAGAATCATCCTACATCTGCCTTTACAGTGCTAGGATTTCACTGCTTGGCTTTTAACTATGGCTTTTGTTTCTCTAATTTTTGGCTATTATGTGCCATTAAAAGCTGTTTATTTTGATGCCTTACTTTATAGATTTTAGAGTTAATATCCCCAAATGCAACTCCAATAGTAAGGATAAGCTATCTAGGATAAGTTTTAAGAGGCTGTGTTAATAGTGTACAGATAACAAAGTAGTACATATGTTGTTACAAAAAAACCCTAATTATTTTAAAATTTGTTAGTATACACTGAAAATAATGAAATATAATTAAACTAAAAGAGTGTCATGTAGCTAACACAGCTAACAGGAGGGCTGTAAGTGTTTGTGCATGAGTGTGAGTGTGTTTGGGGGGTGGTGCATGTGCATCCATGTAAGTGCAGGTATAGGTGTTCATGGGATTATTCAGAGGCCAGTAAATCATGTCAGATGTCCAGTTTCAACCACTCTCTATCATATTCTCTTGTGACAAGGTCTTCCACTGAACTTGTAGCTAGACTGGCAGCCAACGCACCATGCCATTCTTCCTGTGTCTCCTTCTAACTCCAGCCCCAAGTCCATGGTTAAGAGGTGTGTGCATTACCTGGCTTTCTACACGGTGCTGGGTAGTTAAGCCCAGGGCCTTCTGTTTGCACAGCATGTGTTCTGTCTCTTGCATGTCCAGCCATCTTCCCAGAGCCTTGATGTATTTCTCAGGAGTCCTTCTTTAAGAACAAAGGAAGTAAGTTTCTTGTTATATAGCTATGATGGCTTAGTGATGACATTATCTACATTTGAAAAAAAAATCGTGATAATACATCAGGGTGTGTGTGACAATGTAAAAGATCTTAGGTAGGTTTCTATAGCTGGATTTAAGAATGCTGATATGCTTGGTTAGAAAGAAAATTGGACATATTTTGCATATAACCCTTTGAGTATTAATTCTGACCAGTTCTTGATGTAAATAATGCTTATTGTCATAAAATAAACACAGTGGGGTTTACACCATATGTTTTATAGCATTTTTCTTATTTGTTTGTTTTCACTGAAATGGAACCTACAGCTAACTCTCTGAAGTTATGCTTGTATAAAGGGCAATTAAATTTGTACACTAACAACTTAGCTTCGCAAACCAATGTCTCTAGACAGCTTTTGTTTAAAAAATAATAATTTAAAGAATAACACTATCCCCACTCCCAAGACACAGTGTGAAACAGAAATTCTCTTCACTCCCCTAGCACCAGTTGACTTTGGGTATGTAAAGGAAAGAGTCCTTAGAGTGTACCCGAGCAATGCCTAACCTCCACTAACTGGGAGTAGGTGGGTAGGGCATGGGGGTTGGCTTAGGCAGCTGTGAGTGGCCTTTGAAAATGAGGCTACTGTGGTCTCTTAGTTTGTTTTTGTTTTTTTCCCATCCGGCTTGCAGGTGTTTGATATTGTCAGAAATAAAGGCTCCCTTTAAAACATTTAGGTAATTTTAAAAACTGTTATTATATTCATAATCACTGTTTCTCTTGATCTCAGGGGAGGCTGGGTACCCTTGATTATCTTTAATAGAGCATATGAAACTGATAGTGCCAATGGGAGCTGGGTGGCAAGTTTTGTAATATGCCTACCTCCCCCCACCCCCATTCCCACATTGCTAAACACATCTCTTGGTAAAATGCAACAATGTCCATAATTACCAGGCACTGCCAGCCCTTCCTCCAGAGCTGCTTCTGCAGGACACCTGTCTGACTCTTGCTCCCTTCTGTACCTTCTCGTGCCCTGGCTTGCTGGCTCGTCTAATATCAGAGCAACAGGCTGCCATTAATGAATTCATATCTCTTGTCAAATTCACAGACACCCACGTAGTTTATACCATAAGCCATGGGTGGTGGCACAACATCCACACAGTAGGCATTTAAAGTCCCCGTGTGAATGAATAAGCAAACTGAACACAGATGCTCGCCTGCCCTGGGCTTTCCATTCCTTTATATGGAATGCTTCTTCTGCATTTGGCAGATCTGCTTAGCACAATTTGGTGTTTGTCTGGAAAAGATACTCCCAAACATTGTCTCATCGACTGACTAGATGGAAGAAACAGCAGGATCCCCACTAACTTTCACTGTGTAGAGTAATTTTGCTAAATAAGAAACTATAGAGAAGAGATAGTGAGTTCTACTATTTTTCCCTAAAATATAACAATAAAGAAAAGAATTTCTCACTGGGGGTGAAACTCATACAGACTACCAAGAAGACTTGTTAAAGTCAGGGCGGGGGTGTGTGAATTATGAATGCCCTTCAGTGGTACATGAGTGCTGATAATCGACCCCAGCAATGGCCCTTTAAAACTGTGCATTTGAGGATGAGATCAAAGGATACGGGCTTAGGGATTTTTAATGAATCAGTTGTAAGAGACTTGAGAAGATTGGCGTAAGAATGTACACTTTTGTTTCTTAGAGGCTTTGAGACTTCATTTATGAATATTCTTAGAAGGTAACGCCTAAAAATAGAAATTTTTATTTTATAATTATTAATTTGTTTTATAGTTATACAGATTAGAGTAGCCCATCTTCTTTAATATACACCGTAAAGATTGCAGTATGATAAAACTTGAGTTTATATTAAAGTATATAAGACTTCCTTTATTTAAAGTTTGTGTTTTTATTTCTGTTGAAAAAAGTAACACAAGATGAAGATAGGAATTCAAGTGATATTGTGACATATAGAAAAAGCTGTCTCTAGTCCCTTCCTGTAGAGAATTTCCCACTGTTTTCATAAATTGGTATACAGTCCTCCACTTATTTTTAATTATTTATAGTACTAATTAGTTCTTGTTATGAATTTTAATTAATGGTTTCATTCTATGTGTATATACATATACATGCATACTTAGTCTATTATCTGACATTTTCATGATTTATCATAAAGTTTGTATTGCACCCCAAAAGTAGTTCCACTCCTAAATATTCATCCCAAATTTCTGGAATCAGCGAATATTACCTTGTTAGGAAAGGGGACCTTTGCAAGCCTTTATAAGGCTAAGGCTCTCAGAGTAGAGTATCTAGGATTCTCTGGATGGTGCCTAAACTCTCTTTTACATCCTTATAAGAAAGATAGAAACTAGAGACAGACTCATGCACAAGGCTTGCTTAGAGGGGAAGATGGTACCAGGATTGTAGGCAGAGGATGGAGCGATGTACCTCATGGCACACGTTGTCAGCGGCTACCAACGGGCTCATCCATGAGCCTCCAAACAGAATACAACTGTGCTGACATGACATCTGGCATGGACACCAAGCTTCCACATCTGTAAGCGAATAAACTTCTATTGTTTGAAGCCACTGACGCTGTGGTTATTTGATCCAGCTAGAAAGTAGCTATAGCCCTCATGTTGGTGTGTAGAGATCTCATTTATTATGTGTAACTTACAGAATTTTACATTATGTGGATATACCATGCTTTAGTTAACTAATCCTTTATTTAGAGATAATTTGCTTCCAATGTTTTAACTTTGCAAACATTGTTTCAGGAAGAGTGTGCCTGTGTAACTGGCATGTTTATGTAGAGTAATTGTCTAGATATAAAATGCCACATCTGTTCTAGGTACTTAACCATGTTTTGAGTAATATATGCATATGCATGGATATCTCTACCATGTAGTTGTTGGGGTACTTATCTTATGTACAGACACCTTTGTTGATTTCTTGAATACACTTACCAGAATAGACTCTAATTTTCGTTGTGAATATTTTTTTTTTTACTTTTTTATGAAAATAGGGGAATCATATATATATAGTTTGTCTTTGCAACTCCTTGCCTTTTCCTCTGAACAATGACTCATGGAGAACTGGGACAAATAGGTGTCCTTCTGTTCTACTGAAATTGTCTTGTATGATTTCTATTTTCCTTAACAATATATAATTTTTGTTTACTAAAATTAGAGTCATTCTTTAAAATCACCTTCTGTCAGATCTCCCATTATTTAAACAGCTCCTCTTCTGAGGTGATAATAATGTATATGGTTATGGAAAATCTACTCATAAAGGTTTGAAACATAAATACGCGCTGAGCATCTTTGTTTCCACTGAGTATTTTTAACTCAGTGTAGATTGAGTTTTCAGACGTTGAGTTGAGAACTCTTAGCTCATGGTTCCCTGTGTCTCCTGAGTTTCCCTATTGTTCCCTAACACATGGTTCTCTTATCCCTTACTAAGTAGAGTTTACAGTTCAAAGTTGTCACAGAGTAGCAGACTAGAGTGACAGGTGTCAGTTTTACCCATATATAAAATTTGTCAAAAAGTATCTTAAGTAATAATGAATCCAGAATCGTTTAAACCCGGCTCTCTAGTTTCCTTTTTCTGTCTTCCCATTTTGCCATTCTGACACGACAACTCTTCCATCTCCCTCATTCCCAAGTCCAGTTCACTCTTGATAAAAACAAGATGCGTTTGGCATCTGTTCTCTTGTTAAAGCCCTCAGGAAAAATTACAAAGCTGTTCTTGCAAATTCATCATTATTACTCAGAAACGTAATTCACCATACGGTTATCTCAGCCTTCCTCCCCCTTATACCTGAGCTCTGGGATGACATGGCCTTCTTTGGTGAGGCCTCGTTACAGCATCTCATCTCTCCCACCTTAATTTGTAGCGAAGCATTGCATTTGGGTGACAGGCAGTTGTTCGTGCTTGAATAACTCAGGATTTGAATTCTACAGTTTGTGGCACCCGTGTAATGCTTAGCAGTAGGTACAGCTGTTAACTATTCGCTTATAAATAATCTTTCCCCCTTCTCAACTTGTCTCCCAGGTAGTGTACCTGTCACCATTAATAACTCTACTGCAGTTCCCTGGCGATTTGACCCATCAGTTGTCACTCACAGAGGAACAGCGTTCTGGCTTGCTATTGGAGTTTATGCGGGTTTCTTCAGCTCTTCAGTCACTTCGGCAGCCATATACTGTGGGAAGTTGTATTGATGGGCTTCACACATGGTGCCAAATACTTTATCACATACTTTGAGGAATGTGCCATTATATATTTTTTAAGTCTTATATGATATGATTTGCCGTTAGGACTCAGACTGTAAATACAGGGACAAGTGTAGTTAAGATGACCCACAACAGATACAGCTTTTCGAAATTGTTGATGCTAAGCCTGCACCTAATTGTCATGGTGCATTGTCATCCCCTGATGTTTGCAAACTTTGGGCACCTGTAGTTGGTTGAGTTAGTGGACCCATGGAGTATGGCATTCTGCCTGTATCTAAAGCCTTCGGTGAAAGGCTACCGACTCATTCAGAGGATCTCTAAGTGATTTGGCATCCTGTGGTTCTCCATGTGTACATGTGCTGTCCTGGCTTGCTTCCACAGTCTCTTCTTCAGGCCAGTTCCTGCATGTCTGTAAGTCTCCATTTAGCTATTCTTTTCAGGAAAGATTTTCTATTTAGCAATGGAAGTGTTGCCTAAAGTGCCCAGATGACCAGTTTTATTTACCTCTTACCCTCTTCGCCTTTTACCTTTCTCCCCTGTTGGATTGTTATGATCATTAATGTGCAAGCCATGGTGTTTCTGTACCCACATTCTAGTCACATATTAGAGCCTCAATAAATTTATGTTAAAAGTGAGAGTCTTATTTTTTATATTGACATACATAGTTATTATCTCTGATAAGTGAGGCAGTAAATTTTGGGCACACAGTGTCTATCATACACTGTACTGTCACCAGAGGTGCAGGTAGGGGAAGGACCACCATGCCTCTGCCCTTGCACCCAGTGAGGAATATACATTTCTTTGATTTGTTTTAACATTAGGATTTCTTCACATGGCTTGGGAAATGGTGGATAATAAGATACTGTGAGGCAAAAGAAAAAGAAAATAAACTATCTGGCAAGTAATTCCAGTGTTTGTGAAAGTAGACCATGCTTGAGTAGTAAACCCTTAAAGGAGGTGAGCCAGTTACGCATGGTACTGGTGCAGTTTTCATTTGGAAATGGAATTACTGTCCAAATAATTTTATATTCTAATTTATTGTATAAAACAAAGTAGAAAATTATCAAATTTCTGGTACCAAGAAAATGCCACAATTCCCACCACACATTTCTGCATACTTTGTGTACAAATGTATGTATTTATTTATAACTAATCTGAAAATACAAAATAATGAAATACAAAATTGGAGAATGTTCAGTAACAAACAAACCCATACTGAAGTATTGGTGCCATAGAGCTGTATGCTGCTGTGACTGTAGTTACTAGCCATTAGAATAATGGAGATACTCGTATACAAAAATGCATTTCATCAGAAATTCAAGAATAGGTGTTGTTTTTTTCTGTAAAAAATATTTTAAGGTTAAAACCATTTTTAAAAGAAATATATGATTTATTTTTAAAAGTTACATACAGGCCTCCATTTGATGTAAATCTAATATTGGTATGCGGATTGCGCTTCCGTTTGTTTGGTAGAAATGATAGAGTAGCATAGAGTGAGCATTTTGCCCTCAATGGTAAATGTGGCAAACAAATGTCTTATTAATAGAGGTACCTTGGTCTGTACTAACATTTCCATTACACAAATGTAGAATAGTTTATGTGTCCATTTCCTTCATATGCTGACATAGGCATATGATATTGAGTCTGTGATTTTCTGGAAAGGGATAAGGATAAATGATAATATGTTGCTTTCATGAATATCTCTTTTTTAATTAATTAAGAGTTAATTAATTTTATTTTTAATATTGTAATGTAATTACATAATTTTCTCCTTCCCTTTCCTCCCTCCAGATCCTCTCATGTACCCCTCCTTGCTCTTTTCCAACTTTGTGGCCTCCTATCCCATTAATTGTTGTTATAGACATATATTCCTAAATACGAAAGTGCAGCTTGGTCAGTCTGTATAATAGTACTTTTCTGTATGTTTTCAAGGCTGATCATTTGGTATTGGATAGCCAATTAGGTATGCTCTTTCCTGGAGAAGACTATTTTCTCTCTTTCAGCATTCCTCTGTTGCCTGAAATTCTCTTTATAGGTTGAAACCTCCTTGGCTTTTCCCATCCACCATGGCATATCTGTTGACATTGTTATTGTCCATCTCAGGTTTAGGCAGTCATGTTGGTCAGACTTTATGGATGTAGCTTTACATTCCTAGGGCACACAAACTCTCTGTGTCTCTGACTCTTCCATTCCCTCTTGCAGTGACCCCTGGAGCTTATGTACAGGAGTGTTTTGTAGCTGTGTCCTCTGGGACTGGGCTCCATAGCTGCATTTGGTTGTAGTTTTCTGTAATGGTCTCCTTGATGTTAATTAGAAGATTTTCTTTTTTTATGATCATCATATTCATTTGGGTTTATATTTTCTCAAAATGTCTTTTTGAGTTTTTATACATTTCTAGTTTCAATACAAATCCTTTTTATTTTTGTTATAGATGTGTCATATTAGTATTAGTCTTGCAAATATTCTTGGTTTTTTGTTTGATTTTTGACTTGATTTAAAATAATTTAAGTGGTTTTTATTAACTCTTGAGTGACACATGATCCTTGAACCTGGCTTAGAAAGATCTTTAAGAGAATTATTGGTTTATGCTGTTTCATTTTTCTTTGTTTCTACTGTTTAGAGTCCTGGGCATGGAACTTGCCCTTGAGTTGGCCAAGCCTGCACTGGAACCCTAAACCATACCTCCAGCCCTTTGGCTGGTTTTCTATTTTATTTGTATTCAGTGAGCTTAAACTCATGTATAAAGTTTTTAATCCAGGTTTTTATGTTTCTTAAAGTACCTAAGCATATCTTATAAGACTTATAATTAAATTTTCTTATTCATCCAGTTAATTTTAAAAGCACTGGATTATTTTAAATATGTAAAACTTTGGCAAAAATTATTACACATAAAAGATCAAAATTTTAATTAACAAATTACTTAATGGCAACATTTAATACATTTTAGGTAGAGTAGAGAGTGCATATTTAGAATAAGATGTCATTAGGGGGAAAATTCATAAAATTACTGGAATCAAAGAGATTAAGGGCTTTTTCTTCATAAATTTCCTTAAGGAATGTATCAACAATGCCTGGCTTTCCCATGGATGCCCCACAACCTCCCAAGACTTCCAAGGGCCAAGACAAATGAGGGATCAAGGCTCCAGCATCATCACTCTATGGAGGAGTCACTTCTGAGTAGCTCTTCAATACAGTTTCCTCAGCCATTTCCACCTCAATCATTTCCACTGTAGTCATCAGTCCCAGAACTGACAGCCTTAGGGTCACCAATAAGTTGTATTCCTACCAACTTCATTGTTTTGTTGAACGTTGGGGTCATTGCCATATCACATCTCTTGGTATGTGTGGTTCTCATCTCATCTGAGGATAGAGATGAAAATAAAGATCAGAAAACAACTCCAGAACACAATGCCAGAGGTAAAAAGGTAAAATCTTTCAGGTTGTCAGATTGCACAGTAGTGGCAAGATCTTTATATTATTTCTTGTATTCTTTTGATCAAAAGTAACTGTTCCTGTCCTTCAAAAGGAGTTCAGTAGGGTTTGTCTTCATGCCTTGTGTTCATGGGTGACCTTAATCCTCACCCTTCCCGCATTCCTTCCCATGCTGTCCTTCTGTATGGGGCTCTTTTCACCAAGATAGATGCTCAAGCAATGAAAGTCCATACCTGTGTTGTGGTGTCCTCCACATTTCTTCTTTACTTTCCTCAGTTCCACAGTCAAGGGATCAATACAGTGAAGACCTAAGAGTTCAGTACAAATGGCCTCCTCCTTGAGGGGTGCACTCGTTCCTGTTTTAGGTTTTATGGTGACTTTACCCATTCCTGGGAAGCTGAGAGTTAAAAAGAAAATGATGATTTTGAGTTTTAGAATGTTTCAGTTTCTCCATAGGAGATTATAAAGGGCATGTGGAGCAGGTCCAAGCCAGTGGATGTTAAAGAGAAAGGGGAGATTAGCTGAAGACCATTCTTCTGTGACTTAGTTCCCTTTCTGTTGCATTAAATGGGTGGAAAGGGGGATACATGGTGTGCTTTATAGTTTTTAACACTAAAACTATTTCTTTAAAAAAGCCTTAAAAAACATAAAATGGCCTTCAGGCCTATTGGCTTCCACTGTTCAGTTTATCAGCTCTCCACCACACCCTCACCGCCTCCCCCATCCCTGTAAAAAACCCACAGTGAAGTGTGAAAAGCATCAGAAAGTCTCCTCTATGCCAGGTCAGCCTTTTAGTCGCCTGCCAGCACCTTCATCTCTTCATATGTTTCTAGCTAAGGTCTAACATGGAACAAAAACCCGACAGCAATGGAGACCAGATGCTGGTATTTCTTCTCTGTCACTTGGCTGCCGAGCAGATGGAATTTATATCAATCGGGCATGCTAGGAGGAAGAGGCCGTGGCAGCCAACATGTGGAACTGGGGCTGAGTGACATTTCTGCTAATGTTTTGTCCTTGTAGAACATTATGCTTCCTCTTTGCTTATGAGCTGTGGTTTTCCTGACTCAGACGAGGTTCCAGCTCCAGCTGGAATAGCTGTCGCTCTTCCCCTCTCCCCGCACCCCACCCCTTCTTGGAGATTGCTGGGAGCAATGGAGGAGTAGTGGGGCCTGCACAATGGAGCTCTTTATTAAAATACCTGACATCTGCATGCAATGCACCGAAAGCGTCTTTGCTTAAGCAGAGGAATGCGTTGGGCCTTACCAGTCACTTTTTGTCCACAGCCCCGCACTTGTTTGATTTATATAATGAGCAAGTGCCTCTGGAAAAAAGAAGACAGTGAACATGTTGTTGGAAGAAGAGAACTTTTAATTTTTTTCCAAGAACATTGTCACAGACAAGCCTAATACTCATACAAAAATAAGAGTATTTACAAGCAATTACAGTCATAATGTGGAGTTCTTACTATGATTTTTTAAAGTGCTTTGCGTTTTCCCCCTTCGGGATAGAGTCGGAAAATTCATAAACCCAATATAACACATTAAGGAATTTAAGTGTTGTTAATTATTGCTAGTGGGAAATACCACTTTAAAGAAATTTGAAGTTACAAAGAATGTCTAGAAGAAAAGTATGAATTCATGTTAAAGAAAACATGAAGACACGTGCAACCAGGGAAAGAGCAGTTGTTGATAAGTTTGTAATTGTCATCCTTGCCAGCAGAAAAGCACATTGTCCCTTCATGCTGTCGGAATACATGCGGATGCACCGTTCTGGCTTCTTCTCTCATGATGTAAACCGTTCACATCTTACCTGCTCATGGCAATAAGGAAATGCTGCTGTGCTGATAGACCCTTTTGTAAAGCACTGGTGTGCTCCTGAAATTGCCCCTTACCTTGACTACGCTCAGCTCTGCCCCTCCCTATTTCTATCCAGACCTTTTGTTCTGGTTTTGATTGGGTTACAGAGAGATTCAAAGAAGGAAAGTAGAAAGCAATAGCAAGGCACTTCTGTTGCTTTTCGCTTTCCTTTTTTAAGAACTGCTTCTGTAGATGCCTTTCATGGTCCCTGACATGCATGTATCCTGGCTGGATATGTCCTGTGAGCTGTCTAGAAAACTCTAAGGCAGCTTGGCTGTTTCTTAATCTTCAGGAATCTCAAATTCCCTCCTGTTGCTTCCTTTTTTGGGTTGTTGTTTTTGGCAGTTGTTCTGGTGTAGGACTTTCTACTGGCTCCCACTCACTGGGACAGGGATGAGCCCTACAGCTAACTAGAGGTACAATGCTCATTCATGTGTCTAGAAAAAGTCCCAACTCGGTCTTTCTTGGAGAAAATTATTTGAAAATAATTATTTGAACCTGTGTTTTCCCTTGCTATTTTCCTGGCCATGCCATATACTGAACACTGTATTGCTTGCCTGTAATACTCTTTAATAGTGTACTGTAAAACGTCCCATGTATAGTTTACATGTATACGGTAAATCCAGAGTCACAGCATAGTATCCCTCACTTTACTTACTGAGCTTTAACCGTCTCATGAGCCACATGCCTTCCTAAGGTGGCATTTTCCAAGTGACACAACAGCATGGGATGACCAACTTGCTCTTGACTGAAACTCCTCATGGACCTCCTGAAACCCCTACGTATGAGTACCTTTCAACCGAGGGGGAAAGAACAGACATTGTTCTACAAAAGTAGGTTATGGAGGCCAAAAGCTGTTAGACCTTCCCAAGCCACATTCTAGAGGATTGTTTGACTTGGTCCTTGAATTTTGGTCCTTGATGTATTTCATCCCAGAAAATTGTGGCACCAGCCCCTGCCAGTAATAAATATTGACTGTCTCATGGGTGTGGTCCTTTGTCTTACACCCACATGGAAGGCATCCTGCTTACTGTATAATACTGGGTATATTATTTAACCTATTTCTCTTCTGTACAACTGAGATGATAATAATGATAACATCTACCTTACAAGGTTGCAAAAGTGACAAAAAGGAGTGGGGGTGTTTAGTAGAGATGGGCTGGGGACAGTGGCAGGTAAGTGCCTGACCCATTGCAAAAGCTCCACAGTAGTAGTCGTTGTTGTATGGCAGTCATGACTGGCCTTCTGATTTCCAGCAATTCCAAGTCTAACTTGAACTGGTGCTGGCTCTGGAGAGCAGCTGTTGGCACTCAAGCTCAGTACCCATTATTCATCTCTCCCAGCAGGAGCGTTACCTGCTCCAATTCTGAGGGACACCGGCTTCTTGTCCTTGGGTGTTTGAGTCCTAACAGGAAGTGGGTTTGGAAAGGTATCTACTAAGAATACTTGGAGCGAAATTCAAACCAGCTAGAATGAGCAAGTTCCTGTCCTGTAACCTCACATTGGTTGTTTGTCTTTGAGTGGAGATGTTCCTCTTTCTAGCTGGAGATAAAAGTCTTTCCCAAAGAATGAACCCCAACATCTATCCCTCTTCCTCATTGGTGGCAGAAGGCAATGGGATTTATTATACAAGTGTAGGTGAGACCCCTAAGGACAAGGAGTTTAAGAACTACTTTCTGTTTCTCCTAATGACTGTTGAGAAAGTAGGCCAATGGGGACGCATTTATCCTAGTTGAGAAAACTTTGGAGCAAAGTTTTTGCCAGTGTCTCTGAAAAGTAATCTACTAATCCTGGCTAGCATTCCTTTTCTCAACACAAGGATAGCCTAATAATGTGTCCATGTTTCTGCTTTTGCTTTTATGTTCTTGCTTGCCCCACAAAATTATGTGATAAAGCTTTTATTTATTTATTTATTTATGGTTTTATTAAGGTATGAATTCTGTAACTTTATATCCAAAAATCTCATGTAACAGAGATTTTTTATTTTATCTTATTTTATTTTTTAGGACAAAAATTTGTAGCCAGGTTTGTAATCAAACCACTCATGAAGGTGAAGGTCCCTGGGAGACCCTGTCTTTAAAAACAAATCAAAGACATGCCTTCTCCTTTAAACTTTTGTTTCCATTGTTCTTTAGTAAAGATCCCACACTGCCCAGATACACATCAGATAGAAAGTGAATACGCTGGAAGTGCTGTTGTTATCCCTCTAAGACTAAACTCTTAGGAAGTGAGTCGCTGCACTCAGGCCATTGTTGGCGTTCCTTCCATACTAGAAAGATTTTTAAAAGAATTTGATAGAGAGCTCAACCTGAATTATTTGTGCCAAGTGTTATTTTGGCTTGGTCTACAAATTACATTGTTATCTGGTACATTGTTCAGTTTTTGAAATTTAAATATAATTTCTTTGCCCTCCTTTTGAAATAAAAACTTCACATGGTTTTGGCAAGCCTACTTTTATAAACACCCAATGTTTACTGTCCAGTGAAAATGAAATAAAGAAATGACATTTTTCTTTTTATTTCTAAGCTTTGAAAGAAAAGGAAACAAATGAATGAACTTCATGCTATTATAACTGTGATTCTTTGACTCTTTGGGACACCAAGCGAGGTGTGTAAAATGGAATTTCCTCCCTCCTTTTTTTCCCTCGTCACTTTCTCTCCCTCTCCCCCTTACATGATAAAAATGAATTTGTCAATGTAAATTCGTGTATTCAGAAATTATTCCCCCTTTCCCTCTCTTTTCTGCCAGGTAAACAATACAATTCAAAACGTTCTTGTGGTTTAGTTACAAAAGGGCTAACATTTTTGGCAGAGCTGTTCTTAACATAAGCTATCATGAAAACCTTAGTGGAGAGTGGTAAGGTAAATCCTGCGGTAAATGCCAGCAGTTTAGTGTGTATTAGCCTATCTTTGTCTTTCATTTTGCTAAGATTGACTAACACTTAATTGTCTTGGCTGTGTATTAAAAAAACATTGAAGGAACTTACACTCTAGGGATTTGCCAACTTTTGGGGTATTTCAGCTGTGAACCCAGCCAAGTTGCCCATTTCCAATCAAGTACTTCACTTCTTGACACAGGGAACATTATACACAACACTAAATAACCCTCAACAAATTTGGCTCTTATCAAAATCTAAAGACATGGCCATTGTTATAGGAGAATGTTGCTCATTTGCACAGCCTCCTTCCATTTAGAGCAACAGACACAGCAGTATCCTGCTCCTTGGCCTCATCTGGATATTGTTAAGTAAGCAACAGCGGCTGCTGCCTGGAGCCATTTGTAGAGATTCCGTACACATTAGCTGTGTCACAGTGCAGCTGACCAGTGCGGGGCTAATTTGCTGTTTTTCTCCACAGAATTGAAGAAAATGTCCAATTATCATTTACCTCCTTTAGATTCACCTGATTATTTTATTGCATTTGGAATATGTTTTATAAATGGTGATACATTTTTTTACCTGAAAAAAATTAAGATTTTTAAATTATTCAAGTCATTATGTCTTCTTATTGCCTTTCTTTTTAAAGGTAAAGTTATAAATTTTGTAACTATTCTCTTACTAGCTGTAATGAAGAGAATTTAAAATTTCTTAATGTAAGGATTAAAAGAGGAAAGGCAGCAGTGCACAGAGTTAAAGGATTTCCTTCTGTGTAGCTCCTTGTGTGTATTAGGGAACTCTGGCTTTCTCATCCTGGGTATGCAGAGTGTATTGTAATTTGGGTTTTGGCAATAAAATATTAGATCTGTTATTTTAGATTTTTACATATCTATGATCCATGATAAGTTTACTATTTTAAAAGATGGGTGAGTGCATTGGGATTTTTTTTTAAGCTCTTCTATAGTTGTTGGGCATCTTAGCATCTAAAAGCAGTTCACAGTACAGACACCAGACCTGGCAACTGAAGGGCATTGCCTGCCCCAGCTGAGGCCCTGATAGGATTTTCTAAAATCAGAGAGGGGGAAGGAGATTGAGACTCCACCAAGAAAAACACAAAGAAAATATATGTTAATGTGGCTGAATATTCATGGGAACCCTGTGGCCTGGGGCTGCAAGCACAGTCAGGCCTGTGTTCAGCAGGCCACCCCAAGGCTAGGGGCAGAAGGCACTCGCCAGTGGTCCAGCACAAGTAGTGTTGTCTTTGAAAAGTTTTCCTTTTCCCTTGAATCAGCTACAGTCTTTCCCTTAAGGTCACTGCAGTTTGCAGTCTTTGGCAGAAGGCTTCTTCCTTTTTTGGAGGTGGCATTCTGACTTTCGCCCCTTTGGCAGTGTTTTCTCCTCAACCTGCCATTATCTTCTAAGCCTGTTTTATGTTATCATTGTCAGACACCTCTTCCCTTAGCGCGTTAGAATAAAATGTGATGAGATCTATCTCTCTATAGATGGATATATAGATGTGCACACATATATGAAATTTTTTAAAGCATGGAATGGGAAAGGCATATGGTTATGATTTGAGAATGTCAAGCTTGATAATTTTTTTTCAAACCTTTTTTTTTTTTAAATCTGTACCTTTTTCTCTGGGCAGTGAACTCACTGCAGAGACATCAAAGAGAATGTGTACTGGATCAAGGTGGTTTTTTTTTTTTCCTTTTCTTTTTTTGACCACATCATTGCCAGCTGTGGTGTTTATGATTAGAGGCAGACGGTCCAGACACCTTAGACTCCTCACCAAGCGTCAGATCTTTAACAGGATCCATCCCAACTGAGTGACACTAAACAGACAGCCAGAGGGGAGTTGATGGGATAGAATGAAGGAGTGTGTGTGTGTGTGGGGGGGGGGTTGTATATGTGAAGGTGAGCTAGGCTTTGGTGTCTATGCATTCACCCACCAAGCTATGGAACAAACTCTGCTAACACCAGGCTGCAGGCTGCCCAGAGGCCCCTTAGCATGCCTTTCAACGTAGCTTTTTCTAGCCGAGGGGATGACTAGAGCTCAGCAAACACAGGCATTGATCCTCTCTCCCCGGGCACAGGGATGTACAGCATTCGGGTCACAGCCTGGGCTTTGAAGCAGCTCCATTGCATGCTGCTGACAGCCACAGACTGCCCACTTCCAGGATCTGATGTGATTCCCTTTCGGATCGCCACACTCTTTTCTCTGCAGCTAATGACATTGAATTCCCTCTGGATGTTGCCTCCACTTGCAATATTAACACTTGTATAGTGTTCTGTTGACACAAGAATTCTGCAAACAGCCAGCAGCCCCCTTAGTAGTTCATGAAAAGGGAGTTCACTTTCTTGCCTTGTGTTCCCTTCTGGGTCAGTGTAACTGCCAGATAGCTGTTTGTTTGTTTGTTTGTCTGTTTGTTTGTTTGTTTATCAGCTCTAATAATTAGAATATACTTCAGAAATTGATGAAACAGCATTTGGAATGAAATGTCTGGAAATTACTAGAATCAAGAACAGAGGCTAACTCAATGGGGACCATTAGTAGTCAAAAGAAGCAATTCGGTTAATAATTACTTATTTCTCTCTCAGTGTAAAAGAGCACTTTAAAAAAAAAAACCTTCTGTGAGCATCAAGAAATGGGTTGCTTGCTTACAGTTCCTAGGGACTATAGAAACTGCGATTCTTTAGAAGAATAATATTATTGCAACAATTCAAAAAGAACAGCAAACCACATTAGCCTTCGTGAAAGAACAAGATTTGCATGTCAACTCAGAACATCTAAGACAAAGGGGTTATATGGATTTTTATCTGAAAGAAGGATATAGAAAACAGATTGCTAGGACAGAAATATTTTTAAGAACCTCTCTTTTGATTAGAAGTACTTTTTTTTTTTTCCTTTTAAAAAAGAGTCATCTCAACAGTTAGCTGCTAGGGCGGAGTGAATGTCTGGATGATAAAAGTTTGTGAACCTCGGTTTCACTCATCATTTCTTCCCTTCTGCCTTGCACATTCCCCTCTTCCCTGTTTGTTAACCCCACTGACTTAGCTCCTCAGACCATTGGCAGCAGCGTTTTGGCAGCTAATGTTTTTTGCTTGTTAAAAGGGCATGAAAAGCAGTTTGAAACCTAGGACTCTAGGGCTGGGTGGTCGGAGGCAGAAAGGTAAATCATCACGTGGAAACCATTGAAATCTACAGTATTTCACTGCACCTCTCTCGCTCCAGACCAGGCCATGTAAGTAGGGCTTGAATACCTCCTATTTCCATTAGCAACTGTAATAGGCTGCTGTTTTAGAGGAGAAAAATGGCAGGTACCCATCTATACATAGAGGTGATTCCTGCCTACCTCACCAATAATATTCATCCTAATGGTCTTTAAAACAATACTAAGTTTGGACTGTTGTGGTGGCTGGACTTTTATCTTATTGGCATAAGCTGTAGCGTGAATAAGACCTTAACATTCTGAATGCCAGGTTACTCTTAGGGTTTTACCCTGTAGCTGTAATTACTGATCTTCTTTCTTCCTACCTTCTACAACCTACTGTCCTTTGCAACTGCTAGCTTCTGTATAACTTGTAATTCTAGCATCTTTCCAAGAGGATTTGAGTTTCTTCTGGTCCCATATAGCCACCCTTCATTCCGTTGCGCTTGAGCGCTCTCTAGGTTATTAGGAACCTTTTCTGAAGTCTAGGACTTCATTCTTCATGAAGCTCATTTCCTTTAATGGGAGTCTAAACTTTCGGGACAGGGGGTAGCAGTCTCTTTGTTTATTTGGATGATCACCTCATCACCCGGCTTGTATATTTCAGAGTTTAGCTTATATAAAGAAAGTTATTTCCGTTTCATGGCACTTTTAGTTTTTACTCCAGGCAGATCTACTCAGTAATTGGTGGGTAAGATGAGTTTTGTCTATGATAAAAAAAAATAATTCTATGTTTTCACATATAATATTCTTAATAGTTTTGTTTTAATGGGAATCCTTAGAACATCAAGGTTTTATAATGTACTTAAACTTTGCATTTGTCCATGTACTAGCATTGTAAATAAACGTCTGACGCAAAACAACAAAGTCTTTTTATTGGGTATACCTTTGTCATCATGTAGCAGGTTAGTTCACTCGGTTGTTTATGTAATTGCATCATTGCCCAGGTCCTATTTTATTGTTGTTTTGACCTTTATTGGTCTTTGTGAATACACTGTGTCAGCATCATCCCACTTTACAAGTTAGGAAACTGAGGCAAAAAAAAAAGACCTTCTTAGTTTTATTACACATTGTTGGCTTACAATTATTCATGATGCTTTACTGATCTTACAATCATTCATGATGCTTTACTGATCATGGGGACCACTTTAAAACCTTCCTGGCGTGTATGGAACAACTCTTCATGAAAGAAAGCCATGAAAGCCATGAATTGGGAAAAGAGCACCGAAGGCTCTATGGGAGGGTTCAGAGGGAGGGAAGGGAACAGGAAATGATGTATAGTTATAACCTCAAAACAAATTAAGGAAAAATGTTTTTTAAGCTGTACAGTTTCTTTTACCAAACGTTGAAGTGTCAGAGTTTTAAACTGCTTAGTTCTGTTTGAGAGCATAAAGGTTATTTCAATAATCTGGTGTTCAAATACCTTGGTAGAATTTCATTTTCTTCAAGGAAGGAGGAAATGTGGATATTGAGGAGGAATATGAATGTCAAATCTTCTTCATGAAAAGGTGCCCATTCTTGTGCACATCACTAGATAGGTGTACACAGAAGCGGGAGTAGGTCCCACATTACTCTCTGCTTCTATTAGCATCAGTATCCTAAATATCCAGTGTGAGTTCTGTGGCGAGTACTTTTGGTGGAATTTGAATTGAACTCTGTAATGTGTGATTGACTGTGTGACATGGACACAGGGACATACAAGCTTTGTGGTGGAAAGCTTGTGCTGATGCCAGTGAGGTGGCATTGGAGGATACCGTCAGTCAGAGGTGGCATTTTTGGGTGCTGTGGACTCAGATACCTCTTGCTTACCTTAGCAGGAGAAGGACTTGGGTTTTCTGCTGATGGGGTTTGGTTGAAAGCAAATCTAGCACCTTCCATTAGCATTTTTGAAAATGCTTTTTTGTTAAGTGAAGGGACTAATACTTCCTAGTGTTGTCTTCGTTTTTTGTTGTTGTTGTTGTTGTTGTTTGTAGTTTTGGGAACATCGAATGTGACCTCTGGCAGTAAGTCACCCAGGAGTATATCCATTACTCAGTCATACAATTTGATAACATTTGTAGAGCAGTTTGTTTACCTGGAAATTACTCTTGCACATTCTCCAGTCTGCAGTGGTCCCTTTGGGGAGGAGGAAATTAATTTAAAAAAAATCTGTGACTTCTTAACACTTAACCAATTTCTGACCTAGGATAAAAAGAAATGAATCCAGGCATAGTCCTTGTATAAAGATCTGGTGCAAACATCTCATTCTGAGCTCTACAGGTACAGTGCCGTCCTGGTTTAGGGGCTGATACACTAAATGTTAGCATTAGTACAAGAAGAAAGGAGCATCAAAGGATGTTAGAGCCCCCTCGGCTTCTTGCCTTTTATCACCTAGCTTTAATTTTCTAATGGTGGGCTAAATGGACCTCCTTGCTCTCATCTTCAAAAGGAAATTCTCCTTCTTGGTAGCAGCACCTCTAGGCAAAGGACCAAAAGGACAGAAAAGGAACCAGGGTGAAGGCCTAGAAGGAGGCCCCTCTACCCAGTAAGGGAGTTGCATGTTTTTCTTATGTAAAGATGATTGATGATCTGTGGAAAATAAAAGTGGGCATTAAGGCAGCTTTCCTTAAGACAGCTTGAGTGAGTGTGTGGCCAGAGCTTTCTTGATTAACAAAGGTCTTCCTGACCTTGGCAGTGACTCACAGCCTCACAGGGATGAATTGTTCCTGAACAGTTTCTCCAGCATCAGAAGTACAAACAGGTCTTTTTAGCCATTCGTTAGATACCAGTGGATAAAATGGTCTAAACTACTTAAGACCTGAAAACAGAAGAGAATATTAGAAACATCTCCATGCATGCTCAGTGTAGTTTCAGAATCTGAAATACAGGGCTGACCAATTTAGGGGAGAAACTTAAAACTAGGTCACCTGTTTATCAGAAATACATAAAATGGTTTTCCATATTTCTGAGGTTGAAGGTAGATGATTTTTTACTGAGTCTTAGAACATCTTTTGTAAAATACCAAATACTGTTGCTTTCTTGGGCTAGATAACAGCAGTATTTCTACTTTCTTGGCTAGAAATTTTTTTTTTTTTTTTTTTTTTTTGGTTTTTTCGAGACAGGGTTTATCTGTATAGCTCTGGCTGTCCTGGAACTCACTTTGTAGACCAGGCTGGCCTCGAACTCAGAAATCCACCTGCCTCTGCCTCCCAAGTGCTGGGATTAAAGGCGTGCGCCACCACCGCCCAGCTTTGGCTAGAAATTTGACAGTACTTAGAGCCCCAAAGATGTTGACAGCCTATAGAGTGACTGTTTACCTAGACTGGTGACTTTGACTTGTTCTCACTTAAAATTAAAAATCAAACTCATTTTCTATAACTAGGGGATGTACATCCCAGCCACACACAAAGGTTCTGCTGGTCTTTTTTTCATTATAATTATTGAAGGGAGGGAGGGAGGGATGGAGTGGGGGAGGGAGGGAGGGGAGAGAGAGAGAGAGTTAAACCTTTGCGTGGTTTACCTCAGATCTCCAGGTCATCAGGCTTGTGCAGTAAGCAGCTTTACTCTCTCAGCCATCTTGCTGGCCTGAGTCTACTATGTAAAAAGTAAATAAATGAATAAAAACCAAAAACCTTAGAAAACACTATAAGGTGGTATGCATTTGACATATATCTGATATCAGTGTTATTGAAACCTTTTATAGAGCTGTGTGTGTACACACACACATGTGCAGTATAGTGTACTTGCTACTTAAAATTAGAGACAATGTTAAGACCCCTGCCTTTGAGTTCTGAAGACCAGTTTCCCTGGGGAAAGTGGCCGTGGTGTATTTACACAGCAATGAGTAGAAATACAGGTTACAACTTTAGTTGTAATGCTAAAGTTGGCTTTACTATTGAGGTGACATGTAAGACAAGATACCCAGGCTAAGTATCTTCCTTTGTGAGATTTAGGCTGGATGCTGGAAGTAGAGATGGGCAGTGATGAATGCCGATCAAGTGGACATTTGAGATGCACTTTAAATTTGCTGAACGTCCAGAGCAGAAGTTGAAGAAAAGTATACAGTGTGGATAGCTAGCTCAGTATTCAGTGTTTGAATATGCACTTGGGCATAATGAACCAATAAATACTGAGAGTAGCACATAGAATGACAGAATGATAAATTTGTGACTGGAATATTTTATGTATCAAGAAATGAGAGGGATTTCCTTCCTCTATCCAGGCGTCAGAGAACAAGACAGAGTGGGTGGTGTTCGGAATGTCTTACAGCGAAAAATTAACAAAAAGTAAGTGTTGTTCCAAATGTTCACGACAAGAGGCAGACCTGTGCTTCTTTGTGGTTTTGTACAGGTGACACGCCCTTCATCCGAAATGATTAGGGCCAGAATGTTTGCAATGTAATGTTTTTTAAATTTTGGAATATTTGCATCTTTGCCTTTTCTACTTAAGCATCCCTAATTCAAAGATCTTAAATCTGATTTCTTTCCAGATCCCCAAATTAGCATCATCAAATAGTTTCAGACTCTAGATTTAACGTAGAGAGGCTCAGTCTATAATAATAAAAGACTGTTCAGCTTTGTTATAAAATTACTACTTTGCTTTGCTGAGTTCTTAGTTCAGCCTCGGATAAGTATAAGATCCTTAGTTGTTTTTATGACTCCGGTCATTGTAGAAGTACAGACCGTTTCTCTACCCACTCTTGTTTACTGTGAGCCTGCTATGAGCAATTCATTGACTAGCAGACAAGTGCCACTGCCTTCAAGTGGAGGTCTATGACCAACTGCACTGACAACTGACAGTGACAAATACTTAGTAGAAAGTACTGCAGACATTTGGGAAAAGATGAGACTTTTTCCTTTCCAGGCGATCTGGAGAGCTCTATTGAGAATTTTTTCTTGGATCTCCTCTAGCAGGAGTAGGTAAAATTTCAACTTGCCAGATGGCATGGGTGCAGAAAACCTGAAGACGTGTGTAGCAAACAACAAGACAGTTTGCCTTCAGTGTAGCTTAGGAAAGGTCCTAGGAAAGAAGCTAGTTATAGCTTGGACTTTGCTTGATAAATGAAGATCGTCCTAAATGCCGTTTGAGGTCTCTCCAGAGCCTGTGGGTGGCCTGTCTATTCTCACGTTAGTATTTATGTGGCTTTTCTAAAAAGTTTGTGAAATTCAGCATAACTTTTTAACCTACACTTGACTTTTTTAAAGGTAAAAACTTTTCCTGCCATTTTCTTCCAAGTTTTAATGGGAAAAGTTTATGATCAATTTTTAAAAGATTTTGTGGACCAGAACCATGCCAGTTTCTTCCACTGGGTTTCCAAACTCCCATTTCTTACCACACAAACATGAAGAGGGCCGGCAGCAGCCACGGGTGTGCTGCTTAGTTGAGCTGAAAGTGTTTCTGTTGTAGTCCTCTGAGTTTCTGAAAGAGATCGTGAACGCAGTTACTGTGATTTCCTGTACCTGGGACCGTCCTACAAATGTGCCAAAACCAAGCTGTGGCCTCCCACCTGAAGTCTCGGAGCCGTTCTGCCTGGAGTGTGTTCATACTGCCCTGCATTCTGGAGTGAAATTCAAATTAGCTGATGGAAAAAGTTCTTGGATGTGAATTAAAGAGGTTTTCTTTCTTTCTTTCTTTCTTTCTTTCTTTCTTTCTTTCTTTCTTTCTTTCATTGTAATGTAAGTGATAATGATTTCGCTTTCAAAAAGTTTTCTCTGAGAATTTAAAACTGCTTTCTTTCAGAACAGCTTTGGTATTTCAAGCTTAAAAATCTGTTTTTTAAATCCTGGCTGCCTACTCCTCTCCAGTCCCTCCAGGCACCGTTGTCTCTGGATGCTGCGTAGGTCTGAATGCCAAGAGTTAAGACAGTCTACCTCCTATAAATCAGGAGACAGCTTCATTATCAAAGTTATGTGTTTTCACCTTAATAGATAGCCAGACCTGGTGCTGGTGCCAGGCTCGAGCTTATCATGGAACCATCAGCACCGAGCCCTGGAATGTTCTTTGTTTGGATTATTTACTTCTTCTATAAACAAAGATTAGAGTAAAAAAATGTCAGTTCTGGGGCCCACGCGGCACCGTTACTAGAGAATCTCGGGGCACGCTGCAGGTTCAGTCCGCCACTCAGCACAGAGCCACCCTGACTTGGTCTCTGTAACTGACCCGAGTTCCGTTCTGAGGGTTTTGTACAGTTTATCTCATTTAATCTTCTCAATAGCTCTAGAAGGTACTTTCTTGTTTTCTTCTTTTGCTGATGAAGGAAAAGCAAGGCTGAAAATGTCAACAGTATTGCCCCATGTGGGTTTCTAGTCCCAAAGGAATTTGACCTTCTAGAGGCCTTTTTTATACTCACTAAAGAATTTCTAAAGATGTAGCTTTTTTAAAAATTAGTGTTATTAGACTTTCAGCTGTCTGTCACTAGGAGATGGTTCCACCCTTTTAATTTAGATTGTTTTATCAATACAGAAAGACTTTCAGGAGTGAGACCCTGTTTTCTTAAATATCACGAGCTCACTAAATTTTACCAAACTGAAACTATGCTTCAATATTTTGATGATCAATAATTTTTTTGAAAATTTACATTACATTTCCTGAATTCAGGAAAGAAGGAAAACTGCCGACAATCAAGCCATTTTAAGAGCAAAAATACCACAAAAGCTTACCACATATTCAGCACAGTTTGGAAGAAGTGCAGTTGTAGAAGAAGAAGATAGTTCACTGGGGCATCTGAACTTGATTCCTATAATCTAAATAAACCAGTTATTTCTAGAGCATCTAAGAACCTTGATTCTCTGTAAATGTTCTGAATTACTTCATTTTGGAACATGATAACTTGTCATTTATTCATGTGTAGTGTTGTGTTTAGTAAAGATAAATGATCTGTCTTTTGCAGAGATCAAACTGTCAGAGATGGATGATGTAACCAAGTTACCATCTGATAGGTTCAGGTGATTGGTGAATCCTTATAGATTCTGACTTCCCTGTAAAAGCTGGCTGAGTTTGCAAAGTCAGTGTACACTAATATTTTGTGTTAAATGAATTTGTTTTCTGATTCACTACAAGGTTGTTCTTATTGAACTATATTTCCTGGATGGAATCTCTTCAACTTAATAACTATCACTATAAATATGTTTAATGGCTTATTGGCAGAGTAAAAATTATATAGTGTTGGCATATGAAGAGACTCACATAATTGCTAAATAAAGGTACTTAAGGTATTTATAAAGGTGTCATTGATTTATAGTTTGTATAGCTGTACATATTTACAACATTCTGTTGACGAATAAAACTTTGAATAATATCATCCCTACAGATGTCAGTGATAATAAAAAATTTCCAGGTATAATTAGATATGCCTTATGTAGGACCTTTCTCCCAGATTGTCCTTAATGAGGTGGGCTTGTTGTTTGTTAAATTACAGACTGCTTAATCTTACTTTCTTTCTCTTCAGTTTGTCACTTTATCATAGGACTAAAGACCTGGTCCCCATACATAGGCAGTCATAATGATTCGGACTGGGTCCCCATTCTTAGGCAGTGATACTGATTCTGACCGGCTTGTTTTCTTTTTCTTTACTACATCTCTACTCTAGTATTTTATATTGTTAGTTTTTCCAAACTTTTTTTCTTGGGAAAAAATAGCCAAACCTCTTCTGATGTGGATTGTTGAATGATGACTTTAAACAGGACAGGGTCATCCATCACAGTGGACATGTTTATGGCACAGTGTGTGGAACAGGTCCCTGAAAGGGGAGAACTTTGTTTCAAATTTTGAACCTCAAATGTTCTCATTTCTAACTGTACACAAAACTGTTTGAGGGCAAGGGGGGGCATTTTTAAGACTTCAGATGTGTGTTTATTTATTTATTTATTTATATCCCATATGCTCTTCCCCCTCCCAGCCCCTCCCTTACAGAGTCTCTCCCTCCTCACCCCTTTCCCCTTGGATATCTCCCTGTCCTGGCATATCAGGCCTCTGCCTGATTAGGTTCCTTCGGTTTCTGCTTCATCCCTGCATTTCTTTTAGGCAGGATTAATTGTGGGTCGAAAGTTTTGTGGGTGGGTTGGTGTTCTCTTCCCTCCTGTGAAGGTCCTGCCTGGCTGCAGAAGGTGGCCTCTTCAGGTTCCATGTCTCCAGTGTTAGACATCTTGACTAAGGTCACCTGCATTGATTCTTGGGAGCTTCCAAGGGGCATGTTCTATGTTATACATTTTAAGAAATTATTTATAATTCTTTTATACTGTCTTCTATATTTCCTAGCAAACTGTGCACAGCTAGAATTTTTAATGCAAAAGTTCTCTTGCTGTGATAGATAATTCATTTAACCATCATATGGTCCTTAGCTCTGCTCTTGCAAGGAAGTCTTCTTGGTTAGGTTCATTGATTGCGTCTCAGTTCCATAAATGAAGAACATGTAAGGATGTGCATCTATCTACCTGGGCCATTTCACGAGGCCATCTGAAACCACCCTCCTATATTTATGTTTTTGTTTTGCCCTCTGAGAGATTAACACCATCTCATAGCCGAGTGGAGCCTGGCGACCAGTTCCTAGCCATTCTTATCATCAGAATATATGTGACTCTTGATGAAAAATCTTATGAAACTGGAATAGCATTAAGCTTTTATTTAAACTGAATTTCTTAACAATTCTGTCATGGACTTTGGTTGAATTTTTCTATGTAAGTTGGTGGCATCTTCAGACCTATAGTGGAAAATTATTCAAAAATCCTAACAAACAATAATATTTATTCTTCAAGTCAAGGTTTCACTCAAAAAGAAGCTTACAAGGCTTAACAATGTGTGGTGATATATAATGTTAAATGCTAGGCTTTAAAAGGTCTGAAAATAAAATGAACTTAGGAAAGCTTTTCTTTTATGTTAATACAATTCTTGTGTGTGTGTGTCAGAGTGTGCTCTCATGCCCTCTCAGAAGCCAGTGGTGCTGTCCACCTTTATTGTTGTCTTATTATAAATCTGGAGTTATATATGTACCCCTTTGTAAAGACATGAAGAGCAGAGGTTGATGGCATATATGTCACTCCACTTTTGTTCATCTTGATTTTTGAGATGGGGTCTCTCACTGGAACTCTTTGGTTCATTAGACTGTATGGCCAGAACTCCGGAGATGCTCCAGTCTCCACTTTCTAGTGCTGGGATTAGCAACATGCACTGCCACAGCCAGCTTTTTATGTTGTTGTAGGTTACCTGAATGTGGGTCCCCATACTTGTGTGGCAAGCACTTTACCCACTGAGTGAGCTCCTTAATTTCTACTTTGTTTTTGATTCAGAGTCTCTCCCTAGTTCCTTAGGCTTACTGACTAGACTTGGCTGGCTACTTAGTCACAAAATCTGTCTCTACCTTCTAAGTACTGGGATTTCAAGAGTATACCATCATGCCTGGTGTGTGGTTTTGCATATCAAGATCAGATGCCCATGCTGTATGGCAAGCACTGTCCCGTCTAATCTACTCCATTAGCCCCTAAACTTACTTTTAATTGAAAATTACTCATATACACTGATTAAAAAATAAATTAAAAAGCCAATACAATTTTTTTAAAAGCAAACAGAAGAATCCAATAGAATGTGTTACATCTCCCAGAGAGATCTCTGTTGGTTCTGGTTCTGGCTTTTCTAAAATATATTTGGGGAGATAAAATCAAAATATGCCATTTTATAAAAAGTAAAGATATTTTAAAATATGTCTCAGATCTTTATTTCTGCACCCTCTCAATCTACCTAGTACATGAAAGACTATATACTTTTTTTATAAGTATCAGTGACCTTCCCAGAGGTCAGAGCAATACAGACTTAGCTTCCTGTATTTCCTTTGACTGTTGATTACCTTCAAATCAGAGGACAATGAAGAAAGCTACCTAGCTATTCATCTGCCCCTAATGAGATCAGCAGCTGTGAAGATACGTTTCTGGGGCCCTCTTCATGACCCTAGAATTTTTATGTACCTCTAGATGGTGAAGTCTGAAGAGACCTTGCCCTCTTGATGCAATTCAGATAATCTAAGATCTCTGAATCTAAGGTTTTATTCACCTTTAGTCGACTATCTGTATGCCAACCATCTACACACCCATCTCAGTGAGTGATCATGAGAGTAAAACGTGTGAAAAGTGTTGACAAGCCTGGAAACTTTAAGAGTGTTATGTAAAAGGCTGGCCTCATCATTATCATCGGTTAAGAGATGTGTTGAAAACTGGTTTTCATCACTGACTCCTGAGGTAAGATATTTCCTCTGTTCCCCAAGAATTCTTGATGAAGAGAACGAGGCTTGCCCATCTTTATGCATAGTAGACTCTCTTCAGCACAGTGTTTAAAAGGCTAAATTAACTTTTCTTATACATGAACTGTGCCCACAAGATGCATACATAAGACGATACACAGATCACATGCGAGCACACACACACACACATACACACACACACACACGGATGTGTTATAGAATTAGCGTAGCAAACTTCAGAAAGCACATACTTTTATAGTGCTTCAGTTGTATTTGCTCATTTTTATCCACATGACCTCATGTAGATAATTACTAACTTCATTTCCCAAGTAAGGAAAGAGTTATATGTGGCATATCTAGTAAAGGATGGACCTGATTTTTTTTAACTCACAATGTAGGGCTGTAATCTATACTGTTAACCACTGACTTCTTGCCTAGTGGATTGTGTCAGAATACTGGCAGAGTCTTGATTCTATAGACAAAAGTTCAAATATTGATTTTAGTTATTAGATATAAAACCTGGGACAGTCAACACTGTATCACTCTGTGTATAGAACACTAATTAATACCCAGTCTCAGTGTGATCGTATATCAGAAGAGGTTGATATATACTATTTTGTCATTGGAAGTGCCGTTTTTCAAATCCATATTTAAAATAATCAAAAGGCAATCATTTTTCCTTTGTTTGTGCTGCTGTTATTACCACCAAGTTTTGAGACATGTGATCCCTTGGCTAGATTTGCAAATTCATATAAAGGGCCCTCATTTGTGACTAGGTATGGGAGGATGAAGCAGAAGCATGTGAAAAGTACATATTTAGTATTGGATACATTCTAGATATTTTTTAATGATCTGCTTTGGGTTGGAACCTTTAGAAAATTAAAAAAAATGAACAGGGTGGATTTAGAAAGTTAGAAGTGTAAATATTAAATAAGAAGGAAGTGGCAACGAATCAACTGAGTTGGAGACTCATTAAACACCTTTGGTTTGGTAACAAGAGCGGTTAATGCAGACTAGAGCGGGCTTAATGAGCCACGTCACGCCTGTCTGGAGCTTCAGTGGCTGAGTAGGATTTCAAATCAAGGTGAAAAGAGTCTTCTGAGAGGAAGACAGAAGAGAAGAGGGATTATCCTAGAACAAGGCTACCAAGATGGCCTACAAGGCCAAGATGTTCTTCACCCAGTTGGCTGGGTTGAACAGTCAAGCAAGCCACAGCAGCTGATTGACACCCTGGACTTCTGAGTGTGTAAATACTCAGCTGAGAAATGTGGTCTTCGTGCTTTTAGATACTTCTGAGTTTTCTGAAGGGTGTTGTTGTTGTTGTTGATGATGTTGTTTGGCTTTTGTTTTTGTTGTTGCTTGTTTGTATGAATGATTGGTTGTTTGGTTGGTGCTAAAGATTGTGACCTAGGGCCTCACAAGCAGTGTACACAAGCTTTACCACTAAGCCATCTTCAGATGATACTGACGTTAAACTAGAATGACACAGATCCCTGATTTCTGGCAACCTTTATGATATGCACAGCAGACTATTGGTGGTGGAAGATCCAATAACAGAACAGCCTACTCAACTTCTAGTTAAACTATTTAAAGAGAGGTTGTATTTATTTTATAGCAACACAGAAGGGTGAATATAAATGAGCTTGAGATACAGCAATGTGGTGATCAACTTAGAGTGATATTTAAAATGCTAGGCTACTGTATGATAATAATTAGCTAATGATAACTTAGTGGAAAACAGCAAACCAACTTCCACCTGACTTCAAAAGGTTGGTTGGTTTGTTTTTAATTTATCTAGGCTTCTTTATATTAAGACATACCTTGGGAGATTTTCATAGTAATTAAATGTAAAATATTATGGGAATGGTATAATGCCCAACAAATGATCAGAGTTCAATACATTTTAATTATAATTATTAGTGCCCACACTTTAAAGGTTGAATTTACACAATTTATGTGTTGTTTTATGAGTTGCATATTGTCTAGGATCAAACTCAGTATCTACACACTTAAACAAGTCTTCTACTACTGAGCCGTACCTTCAGCTCTATCTTTTGTATTTGTTCTTATTTAATGTGTACCTCTTCACCTCTGATGGTGAGTAGGTAGGGTAATTGTTATTAATGAATGATGTTTTAAGTGTGTACAACATTTGCAGATTGTGTATTATGTTGTATTTTTATATTTGATGTCCAGAAGCTGAGGGAAGATGATTTGACACTTACGTCTCCTTGAGTGTAATAGAGATGGGACCATAGGATTTGGAATCAGTGATAGGCTGGATCTAGGGCCTGCTCTTGTACTCAGTAACATGTGCTTTCCCAGAACTAAGTTCATAGTTCAAAATAATGGAAAACAGAGAGCGATTGCTTAAGAGTCCAACCCCATTTGTAGATGTAACTGCTGTTTCTTTCCAGGGTCTGCCCTTTGTCCTACATTTTATGATATGCTTCCCCAACCTCTTTATCTGAACAATTTCTGTTCAGTTCTCAACACAAGTACCACCCAACCCAGAGAGCTTCTGCATCTGTCTCTTCACCGTTACCATGTGTTTCCACCAGGACACTGTTACCCTTTGTCATCCGTTATTTGTTTGCTGTTTGTTTAATATCTCTTTCTTCTACCAGACTCTGGGTTCCAGGAGAACAGAAGACCTCGATTCTGTTAGGTTGTACATTTGGCTTCTAGTATAACATACACTATATATACTAAGCAGTCAGCAAATGTGAAGTTGAAAACAAAGCCATGAAATTAAGAGAATGTGTACTATTTGGACATGTGTCAGGGAGTAGAATGCCTGCTTTTGCTGATGGAGTTGCCTGGCTGACACTGAAACTCTAAGTTACACTTTCATCATCTAGGTCAGTGGTTCTCAGGAGTCACATATCAGATATCCTGAATATAAGATATTTACCTTATAGTTCATAACCGTAGCAAAATTAGCTATGCAGAAGCAATGAAATAATTTGATGGTTGTGGTCACCACAATGTGAGGCACTGTATTAATGGCATGATGAACGTTGAGTACCACTGTTCTCAGGGTATAGAATAATAATAACCGGGCCACTGAAAGGTTTCCTACGAAAATAAGATACCCAGTTTCCCAGTTTTGGTTTTAGATACTGGTTTCCCAATGTCTAAAAATTAGGCCTGGGTTGAAAACTGGGCATTTAGGGATCTCCTGCTTTTGAGCTTTGAAATGAGTAGAGAACCTCTAGCCGTCCGTCTCCAAGGTGTCATATACAAAATGTCTCCTGGGAGCTAGCCAGCAGGAACAGAGTCTGCACACTGCCCCCCACCGAAGAGTAGGTGGAAGGAGCCTGATCTCTGGATCATCCTGGCTTCAGAATAGGAGCATCAGGTATGTCCCTTGCCTGTTACTGATGGTGGCAGGACTATTAATTCAGTGTCTGCTGATGTGACCTGATGCTTACTTTAAGTCTTTAAGATAGAAAGGTACTGGAAACAAAACTCCATAGATTCTAACATGCTCAACGGCGGGGATGTGGGGGTTCCGTGTCAGGTTGCATGGCTGCTTGAATGTAGTGTTCTTATCGTTGTCTAGGAGTCTGCAGGGCTCAGTAAGGTTTTCCTGTTGTTGAGGCAGCTCCCTCCCCCTTCGTTAAGGATGTGGATCTCCTACATCTCTGATAAACAGAAGAAAAACATGCACCTGGCTGTGTTGTTGCCATAAATATTCAGATGATGAAAATTCTCTTAAATATTTAAAGAAACTGCCGAGCACGGCTTAATCATTTTATTGAGAGCTCTGGTTTTAAAACTTAAATGTCTGTTCTTAGGAATGAAGCCGGCAGGTTAAACTGCCTTAAAAATAAAGTGGCCCACAGTTGGATCGTAAACTCTCGACTGGCATTAAGGTAATTGTGCTTAAACACAATTTAGGGCTCTTTTGAATGTTTGTTGTAGACACAATAATGATGCTATTTTTAATCGTTCCATCCTGGCTCTGAAGAAATAAACCTAATATTCTTTGTGCATTGTGTCCTAAACAGAATCATTTTGTGGAGCAGACTATGAATACATTCTATGTCTCAGTAAAAATAAGGAATTATGGATTCTGGTACCATTATGTTTACAAAGCAAATAAAACAAAACCTCATTTTCTTCTGAATCTGACACTTCCTACAAGGGACTCAGCATTTTTTAAGAAAGTATTTTTAAAGACAGGATACTGTGTGACTCAAACTGGTCTTCTACCTAGTGTATATGATAGAAGGGCTTGATCCTAGAGCCACATATATGCTAGGCAGGCATTTAACCAACTATCTACAATGACTCCCTTTTGATAAATTGAACTGACTTGATGGCTGACACCCTTCGTTCTGGGAGCCAGGGTTCAGCTATGCAGGCCCCATCTAATATGCTCTAGCTAGCCTGCATTAAACCATGATAGAAATGTGAAAAACTGCACTTACTGGATAAATGGAGTCAAACCAGAACACTTTGGCCCCTGTGAGCCAGGCCTGTGCTAAATTCAGCCCCACGTGCTACTTTGGCATGATTTTAAATCTCTAGGCAAGACACGTGTTCTATTAATGGGGGGTCCTAGGAACCCTTTCGTTTGTCAGATTAATATTCATGTCAATATGCTGGAGGTTTTCAGTGCATGGTCTTATTAAGCCCACAGTAGTCTCCTGGCCTTCCTGTCCCCAATCCTAAGAGTGGATGGCATGACCTCTGCAGTGGGAATGCCCTCCCACACACATGGAGCAGAAAAAGAAATCTTTCCTTATCTTATAAGCCATATTTGGGGACCCTTAGTCTGATTTTCTCCCAGCTACCATGTTAGAACAGGGAAGTACAGCCCTCCAGTTGTCCTGTCTTGGTGTCTGGCAGTACTCATGGCCTGTCACCACCTTACAGGGGACAGAGACACAAGTGATGGTCACTCACTACTCTGCTCTCCAGCCTGCAGATTTCCTTACCACTCCAGCTGCTTATTTCCTCATGCTTTCCTCCCATTCCCAAAAGTGCACACTTACTGAGAATTCAGTGACCTTCTCCTGAGTTGAGAGATGGTCCTGACCCCTTCCGTATGGGCTGCCAAAATTTTGCCCCAAATTGGAAAAGATCCCTCTGAATAACAGCCCAAGTCCCCTAAGGATTTCCCTTCTCATCTCCTAGAGATGTCTTTCCCCATCTCTGATCACACCCTCTTCCTTCTCTCTCTTAAACTCTTCCAACTTCAGCCATACTTCTTCACTGCTATTCCATCTCCCTGAAATGCTTTCCCTGGTCACCAGATTGCGACTCCGAAGTCTTCTTGGGACTGAATACATTTCTGGCTACTCTTAGCTGATGGTTCCAGCCTCTCTTTCCCTCTGACATTTCAAGTCCGTCACCTCATTCTCAGCATGCACACCGCAGCTGTCCATGTTAGATGTGGTGTGGGTTGGTTTGTTTTGTTCAGTGTTTCCAGTAGGACCTCTCTTCCTCAGGGAAGGGGCTGTTTTGTTTTGTTTTGTTTTGTTTTGTTTTGTTTTGTTTTGTTTTTCTGTTTCATTCACTATTGTATCCCCAGTGACCAGAACAAAACACAAAGCATATGGTCAATTAATACTAGTTGAATGGAGAGCTGAATGAAGTTGGCTCCTGACTGCCCGTTCACTCTTATGGCTCATCAAACTTCTTCATATACTACATGCTCCTGTCTAATCAATCTATCTCCTGACTCTAACTAAACACACCACGGTTCCTCACATCCTCTGTGCCTTTTACTTTGCCGCTGTGCTGCCGGAGTAGAGCATCGTCACATGCTTCTCCTCACTCACTCGGGTCAGCTGAGCAGAGCAGTCTTGTGAGCATCTTCTACAGAGAGCACCAGTGCCGTTTGCTGACACTATACTAATGGCAGTGTCTTGGGTCTGTCTATTGCCCCGCACATTAAAACAGAGAAGTTGTGGGGCGGGGGGCGTCCTGGCTTTGCTTTTTCAGTTCCATTTCTAATGAAGGAGTCCCCTATGTGGTTATTAGCTGAAGAAGGGAGGGAAGGATATTAGTTCAGAGCTGTAGTTCAGGATTTCGTTTCAAGTGTGTATGTGTAGGGAGTGGTTAGAAAAGTTGTAAATGACCAAGCCATTTCTTCCTTTTTATACATACTCATGTATAATTAGAAATTTTATTTTATTCATTTGCAAAGTAGATACATTCTTACTATGTAGTCCTAAATGGCCTGAAAACCTCTGTAGAACAAGTAGAACAAGCTGGCTTTAGCTCTCCTCTCAAGTGCTAAGATTAAATGTGTGACCCACCATACCCAGCTCATTTTCTTCTAAACATTTAAACACATTTAATCTTACAATTTAAAGAGGTATTCTAAGTTTATGGCCTCTAACTTCAAGTGTTGAACAGATCTGAACTTAGTCTAACTCCAAAATCCATTGGGATGGCCTGTTCAGGAGTGGGGTGTGCCAGTCCCTGGTCTGTGAATCTTCTCTAAGAGTCAGACTAGAGGCTTCATGAGTGCTCTCTCTGTGACACTCTGAGTTCTTTCCAAAGAGGACTTAGAATAGAAACCAAACCGACATATTCACTCACTCACAATTTTTAAGGGAAGTAAAATCATACAAAGTCAAGGAGCTGTAAATCTGTCTCAGCACCACAGTAAAGATGATCACCAGTGTCCATGTTTGTAATAGCATGGTAATGTTTTGAATGTTATTTATACTCACAATAAAGGTTGTCTTCTAAGTCATGCCTCCAGAAAAAAAACAGTACTCCCATATTCAGTTGACTGTACACTCACTGTTGCAGGTTAGCCGTGGAGACTTAAGCCCAGTTTGCTATGAATGATTTGTAACTATGCTCTCTGTCCATCACTAATTGAGGAGACATTCCAGACAGAGAGAGAAAATTGAATGCACTTTTTCCACTTCCCAAAGGGTGGGAGCTCTGCTAGTTAGTTACTGGATATGTGATATGTGTTTCTAAAGGATAAGACTATGCATTGCATGCCTTCCCAGTGGCCTACACATCTCAGCAGGAGTCCCTTTCCTACTTTCCAGGTCCTTAAAGTAACTCTCAGAATGAGCTTTTGTTGTTTGGAGAACACCATTTAGGCTGGGAAATCACCAAAACAAGCAACTCACACATTTTAAGCATTTTATATTTAAAATATATAAACCTGTAGGCTGGCAAGATGGCTTGCCTGGTAAAATACTTGTTGCTAAGTCTGGTCACTTGAGTTTAATCTCTGGGACCCACATATTGGAAGGAGAGAACTGACTAACACAAGTTGTTTGTTATCCTCCACACACAGCCATACACACACACACACACACACACAATGTGTATGTATGTAACAAAAATATAAAAGTCTGCGGTTGTTCTCCAGACATTTGAGATTAGCCACCAACGCGAAGTAAGAGAAGGTTGTTCTCAGTGTAGTTCTGAGCTGACTTCTACATAAATCACAACCATGGTGTATTGAGAGGCTTTTGCCTTTGAGTACTATAATGTAAATTCAGAACTTAGACATTATAACTGGTTGTTAGTGTTGGGACCTGTCTTGAGGTGTTTCTTTGTATCTTCCTAGGGTAGAATAGGGCACTTTTAGTCTAGCATAACCTTGCTGAGATGAGGAGATATGAAATGGTTAGGCCATGTTCCCTGACCTCTGGGTGTTTAGACTAATGGAAAGGGGAGATGCGTATAACCTCCCTCCTCACTCTTTCCCTTCAAATCTGATGTCGATTTGATACAAGTCTGTATTATTAAAGAGCTGTAGTATACTTAGTTGAAACTTGAATGAAAGTGAGATTCTGCTTTCTTAAGAATGAAGGGCTTCTTACTTGGAGAGGCTTTATTTGAGTTAGACACTAAGTTAGATATGGTTTGGTTTGTTATTGGAAGAAATGATATACGTGCTGTTTCTTTTGCAAAACATTGTTTTCCTTCAGACAAATGAGAAACAGTAGTGTTGTGTTCATAATGTAGGCATTAAAGAAGCAGAAACTTCGGCAGCATTCACAGGAGTGAATTCACACCAGTGAGTCATCTGTGGAGGGACCTGAGAGTTCTGAGCATCTCTGCCTCTTCAACCACTGGATCTGAGTGCTCAGAAGGTTAGAAAAATCGGGGCTCCTTGTTAAAAATAGATCATTTACATCCCAAATGCTGCTCCCTCCCCCATCCTCTTCCCCTTCACTGAGAAGGTGGGACTCCCCTGAGTATCCCCTGACCCTGGCACATCAAGTCTCTGCAGGATTAGGCACATCCTGTCCCACTGAGGAAGGACAAGGCAGCCTTCTGCTACATATGTGCAGGGTGCCCTCCATCCAGCCAGTATCTGATTTTTGGCTGGTGGCTCAATTTCTGAGAGCTCCTAGGGGTCCAGGTTAGTTGACACTGTTGGTCTTCCTGTGGGGTTCCTATCCTTTCAATCCTTCCCCCACCTCTTCCATAAGTGCCCCCCACCTCTGACAGTTGCTTGGCTGTGGGTCTCTGCATCTGTTTTGGCCAGCTGCTGGGAAGAGCCACTTAGAGGACAGCTATGTTAAGCTCCTGTCTGCAAGTATAATTGACTATCCTTCTTAACACTCAAGAGCTTGCAAGAATGAGTCCTTTTACAGGTATCTCAGGCCCACCGCCCTGAGTTTGTCTTTGAGGAAGAAAGTGGGAAACAAAATAACAGTCTTCAAGGATAAATGATAGGGTTTATCTTTAGCATGCTATGTTATGGCACGTATGTATACGTGTGTGTGTGTGTGTGTGTGTGTGTGTGTGTGTGTGTGTGTGTGTGTAACACGCATGTATAAGGAAAATGAAAACTGTCAGAATTGGTGTAAAACATAGATTGTATTTGCGTCGACACCACTACAATATGGTGCTCCTGTCCTAACACCAGTCACGAATCAGTGACTGATTTCCAGAATGCTAAAGTTTTGCTGTATCTTAAAACTATTGTCTTTTCAAAGTAGATTAGTATTATTAAAAGAGGCCTGTTTGTGTAACACAGTGATCACTAGCTACAGGTTTACTTAAGCTTAAATTAGGCTACACACTGATTTCCTTAGCTGCAGAACCACATATCAGATATTCTGTAATAAGGAGAGCAGTGCAGTAAAGGAAGAGATTTAAAAGACTTACAGTAGAAAAACCGTCCCGTGGTAAGAAAATGCTGTATCATCTAAAAGTTGGTAACACTACGAGGGTACATCTAACACTACTGTTTTTGTTAAATGAACCATGTCATTAAAATTAAATCTAACTGTATCTCTACCTTTGTTACTGTTGTTCCATGAAAACTTAATTCTGTGAACCATGTATTTGTGATTTCCAATGCTGGCTTAGAAGGCTCTGTGATAATCTTGAAATTTATAATTTTAATGTAAAATTTTATACCAAATGGCCTTTTTAAGTTACTGTGGAAAACAAAGTTAATAGTAATGTGGAATCATGTTTAGTTTATTTTGTAATTTCTGAATTATTCTACTTATGATTCTGATAGACCTATTAAATAGTATTTTATTTTCTTGCTATAAGAAGACCTTATCCCTGTTTATGTCATTACCTTTAATTGTTTTTGTTGGCTTTGGGGGGAGGGATAGGTGTTTTGTTTTGCTTTGTCTTTAATATTTTGATTTTGATCTAGTTTAAACTTTAATCTTCACTCTTTGATTGGCTAGTGATTGACTCTGGCTGAATGACAATTAGGATTCAGTTATTATGCAGACACTTTGCATTGAGCATTTCTATTTTATAGAAGCATGCACTCCATACAGGATGGAAAATGTTCATTTAGTTGCTCATTAGAAGACAGATTGCCCCCACAAAGCATTTGAGTCAGTAGCTTCTATGTAGACAAAGTGTGATTTCCTTAGTTTCTGCCTTATTCATGTAACTCACACAAGTTACTGCATAGATTTTCAGTTGGTTTTAAATGTTCTGCCCATGTTCTCTCGTGGTACCTCAGGGTACCTCGTGTTACCTCATGTTACCTCGTGTTACCTCATGTTACCTCATGGTACCTCATGGTACCTCATGTTATCTCATGGTATCTCATGGTATCTCATGGTACCTCATGGTACCTCAGGGTACCTCATGTTACCTCGTGTTACCTCGTGTTACCTCATGTTATCTCATGGTACCTCATGGTACCTCATGTAATCTCGTGTTATCTCCTGGTGCTAGTCCTGCTTTCAGTACTGTTGCCATTGGTTTGATTATTTAAAGAGAGATATTTAAAATAGAGAACAGGCTACCTAATGCATGTTTATTTTTTCATATTTTTGATGAAATTAAGATATGTTAGGTTGGTAAGAAAAGTCTCTTTTGAGTTTGACCAAAATTAGAAATCACCATTGCAGTGATTTTTGAGCTATCCTTATCAAAGTGATACACCCTTAATCTAAGTAAAGGCAAGATGGTGATTTTCTGTCGGATACAGCTTGGATAGGTGGTTTGTAGCACAAAGGAAAAATAAACAGATCCAAAGGGAAGGTAATGAATAGGAGTCCAGTAGTTTTGCCTAACTGACCTGTTGAATATTTTGGCATTGAACCCTTTATTTTAAATGCAGATTCTGTCCTGTTTCTCCATTGGTCATGGCAGGTGCATGATAGGAAGGTGGATTCTTCATGCTTCAGTGCTGATTCTGTATTAGAAAGATGAAATATGCACAAAACAGAAAGGTATTTTATGTAGTAATCTTCTCTGTTAAGGGATGAGGAGAATGTCTGCTTTTGGAGATCCACCTTCACTTCAGGAAATCGGCTTCTAGTCTCATGCAGCCACAGAGATGCCATCAGAATCTTCAGATTGATCAAAGTTACAGTTTCTGGAGACAGCTTCTCGCCTTCTCCTCCTGGGAATTGCTGGGGTTCAGTGCTCTCTTTGGTCTTATTTGAGTGGTATTTTACCAGTCAGACAAAATAATATTCAACTATTAATATCGTTCTGCTAAAACAGTTTAGAATAAAGATTTAATGTTCTCTTTTCAATGAAGAGCCGTGCCCACCGTGCAGGACTGTAATAAAAGAGAAACAAATGAGGCAGCTCAAAGTTATAGCTCTCCATGGCTTTTAGTACTCTCATACATTTTTATAAAACATACATCAGAATTCTGAGTCTTAAATGGGTTATTTTTAATGCAATTGTATTCAGATGTAGACCGGAGAGTAGCACTGTCCTCCTGTGAGATTTTACTCTATCCCAGCAAATAGGGCCACTACTGAACTTGTGTGTCCTGCTCTTTTGGCTGGGGGAGGACAAGTGACACCTGCTGAGCTTCCAGCGATCTTCAGGTAATCTGGTTCAGCCCCAGGCACAGCTTCTTGCCCTTAGGCAGGCAAACGGAGCACTGCTTTCTTTTCTAGTCTTCAAAACAGGACATAGGAGATGCCACTTCAGGATTCCTCCACTGGACTTAACAGGCTAAGTGAGATTAAGGATGTCATGTGAATTTCCCACACTGGTAGTTGGCACCTCCCCCACCCCATAGAAACTTTGGAGAACTTAAAATAAATGTTTATAGGAATGAACCGTGCCAAAGAGTTGACCATTTGGATCAGATTGGATGAGTGTCGTTCAAAAGGTGTCTTTCCATAGCTGTGAGGTGTTGTGTAGGGAGGTTCATATAAAAGTATAGGTTGGAAACATTCTCCCTTCGCAAGCCTGAGCATTTAGCCTAGCTTCGAGTGAAAATAGGAACACTGGTGCGTCTGGACCAGGAATGGCCCTGTGGTTTCTACCTCCAGAAGTGTAATTGCCATCCCACCACAAAGAAATGACTGGAATTTAGCAGTAAGGTCTTCCTCCTGGCATCTTCCCTGCTTGCCAAATGAGAGTGGAAGAGACCAGGAAGACCTGAGCTAGATGGATCACTGTGGTGGATTGATTTGACGGGCCTGACTTCCTTACATTACAGAAGCCGTCCCTAAAAGACATTAGCCTCCCAGCAGAGAACGGGTATGCACCATGCAGGAAGGTTGCCAAGGTCTTCAGGGAATCTTGAGTGCTTTAGGGTAATTTATTTTCAGAAGGTTTGAACAAGATAAGACCAGGAGAAGAGGAGAACATGGAGGAAGGTGGGAAAGCCAAGAAGTGGGTGCCTCTCCCTGCCGGTACAGCATGTCCTCAGCAAACCCAGAAGCAAATGTTTTCTTTTTTGTGTGTCTTGGGAATGTTGTGATAGGTGAGGAGAGACGTCTTGGTCCATGGTTTTTATTTTGGCTTGGTTTGATTAGGGTTTTGTTGTTACTGTAAACTCCATCAGCGTGTAGTAAGCCCAATGGTAAAAGAATTATCTAAGCAAGGGGAAGGCTTAAGTGAGTCGGAGAGTCATTGGCGTCTCGTGGTCCCAGCTATGGGTAAGCCCCCTTTTCTACTTTAGAACAATTTCATTCCATATTATTAGGAGCGGCGACTTAGTCCAAAGAAGGACTTCCTGAGATTCTCTCAGAGCCAACTAAATCGTCACATAGGTTCACACAGTGGGAATCGGAGATACTGCCTTGCACTGGCGGGTGCGTATGTGTGTGTGTGCGCGCGTGCGCGTGGGTGTGAATTAAGGCACAGCATTTGAAAAATGTCTTAGAAAGCACAGGAATAGTGAGTTCTTTTTTGTTAGGGGACATTATGAAAGCTTGGCAGGCCTCCTCCCCCCTCGCCCCTGATATTGTGGCTATAATTATAACCTCAGGGATATTGTGTTCTCAAACAAACACTCAAGCTCCCAGATTCCAGGATGCCTGAAGCCAGGCATCACATATGGATGTGTATAACAAGGCCCCTTAGTAATCGCCCTCATCACTTGTCATTGGCTTGCCCCCTCTGACAGTGGAAATGTCTTCATAGGCTGTGTCTGCATATTGCTTTTGTTCATTGTAGGTATTGTTGCGTCTGTTTTAAACAATGAAGGTCCTTGAACAATTCGCTTGAGCGCCTGAAACCAAGCTCATGAGAAGCTGCACACTCATGTCACTGTGTACTCTCCTTCAGAAATTTCTTCATGCTGATGCTGTGTGCCATTGGAATCTGGAATCATTACAAAAAGGAAAATTAGATCCACTTGCATACCAGCCAACTCTGTTTTTAACACATGATTATTTTATTGGGGTATACATTAATTAATCCTGAAATAGAATCCTGTGTGACATTCAAAGTTGTGTTGAGTAGCTCGGAGTTTAAATATTTTAGTTTTACAACTCTGTTATGTTGGCAGCCAACAATGGTGTCTCAGTGAAGCCAGCATATGAGCCCTGCTTGCGATGACATCTGGAAAGCTTGTTTTATCTATAAGCACAGTTGTAGACAAATGAAAGCAGACAGATGTAAGGCTGGGGTGGCATCTTTGCCTCGAGCACTCTCTGGCTGTACATTTTCCAGTGTGTCAAAAACAGGGAGCTTTTTGTCAGGGGTGGAATAAAAACATTCTGTCACATCCGTGTACCAGCTACTGTGCTGAATTTCCTATGGTGTAAAATTGCATAGTTGATTCAAAAATTAACAGGAGGAACAGTTAGTTAATAAGACATGCCTAAGCGTAACAGGAACTTCTCACCAAGGCAGAGAAAGAATTTGTTATTTTATGAAGACAATCAACAACCACTTTCTCCTGGGAGAGCCAGGCAAATACAAGGATTTGGCTAGAAGGTAGCTAGGAGTACCAGCTAAGATTTTTTTTATGTATTCTTTATTGGACAAGATTTATTAAGCATTAACTCTGTACAGAGTGGCATATGTAGCAGTTTGTGCTTCCGTGTAGGATGACGCTCAAAGATGTGCACTGAACTCTGGGAGCCAATGGCATCTCTTGCGGGCTGTTCTCAAGTCTTGGCTCAGGGGCCATTGTTACAAAAAATTTATACAAGGCCATCTTGCCTTTCTTCCTACCTTGTTTAGTTTATCGTAGAAATAATTATCCCCTGAAATAAGATGCACATGCAGGCTTCTATCCATACTGGCTGGGGTTTGGGTTAAAACAGATTCTGTTTGACATTCTTGATCTTGTAATAGCAGTGGGATTAGTATACCTGCTACAGGGTGTGAAATGAGTATTTTCATCTCCAGGGATTTATAGCTCCCTGTTCCATGGCATATACTGCATACACCATGCAACCATTGCTAATTGTTATGAAATATGTTTCACTGAAAGTTTAGGAAGCCTGGATGGAGTCCTGCTTAGCATCTGTTTAAGGACTGGGTTGGCTGCTCACAGCCAAAACCACATAGCTTTATAGTACTGGAGTCTTGTATCTGCGGAAACCATGCAGATACATATAATTAGAGAGCAGTGAAGTGGAGGGGTTGGAGGGAGGGGAAGAGAATATAGGGAAATGAAATACAGTCAGCTGCATGTGTCAGGGCATACGTCTCTCTCGGTTCTAACAGCACAGTGTGATTGTCAGTGGCCCAAGGTCTTTGAGAATTTTCATTCTCATGTTCTCTCTCTCTCTCTCTCTCTCTCTCTCTCTCTCTCTCTCTCTCTCTCCCTCCCTCCCTCCCTCCCTCCCTCCTCCCTCTCTCTCTTTCTCCTTTCTTTAACAATAAAGTTGCATTGCGCTGTTAAGGGGTTGAACATAGTTCTCCATTTCCTGTCCCATCCCCACATACCATTACCAGACCTTTCAGAATGCATTGTGCCGTGACCCACTGAGCCCTGGTAAGTGCCTTTGCATGTTCAAAACGATGCTTTTTTGTTTTACATGCAGTTAGGCATGGTGGAGAAAATATATGTGTAATTGAAAATGTACAGCAAATTGCCATTTGTACCTGCAAAGACTGAAAGGTCCAGTCAGATGGACCCACTGGTGTTAGTGACACCTGAGTGGACTGATGGTCTGGCTAAGCAGAGCTCCTGGACCTTCGCCTGACTTTTCACTATAGCTGTCTGAGGAGATCAGTGATTCTCTCCCTGTTCTCTGAAGGACTCGGCTGATCTGAGCGTCCCAGAACCTGAAGGTTTCAACACTGCGCAGGGTGATTGCTCTGAGTTTATTCACTGAAATTGGAAACATAGCAGCAGTCTTCTCTTAATCCCCATGATCTCAGTTCTGCGAGATAGCATTGGAGCTACAGTCAACTGATCTCATAAATTATCTGCAGCCATAGAGTCCAGCAGCCAGAAAGATTTCACGTCTCATCGTCCTTCTTGCTGGTTTTAATGAATGACTCTTTAGTGAAGAGTCTTGGAGTCAGTTTTTGCAGTCTGTTTCATCAGCGCCAACTTAAAATTTAAATTGTTACAATACAGACCATAATCCCTTCTTGTGTCACTCTGCATAGAGGAAGTGATTTGGGTTTTTTTTGTTTTGTTTTGGTTTGGTTTTTTCTACTTTTTAGTTCAAGTTTCTAGTGCTGAGTCTTTTAGACAATTTAAAAATGTTTGCCAACACTGTGGGGGACACAGTGGGATATAACAGCAAGGACTGTGCTGATACCAATTTGGTTTATTTATAAGTTAAATGATTCTGCTAAATCTGCCACAGTATTATTTAGTCATCTTGATTCAAGGAGAAATATCCCTTATGATGCAATCTCTTAGAAGACTATCTTTGGACTAGAGGAAAATCATTCTCTTAGGCACATTAAAATAAAATTATGGATCTGTAATGCTCCCACAGTGTCAGGAAATACTAATTTGTCACCGACATATATTAATGTTATATTATTGTTGACTATTACTAGAGATAGTTTTCAGTGTCTAGTAGGTGCCACATGCAGTGCTAAGTGTCTTACCTGCATTTGTATCTAATATTTATTAAGTGTTCCGTATAGAAGTGTAGATCATCGTTCATGATTCTCACCGTGGTCCCATGGAGCAACCCTGGTGTTCCACTGTCACCTACTCTCATCAGTTAGGACAGAGATGTCTGCCCTTGCATATACTCCTTGCATGTGGACTATATTTGTTTAGGAGAGGAAAATAATTTCCTTTTCAGTGTTGACATTTACAGCCTATTCAAAATACATTTTTATATATTTAAAATACATTATAAATATAATACGTTTGGTATATGTTTTGCCCTCAGCCTTTTACTAGTTGGTAAATTAACAGCAGATCAGCAGTGGCAGTGACCCTCATCCTAGATTTTGCTCAGGCACGGAGATGAAGAAAGCCAGGTCAGTCTGTGTGCTTTGGAGTTCCTGGAGCTGGAATCCCACATTGTTCCTTGTGAGCCCCACTTTGCTCTGTCTGTAAAATGAAGGGGATACTATTTATTCATGAGACCTATGTATAAAAATGGTACCTGCCACTTCGTAAACATTGTATGAATATTAGCTGCTATAATTATCTTTCTGGTAATAAGACCAGAAAGATATGGGACTCCGCTTACAATTTCCAGAGGTTAGAAAACATTCGGTGAATGTCAGCAGTAACTACTATTCCAAAGGTTAAACTAGCACAGCTTACTTAAACTGTTACAAACAGCTAAATAACCTGACAGATTATTAACCCTAGGTGCATAAAGAATTTAAACCTCAAAATTCAAGCCGTGCTGTATTAGCCTAAACTTAACACTTGGAACATTGGCATCTGTCCTTTTAAAAATGACTGCTGGTCTAGCGATAAAAGAAATTGTTCCTCTGAGATTGTCAGTTACACAGCGGTTGTCTGATACTTACAGTGGCACAGAAACAGAAACTTCTAGGAAAATACAGTAACATGGATAATTGTAGAATTTAGATGTTATATATCAGAGTGCTTAGCATATATTTTTTTTCAACTTCTCCATATATTTGTAAGTTTTAATAACTCTTAGAAAGACTTGACACTCATAACCCCTCATATTGGCTCAGGGAGTAGAGCAATACTCTCTGAACTGGAAGCCTTTTCTGACACCCATACTCTCTGTCCTGACCCATGTCAAACACATGCCCTCACTCTCCCAAGTACCATTTTAGCCACATTTGGAACAATGTTTCCAGCCACTAGCTTTGCCTATCGAGGAAGCCATTGTTTTTTATGACTAGGATTTGCATTTGTGTGTTGGTCATCTGTTTATCATTGATGTCAGCTCTTCTTCTTAATCAAAGATGCCAAATCTTTAAGAAAGCTGTCAGGGCAAGGGCCACAAGACAGTTACTTCACATTAATGGCACTTTTCACGGTGACTTCCAGGCATCTGCCAGCAGCCATGCAGTTAATGCAGAGCCTATATTTTCTGCAGATAATATGCAGCTGTGTATTTGATGGTCTATACTCACTACATCTGTCACTTTTTTGATCTTATAATTGGGGTTAAAAGATGTTTTTAAGCTGAAAACTCCCTTATGCTAACACTGTTCATTGAAGAATAAAATCAGAAATTGGGTTATAGATGACATCTAAGGAAAAGGCAGTGTCTTGTAACTGTGAGGCGTAAGTATCAAGTTGAAAACATTCGTGTTCTCTGTCATTTATGTCATGTGCCTTTTAAGGAAAAAGCTCATTGCGGTAACATTAGAAAGTGTTCCTCTCTTCTCACTCCAGGCCCTGAATCTTGTATTGAATTGTGGGTCTGCTGCTGTCAGCTGATTTAGTGGTGAGGTCTACAGACAAGCCAGTCAGTGACCAATGTCAGTACTTGGTCTCTGTGCATCTCCTTCAGACATTTAAGGGCTTCACACAAATCGGAAAGCAGACCAATCCTTTCCATGCCTCCAAGGAGTCAAGGACAGGGAGGCAGAGTTTAAGTCAGCAAGGAAAGACTAGAGCCCAGGAAGAGCCGTGGGGTAACGAGAGGAATGGAGCTGCTCGGAGGCAGGGCAGGTTCTGCTATTCTCCAGTCATTTGTTCGTAGGGAAGCTAAGGAGGCAGGGGTTCGTCTGGGTCTTTGAGGTGATAGTTGCTCAGTACCTATAACATTCAGATAAGGTCCAGGAACTTCCCAGAGTAGAGAAGAGAGCTTGTTCTAGGAATTAGTGAAAGAGTGCCAATTAGTCTTGCCATGTCTACTCTCCAGAAACATAGGGATGCTCCACCTTCTGGGAATAGCATAAGGGAACTCGCCTTCAGGATTGGCATACAAACAGAATTAAAATTGCTTTCATTTAAGCTTGGTCTCACTACGTATCCGTTCCTTTTCTGTTGCTGTGTTTAAGATACCATGACCAAAAGCAGTTTGTGGAAGGAAGAGTTGGTTTTAGTTCAGAGTTTCCTTGTGGTAAGCATGACACCAAGCCGCAGGCCTGGTAGCAGGAGCAGGAAGATGAGCACTCATATCGTCAAGAGCACATAGCACAGCCCGACTCCTGAAACCCGTTTCCTCTAGCCTGGACATCTCTCCTAAACCTTCTCAAGCAGTGCCACCGACTGGGGCCTCTGGGGCCCATTCACACTCACACCCACCGCTACATGCTGTTTAGCTCTGGCTAGCCTCGAACTCTCTCTGGAGACTAAGGTGGCCTTGCACTTGTGGTGGTCCTCTCACATCTGCTGCAGAATGGCGGCCTACCGTCGTATGCCACTATGCCTCCCTTAGAGTTTTGATTAAAAAGGAAAAGTTAGTTACGATGAGGCTGATATTAAAAGGGTATATGTACTTGAGTTAACATCATTTTTATAGGGTTATGAGGTGATAATCTAGATCTATAAAATGTTTCCTAGAAGAGCTCAGGTTTTCAGCATTTTTTTTGGAACAACAAGAAAATAATGCAGAATTTTTGTTGTTCATTGCTTGTTTGGGGAAGGTAAGCACAATAAACTAACCTTTAAAACAAGCTTATATAACAGATCAAGAAAATACTGTAAAATCACTCCCTCCTTGTGGAAAACTCTCTGATGGTCTTGGTAAGACTAGCCTTACTCTTTCTTGTACAGTGTAAGTCTGGCTTACTATAAATATTAGGTAACGGTTTTCTCATATCTTTAGCAAGGGATATTTTTCTTGAATTGCTATTCTGCCCAGCACTTGGGAGGCAGAAGAAGCAAGGCAATCTATCTGTGAGTTTAAGACCAGCCAGTGCTATATACTGTGACCCTATTTCAAAAAAGAGGAGGAGGAGGCAAAAGAAAGAAAGAGATAGAAACCAAATACTAGTCATGGAAGGTGCTAGAAAAAGGTTTAAGACTCAGGAGCTGAAATACTTTGCACATTTTAGAACTTTTAGAAAAATACAGAGGACAGGATTCCAAGACTAAAGTTGTACTTATAAATAGCAACATAGACTTGCAGGAATATGACATGTTTAGTACGAATATTGGTTTCTGCTCTGCTAAACTCTCTCATTTAATACCTACTGTGTGGAGGACAGAGCTTATAGGTTACAAATGACAGTTTATTATGACGAGTAAGAGAGACCTGTGCCTCCTGCCCTCAGGAAGCTCAGAGATTGATGGGAGATGGTGACCAATCAAACTTCAACAGTTTCTTGAAAAGAGAATTTACAAAGCAGAGAATTTACAAGGCCGTAAATTGCTTCCTCAATGAAGTGGTCTGTGAGCAGAGATCTGAAGGAGGAGTTGCCATTGATTAGAGAAATGGTAGTAACAGAAGACTAGAACCTCAGTGCTGCCGTTCCAGGTGTGCAGAGGGAGACTCGGTGATGGCATCAGGCCTGTGTTTGGGTATGTGTTTGCCTTTTGTGCTCTGCTCTGGTTTTCCTAGTCCTTCCAGAACTTGCCTAGGATAACCACGCACAGGAGAGGATGTGCAGTTTCCATTATAATGAATCATAATCCTCTGTTATTTTATGTGATGAAAACTACCAGCTCTGGTGGCAGATCTTTAGGAGGAAGCTCTGCCCTTTGTGAATGGTGGATGAAGCCAACCTGTTGCTCCTCAGATGCCTTTTCAGGCTGTCCGGAGTGGGGAGTTGATAGGAGATCTCTTGGACATGGGAGTTGCCTCACTGTTGACAGAGAGACATGGCACATTGGATTAAATTAAATTAGGAGCATGTGTGTGTTTGAAAAAGCAAGCTAATGAAGGAAAATGCATCAAAAGGATTTATGGTGAATTGATTAAAATATTTTCTCCATAGAAAACCCTTCCAGCTTAGCGCTTAGAATGTTAAGGCTATCTGTGCAGCTAGGCCCTCCAGGTCCTCACTTGCGTTTAGTGTGCATCTGGGGGACCTAACTTCCCTTCGAGCATCCGCTCCTTCTGTAGCATTACTCTGTTGCAGGCAAAAGTATTCCCAACCTGCAAACTGAATTGCATAGAGGGAAGAGGATAAAAGACACTATTTGATTTATTAATTTCTAGTGGATTAGAACTACAAATGTTTGCTATGTTTTTAATTTGAGAAGTAGAGAGAATCACAGCAGCTTTTAATTATGCATTTTGTGTAATGCAGCTCTGAATAGAGCAGAACAAAATTAAAATTGTGGATCAAATGCTAAGTCTGAGTGGATGCTAAAGTGAGCTGTAGTGTAATGCTAATGGCTTTGCGTCTTCCTGGCAAGATGTCAATACTGGCTCTAATCACATTAAGCACAGAGCCCATTAGCTTTTCCTTTGCAGCAGCGTGCATACACAAAGCAACAAACTGCGAGTTCTGAAGTAACCTGACTTTTAAAAAATTCCCATGTTCAGGCTAAGAGGCAGGTCTATAACCTGTGCACTGTGAGAGTAGGTGGGTCTCCAATGGTGTTTGTACACAATATATTCTTTATCAGTATAGGCAGATTAACTGCACCTACTATTATCCCTGGCAAATGCAACCTAATGCTCTTATCTTCATAAACTTAATAAACCCATGCTACTTTCACAGGAACAAAGTTTTTCTGGACTTCACTATGGCATAAAATCAGATCTTGTCTAGTATGGTATCTAGGGAGATGAAAGGGCTTTTTAACATTTCCTTGGCTCTTAAGTGGCATGGTATCTTCAGTCTTACTTTATGTAGTTCCGTTTCTATGTGGAAGCCGGAATGGAAAAGTCTGATTGAAGTTCTTTGGCTTCAAATCTATTCAGGCTCCATTTAGGTAGCACATTCCTAAAATGAGCATACCACATGGTGTTCATCCCAGGGTTTCCCAGGGTCTGGGAGAGGCAGAAGGAGTTGTTTCACACAGGAATGTGGTCCCTATCTTTAAACTGTCTACCAATTCAGCCCTTTTTAAGTGTAACTCAAATGCATTGCCCTTTTCTGACGTTGTCACCCCAGCAAGATACATAAGAGTGGATTTTCAGCAGCTGTGATATAGAAAAGCTTTATTGCCAATCTGTGTAGGATTGGACTCATTTTTCTTCCCAAGCCTTCACTCTTTGGTACATACCCAGAGCACACTCAGTCTACAGTGTTGCGAACTGGAGCTCAGTGTTCTCCAGTCTGCACTAACTGATCACAAGGGAGTATAGTGCTTTAGTGTTCCTTCAGGCTTCTAAATAGTCTTTGAATCTGTCCCCTCTTCTCTGTGTAATCTCATTCTCTCCTGTGATTCATAGCTAACTTCCCTAGATATTCCCTTTTTTTCTGTTGCATTATGAATTTTTAAAAAGTGATAAAATTATTCATCTGTAGACTCAATCTCTTTTCCCCAAGTATTTATTTGTTAGGATGATTACTGCTAAGTTCTGTTTAATTGCAAAGGCACACTGACTTGCTTACCTCTTACAGTTGATGTTGTGGATGTTGTTGGTGCAGGTTGCAAGCTACAGTTTCCTTAGAACTTGAAAGTAAATACTACTTCAAAGTTGGCTCTCTTCTCTGTTTATCTTTGGTATCAAAGATGTAGAGAATTTGGAGGGACATCACACAAGTTTTTAAATGATTCAGATAAGCTATAATATCACACAATTGCTCAGCAAGTGGTAGGACACTCTTCAGTGAATCTGAAACCTTTTGAGTCCTTCATCATCATCATATCTTAATGAGACACTTAGGAATGAAATTGAAATCTCTTTGAGTTGGGCACAGAGTGGTGAAGTAATTGCTCAAGTGTTCTCTTGACAGACGTTGAACTAGGACTGATTCCAGAAAGAGGTTCTCTTTCATTTTTACCTCTTTAAAATTACTCCCATGTTGTCTTTTATTTCGGAGGGATTGACTTTAGTTCCTTAAAGGGATTCGAAGTGTACCTTTCTATAGTTATGCTGTGACATAAATTTCTCAGAATATTTCAAGTATTCTTGTAGCTGTTGTCAGAGTCCCGTGATGAGAAAAGGTAGGATCCCTTCTGAGGATCAAAGGTCTGAAACGGAATCTTCTTGGTATCCTACAGCAAATGTTCTTACAATGATACGTATCCCATGCTGGGACCACTTCATGGGAAAGCAGACGTAGTTGCTCAGCTGGCTCCAGAGTAGCCCCCTGAAGGTGTGGATCCCACCACTCTTTCTTCTGGGTCCAGATCTGCCTTAGCAGTCTGCTCTAGCTGCATCGGCTGCTCTCTGCAGAGCACTCCTGTTGGAGTCCACACTTCCAGTGTCTGTGACATGTCCACATTTTCACATAGCCACCAACACTTGATGTCTGGAAGCGTTCTCTGCAAATCAATATCAGCAGGGCTATCACCAGATACTGGACTCTTTGACTCCTTTGCTAAGGCATTGCTTCTCAGGACTACCCGCCCCTACAAACAATTCATTTAATATGCATTAGCACCTTCAAAGACAGAATTCTGTGGCATGTCCTCTGTCTGGTCTACATTAAATAAAATCCAATAAAATTGCTACTAAAATGTTTTTTAAAAGTAAGGGATATAAGTTAAGGCTAAAACTTGTATTTAAAACTTGTTTACATGTGAAGGCTAGAGACTGGTGCAGGACTGTGGGTATAAGGAAGGCAGCCTGAAAGAGATAAGTGACTTTTTTTTTTTAACCTTTGAGGCTCACATGGTCTCAAAAGAATACGTACAACCAGCCACCAGCATGAAGACAAAGCTCTCAGCACCCCAGTAGCAAAAAGGCTAAGTAGCAAGTAATTAATGAAACAATGTATTTTAACTAGGTTTCTATTTAGTCAGCAGCTTGTCAGCTGCCTGTGTGCTGGGCGTTATAAACAGGAAAGTTGACTGTTTCTGCTGCCACATAGCCCAGTTTCAGAGCTGATCTTTGTGTTGCTGGAGATAAGGACAAACAGAAGCTAAAGAGTGCACTTCCCATTCAGACCTGAGGCTGAAACACGGCTGTAAGCTGTGTTTCCTGAGAAAAGGTTTTTAAACTCTCCAAACCTTAGCTTGCACACAAGAATACCTACTTCTAGGAAGTTGTTGGGAGAACTACTCAAAATGCCATATATAAAATATATAGTGAGATAAGTCATAGGAAGAAACTATAGCAAAAAAAAAAAATGTTGGCTGGTGTTAATACATGAGTAAGAGGAGGGGGCTTCTCAGAGTAGCTGGGCCATCAGTGAGAGCATCCCGGAGGAGCTAAGAGACGTTTGATGTACCATCTAAAGACAGAAGTGCGAGTTCCTTAGGACAAGATGCCCTGTGCACGCTAACAGAAAGGCAGTCAGTAACTTAGAAACAGAACTGGAAGTGTGTTCCAGAACCTTGTGGGCAGATGCTCCTGGAACATAAGAAGGTAAACAGGGAGAAAACGCACTACATGGGTCGTCCCTTCTGGAGGGACTTGTTCCTGTAAAGAGGTGTCTTGAGTTTGTACTCTGTGATAGTCATCTGAGTGCCTGGATTTTAAATAGCCCATTGAGCTGAAAATTATAGGTAATATTAAATTTCTGGTTTCTCCTTGTCTTATTTCAATTTTGTTTGATATTGTAAGATTGTATATATTACTTCAGTGTAATATTATACACACACACATGCACACAATTTGAACATGATATTCAGCCAGTCACCCAAGTATATACAGCTATAGTTATTCCTATGGCTACTGTATATTCTGATTGACTTCTGTTTAAATTGACTACTGCTTGGCCTGTCCCATAATTTAAAGCCTTTACTATCACGTCTGTAAATAAAGACACCTACAGCCGGGCGTGGTGGCGCACGCCTTTAATCCCAGCACTCGGGAGGCAGAGGCAGGTGGATTTCTGAGTTCGAGGCCAGCCTGGCCTACAAAGTGAGTGCCAGGACAGCCAGGGCTACACAGAGAAACCCTGTCTCGAAAAACCAAAAAAAAAAAAAATAAAGACACCCAAACAGTGCTGAGTTAATGTGTTGTCATGACTGGTCAGTCTTTGGGATATGCCAAGTCCTTGGAGAACTTTGGGGAAGGGGTAAGATAATTAAAATTCTGTTAGAATTTCCCTTGAATCCCCATGAGGGCTTGGTGGGCATTAACGAAGATGTCACCTCCTAGACTATGTAAATCTACTCGTGTAGTTCATGATTTAGAAGCACTACCACTGGCTTTGATGGAAGACTTGGGAAAAGGAGCAAGCATGATATTTTAACGTTTTAAAGATCACTGAACAGAAAAGATCCTTTGAATTTTTAAAGAGACATCAATTGGAACATACTACATAAAAATACTGAAGGAAAAAGTAAAGATTCTTCTTTGTTCAAAATATTCAAAGAAAGTACGTCTGGAATGATGCCTCAGTGATTAGGAGCATTGGCTGTCCTTGCAGATGACCCTGGTTTGGGTCATAGCACCCACATGGCAGTTCACAACTGTCTTTAAGTCCAATTTCAGAGGATCTGACTCCCTCTTCTGGCCTCCAAGAGCACCAATCATACACTTATATACATGCTGAGAAAACATACACATAAAAAAATAAATAAGTAAACCTTCAAAATATTCTGAGGAGGAAATGGGTATGTTCAGTAAACTAGCAGTACACACACATGTCGAAGTACTTAACACTAAGAACCCAGCTGGCAGATGGCATCCGCAGTGCTTGATTAAAGCAGACCCAAGACACTGGCCCAGACCCCTGACAGTCTAGTCTGGAGCATTGAGCTTCATCCTGGGCACATGCATAACTGTTACCTATCTGTTTATTGGTTTGTTGATCTTACAGGGTTACTAGCTGTTACCAGACTCTGCTGCCTCCCCTCTTCTCGTTTTTCTCCACTTAGCTTTGTGTTCTTGAGTTAAGAATTCTATTCTCAGAGAGGAGTTAGAAAATAATATGACAATGATATATGTCCCTTGTTTGTGGGGAAAAAAACCAGGAGGGATTTCATGGTAATTTTTCTGTGCACTGGAGCACCACGGTGGAGGCACTTTCTGTTTTGATAGCCCAATCAAGGGATTTAGATGTTCTGATATTCTCAACAGTGGAAAATGTCGAGTTCAGTCATTCTCTTTCCCTTCCAAAATCACATCAGCACGCCTTCCACTCACCCTCACTGCGTCTCCTGAACACTTTTCCTGAGATTATCGGTGTTGCCTGTTATGTATGGGTGGTCTCTTTTCTATAAGTCTGGTGGCACCATGTCCACTAGTCTCTAAAACTAATGAGTGAACAAAAATGTTTTCATGGAGAGCCACAATGGGAAAATCGAGGCCAGTGGAACAATGTAAGCAAAGAAAGACACCATGGACTCAGGATTGATGAAGTAAATCAACAAAGTTGTTGGTTTAAAAAAAGAAAAAATGAAAATTGAACAGTAGAAGAATAGCAACTTCATGTGGGCAGGGTCTCAAGAATGGAAGGGAGACCTTGAAATAACTGAGCATCTTGGACAAAAGTGAATAGCAAAGACAGTAAGGTTTGTGTGTGTATGTCGTGTGTGTGTGTGTGTGTGTTGTGTATATGTGCCTGCATGTCTGTGTGGGTGTGCATGTGTGTGGCTGTGTCTCTGTGAATGTGTGTCTGTGTGTGTGTGTCTCTGAATGTGTGTGTCTCTGTACATATATTTGTGTTTTGTGTATATGCGTCTGCATGTCTGTGTCGATGCGTATATTTATGGCTGTGTGAGTGTGTGTCTCTGTGTGTGCCTGTGTGGGTATCTATGTCTGTCTCTCTATGCGTGTGTCCATGCTCTGTGTCTGTTTGTCAGTGTCTCTGTGTATATGTGTGTATGTGTATCAGTGTGTGTGTGTGTATCTGTCTGCATAGGTGTGTGTGTCTGTGTGTATTTCTTCTTGGAGGAAGAGTGTGCGGAGACCCAGAACAGGAAGTACCAAAGCACCTTGCAAATTGTGGCTCTTGGCTCCCGCATTTCCATTGTGAAACAAGCAGATACATACACAGCTGGAAGACAGCTTGATTCTTAACAGTTCTTCCGTCAAAGCCCACTTTCCATTACATGGAGATGTTTTCCCTGTTGTAATATGGGTTTACTCTTACCTTCCCCCACCGCACACACCTAGTCTTTTGACTCATAAGTCGCTGTTTACGTTAGTTACCCAAAGGCAAGAGAAGTTTAATTCAGACTTTAGCTAAGTACAAGGGGGTATGGGCAGGTGTAGTTACCTCTATCCAATATAAAAACTCAGGTAGAAACCTCAGGAGGTTGCACCTCAGCTCTTATTAATGTGGACTACTGTATTCTTATTATAAAGCCAAATTGAATTATTGTTGGCATGTTGTGTTCCAGCAGGCAGGAGTAACTCTTTCTTTGGCTAGTGAATAGAAGTCGTTTTTGAGTTAGGTTATTTTTTTTTTTAAGCAAGAAAGAATGTGAGTGAAGAAATCTTGGGTTAGCTCGGAGACAGCAGGGGGATGTCTGTGAGAGGGGGAGTGGAAAGCAATCCGTAGACTTGCCGATGGACACTCATTAAATGTTAATAGGAGCTGCGTGTGATGAAAGGCAGGAGGCTCTGAGTTTGTCTCGTTAACTGTGTGTCTACGACTGGAGGTATGTGAATGAAATCAAGCACAGGCATTAAAGAAATTATTTGTTGCAAAGCAGAAGCAAGGTTCTCTTTACGTGTGTGCCTGGGAGAAGGACATTACCAGAATTTTCGATCTGCATGCACAGAAGAGGTGGGTGAGCTGGGCTCCTCGGCAGGTGGCACGTGATGATGTAAAGGAAAGCTCACGTCTGAATGAACTCTCAGGAAGGTGAGAGCCACTAGTAACGTAGGTGTGTAAAACCATAGACACCCTGGCTTCTTGCATTTCTGTATCATCAGTGACTGGAGAGAGCAGAGCCTTCCTATGTCCAGACACAGAATGCCTATACTGAAACCTCCTATCTTAACCAAGTCGTCCTGGGTCATTGGTATGCGGGCTGTGGCTTGAACCATTTGTGCATAGCAGATTGTGAATCTATGGATCTGTGAGGCCTCACTTAGGAGACTCTTACAGGATTAATAAAATATTTACAAAATTACCTGTATGGTGGCTTCAGTTTTGAGATATTCGGCCCTAATCACAACATAAATCCTCATTCAAGTGGCTTTTCTGTTCTCTGAAGGATGTTCCCACATGTCTGCCAGAGGAGCAGCGGCAGATTCCTGGCATACCTGTATTAATAACACAAGAGTGCCTGGTTCCTGTGCACATGTGTGTTCTTGTCCTTCCAGGCATACATGCATCAACAGGTCGATCAATAGAAGGCGAAGTGTTCAGTTTTTAAGAGATTTATCATTCACTCACAAGAGTGGAATTTACATATAAAATATTCAGAAATGTATATTACTCATAGTGAGGAATCTCTGCTGTGCATGTTTTACATGTATGCAAGGCAACCTTGAGCTGATCATCATGTGCATAGTTTCTAGATGCAGGATCAAGAGTTTGCTTAATCCTTGGCCTAAGCTAAGGCTACAGCTCTTGAAATGAACAAACAGATCCCCAGTGTCCACCACGCACCTAACATTCTGTGAGGCCTTTGGTTAGCATATACCATTTAACTCAGTCCTAACAATAAGCCCCAAAGTGGGGTGAGGGGAGCTTTCTACATTTTCTTCACAGCTGGGAGACTGAAGCTCATAGTGGCCGTTCAGCTAGTAGATGAAAGAATTGGTGTTGAAGCCAGCAGGAGCCTCCATACCCCACACATTTGTTTTGTTTGGAAGAGGTTTCCCACACAGGTTGCCTCTCCTCTCAGTGCTCCACAAGGGAGACCTGGGGGTTGTTAGAAGCAGAACCTATTCCCTCTCCCATGCTCACCTCTTCTCTGCTGGAACCTCCTCTGCAGCTGCTGGTTAGCTGTGGCTTTCTGTGACATGCCCTGGAGTTGGCTTTTTGATACATTACCAATATCGGTAAAGTATTTATTACATAATTTAAAATTTGATAAAAATCTGTTTTAAAATGTTCCAGAAGACAAACAGTCATACTTACCTGGCAACAGATGAGATTATATATCCATATATCTCTTAAGTATGAATTATAATTAAGTATGAAGTATAATTGTTTGTATATAAGTGTTCATTATACCAGTTCTTTTTATTTTCTTTTTCAAAGACATATCCCAAAGCCATAGAAGGGGAAAGGCATTACTGGGCTAGCAGCTATAACCATAGGAAATTAGTGCAATCTGTGGTCTATATGTGGGGGAAATAAAGCAAAAACAACACGTATGCATCTTCCTTGGTTTTTGTCTCACTTGCTGATACAGTGCATAAGCCATAGTTTTGCACTTGACTGACTTGTGATTAATCGGGATGTCTTTGCTGTCCACAGTACAAGTCGTGAATACTAACCTGTCTTCCCTGTGTGTGTCAGCACAGCTGCTGTTTGCATGCTGTTTTCTTGTTGCTACTATGTGGACGCCCCAGGCCCAGGTTCCAGGTCCCCATTCTCCTGCTGTGCTTTGCCTGTGATTCTGCAGAGAATTGTAATGCTCTCAGAAAAGGGACTTTTACAAAGAGGTGTTCTGTCTCCTCAGCTTGGGGTGGTAAGAATGAAAGATCACCATGTTTTATATTGCCAGGAGCTCTCACATCCAGCCTCCTACTGTCAGAAAAACCCTTTGCAGAATGCTTTACCCTAAAGACACCAAAAACAAAGGCAACACCTGGGTCCTGGAAACTCCTACAACACTGTTTATAGAGTATGTCTTAAGAATCGTGAGCATTACTGTCTCCTGTTTCTCTTCTAGCTGTGTGGGGACCTGAGGCTCTTAGAGACAGGAACAGGGATTCTCCATTTAACTCTAATTTACTTTTATTGTAAATAAGGGTTGCTCTCTTGATGACTGGCATTATTCATGGGAGACTCAAAAGGTTTTGTGCCTATTGCAGCCACATGGCAGGGAAGAGACCCTGTTCTCCAAGTCTTCCCCAGCAGGTGCTATTCTTACTAAACCCAGGACCCTACACTCAAGGAATATGCCTGGATCTGCTCATGGCTCTCCTCTCCCTGCAGACTGATGCGGAAATACAGTGTATAACCATCATACTGCGCTTGAGTGATGGTGTAATTAAACAAGCTAATGCATGTGAAGGGTCCTTTCCCATGGTGACTGGCTGGGAGCGGATACTCATCAACACTGGCTGTTACTTTCCAAGTTCTCTTTTTCTCCTTCCTGCTAATTTATGATAACCCCTTAGTGAGGTCTGAGGGTTGACCTCTGCCTGCCTTATGATTGTAGAAAATGTTGACTTGAACTGAGATTTCTATCTTACATAGTTTACATGTAGTTGGCAGACTGGCTTTTAATACAGAATGCTTTGTTGCTTACTTTATCCTAAATCATCCTCTGATTCCAGCAGTTTTGCCATAAATAAATAGCACTGTACTGCTTGTAGGGCAAGATTTGGCAGACTAGTCTCAAACAGCTATAAAGATTCTCTACCCTATGTAAATACAAATCAAAACCAAAAGATTTATGAACATACCATTATTGGTTTTTTGTTATTACAAGTAAATATTGGAGGGAACCACAAAAGCTACTTTTGAAGAGTGACTAGTTGCATGGTCTAACAAATAACATTTGATATATTAAATACTCATTGAGTGGATGTTATCTGAAGGAAATGAACCTAGTCATGGCTTCTAGGCATCTAAGAGTGTTAATCTGGTGGGTCTATTATTGTATAGTTTATACTGATAGTATTTATGGACTAATCTTTATTTTATTGGATCCTAACATGACCACTCAGAAAAAAGTCATAAATCCCAATGCTGAAAACTGATATTTCCTCATCTGTCTCCTGCTCATCCTTTTCTGAATCTAGCAGTAAGGTTAACTTTGGGCCTTCTAGAATGATCATTACAGAATGTGGTTTCGTGCTGTGGGATTTTGGACGTGTAGAGCTAAAACACAAGTGAGGATGTGAAAGAAAACAGGTCAGTGTGGTGAAGAGCATTGCCAGAGCAGCTAAAGACTGTCATCCTTACAAAGACGTGCTCTCCACATCATGGCTTACATTTCCCAACTAATGCCCCTAAACTGTAAACAAAGTAGTCCTTCCTGAACACATCCATTCTTCTGGGAATCAAGACTTTTAGCTTACACTAGGTTTACTTGACTCAAGGGACTTATTGACCACTACCAATGAAAACCATGGTCTCTGAGTTACTATTGAACCCCTTTCATAGGCTGTACCCCAAACCTGCAGTCACAGTTGAATCTCAGAGGACTCTGTGTCTAGTACAACTGCTCTGAGATGACTGCCACTGTGTGTCTGCTTTCCCCTGAACTTTGCCACATTTATAGATTCCCTTTACTGATTTGTCTTTACACTGTACTGAGTCATAGCTCTGAGTATGCCTGTATGCCAAGTTTTACGAGCCTTATAAATATTAGGGTGGGTCTTGTGGATTCTATTCCAACATTAGCTGAAATCCAAGTTGAAATATTCAGTTCCATAACATAGTCAAAAGGTCTGAAGGTATGTCTGAAGACTCTTCTTACATGCACCCCCCCAGGCCCCCATTCTTTCATCTCTGTCCTAAGAATGTTTTTAGTGTTGGATTTCATTGGTAAATATGTTTAAAACATGATAAAATTAGGTGGGTACTCAACAGTTTGTGATATCACTGTGAATCAGTTTATTCTGCTCTGTGCCCATTGTAACTGAGAGAAACTTAGGAAATAGGATCTATCTCCCTCCACCTCTTACCTCTCTCCCTGCCCCACATATAAATACATTCCTTCCTGATGCCTACTTTCGCTAATAATCAGAAGTCAGTGCTAACTAGAAGTCTCTCTACTCATGGATCAGAGTGTTAATAGACTCACTTTGTAATCCTGAGTCTTCCAATTAAAATAATAAAGATTACATGAAATTAAAGTTAGAATATTTTATTGTTTATACTTTATTTCATTCGTGGTATGTTTACATATTGTGCCCATCCTTATTATACTCAAAGAACTTGCTAAAGCTTATTCTGTTCATCTCCAATTGAAGTGAAAAGTAACAAACAAGGAAGTATGCCTGAAAAATAGCTTCCAAGGGAGCATTTGGGCAGAAAGGAAAGAGCAGAAATTAGATTCGGCAGTGGCCATTGTTGACTGTGCACAACTGCATCTGCTTCTTGAGACCCAGCACTAATCATTTCTCTATAGAAGTACACCTCACATATACTTGGCTTTTGCATTCTGGAAGTGTGACTTGCATGTCTTGAACAAGAACCATCAATAGCATGTGAGTATTAGGTGCTGTCTAGTTTACATTCCATTAAAACAGACAAAAAGAGAAGACAGGTTGGATGATAAAAATGTCATCCCCCTGCCTTAATAGGCAATTCTTTAATAGGTAAAAAGAAAGGATCTACATTTTCGACTGAAATTCTGACCACTGTTTCATATTAAATTTTAGTGATGGGCATTATGGCGCATACTTGAAATTCCAGCAGCTGGGAGGCTGAAGTAGATAAATTAACAGACACCAAATTAATCTGGGAGGGGGCCCAAGAAAACTGATGTTCAAGGTTAGTGTTTTAATGCATAATAAGTCTGGCTAGGTTGGGCTAGAGTGAGACTCTTTCTTTATTTATATATTATATACAATTATATTATTTCTTGTTTTACATATATTTATATATATAACTACATAGAATATATGTACATACATGTGTGTATATGTACATATATACATATATATTACATGAATGAGAACACCACAATGTAGAGAGGAGGTTAAGGGAGATGGAGACTAGCTAGTGTGAGGAGAAAGGTAGAATGGGTAAATATGGTCAAAATCTTGAACAATACAGCTTAAGGAAATCAGCTTTGAGAGCTAAGATCTTTTTGCCCTATTCTGTATCTTATCTTTCTGGAAGATGGCCAGCGTTTCATATTAACAGCGGAACAGATGCAGTGACAATTAAATACTTACTTACATGTTTATTTTCTCTTTCCCCCTTTATTTCTTATCAAATATTCCATAAAAGAGAATTATCTGCCACTTCTCTGTCCTCCCCATTACTGAAATTAATATATCTCAAATTCCATCCAGAAGTTGATGACTTAAGGTTTTAATTAAGAATCTTGATGTTCTAATATTCAGTTTGGCCATTCAGTAATTCATTGTTGGCTATCATGTTTGTCATGATATCATGTTTGTCATGATATCATGTTTGTCATGGCTTCTAGTTTGTCAGTTTTTCAAATTCATATTCGAATTCTTACATTTGTGTTTGGTACTCCTTAATGTATGCTGGATTTCCCTAAATTTTCATCTAGCATATTCTTCTGTGGTGAACATCCTTTTTCACCTTTGTTTTTTTATTATTTCAATAGTTTAGGAAATTGGGGTGACTGGGTCTAAACTTACAGGTCCTGTGACAAAATGAATTGAGGAACATACAATTAGCCAAGATCTTAAAAGCATTTCTGGAAAAAATGAATTACTGCTGTGTCCGAAAGCTTATTTGTTGTTTCAGGAGTGTGTGGCGTGAAATGTTTGAGCATCTGCACTTGCAAATGTGACTGAGCAGACAGTAGAAAACCTGCCTCTGAGCACAGACAGTGGCTGCTTTCTGTTTGTTTCTGTAAGCGTCTCTAAAGAGAACAGCTGGGTTTACAGACAGAACTAGTTGTTAGTGTACAACAGATGAATTACATTTAAGAAAAGCGGTGCATTTCAGAAGTTCATGAGATGACACTTGAGGTACCTCATGTAGAAAGATGAGTGTTAGAGAATTCTGATACTCAGGCGGCTGCTTAAACAGTAAAGTCTTCCCAGATTGCATGTAGCATATCGGTACAAAACAACTCCCCCAAAAGGATGGAGTTTGTAAGAACATCACAGCATTTAAGACAGTTAGTGTTTGAGAGGTGGACCTTGAACAGTCATGAGTCCGCACATGAGACATCTTTGCAGGTAGAAGGAATGGTAGAAGTAGAAAGTGGTTGTTGAGACATGCACAATGCTCTGTGAAAGTCATGTTGCCCAGGACTGGGTGACAGTGTGCATATGAAGTAAGACTTGAAAGGTAGCCTGAAACAGTCCCTGAATGGCAACATTGAATACTTTGTGCTGAAATCTTAGAGCAAACAAGAGCTGTGGAAGTTTACTTTGGGAGCATTGTAGCATGAACAGAGGTATAGGAAAAGCAACTTTGCATCATGTAAGTGGGTGAGAAGAGTATATTAGAAATTGTTAAAACCACCTACTTAGAAAATTAAATGGGCCATTAGTAAACTTGTAAGAAAGGTGTAAAAGATAGATGAAAGAAACAGACATATGAATAGCACTGGGTTACCCATTAAGTAAACTAAAGTCTAGGTCCTGGGATTCAGAGAGGGATGGGAAAGGAAGCAAGCAGGTGAGGCTCTAATGACAGGTCAGGTAGGGTGTGGAGATGGAAGCGTCTCCATTGCAACATAGTTTCTGTGTGTTCCACACTCAGGCTGACTGGAATAGCTCTAAACACTATTGTGTCTGTGACCTGAAGTAAGTTGCTTGGCCTCTTAGCTTTCAGGTGAGTAACAGGATCTCGCGCTGATAAAAATAAACACAAAACACATGTGCCAGGTAGGTTTTCCTGGCTCGTTGTCAGAGTGCAGCAGCATTAGGTAGTGGTTTTCAATTTTTTTTCATAGCTCCAGTAGTAACTAATTTTTCAAATCTCACTTTATATATAAAAAAATCTAAGTCAGAGACGCTATTTTATTTAAAAAAAAAAAAAAACCTTTATCCTAAAACTAAGGAGTTAACAAAAACTAAGCTGTATATGTTTTAGGTTGGAGACTGTTTGAGACACTAGCTCTTTTGAACTGTTTATATTGTAATTGAGTGGAAGGGAGGGTGCTGGGTACAAAGCCCCAAACCTCGCCCCTTCTAAGCAAGCAAACCTCTACTGATCTACACCGGAGCCCAGGGCTAGGCCAAACCTCGAAAGGAACCCTCAGAATTGTAGTTTTCTTCATAAAATAGTTGAGTGGAGAGAGGCCATAAATGAGAAATTGCAGAAGCAACAGGAAGACAAAAGAGGATTTAGGAACTGATAAACTCTTACTGTCAGAACATAAAGAGGAAAGGAAATCTTATTATACACACATTTGTCCTTGCAGAGTTTTGTTATTTTTATATGTAATAATGCACTGCTGATGATGTACATCTGTCCACGCTGTAGTCACTTAACAGACACCAGCCACAGTTTGCTTGCTGGTTGTTTGTGCAGTGGGGTTTACTTTCCATTGAAGAAAATGTGCAACCTGAATGTAGCATCCTTTCTAAAGAACTTCTTAAAAACAGACAACTTTCTGGCACTTAGAAAAGGTGAGGATCGTTTAGCTCTGCTTGATTTGCTGAAACTACCAGTCTTAACTCTCCTAGAGGCTGCCTCCCTGTCCCAGCAGACCCAGGGAAAAGGACCTCATGTTTCTGTTGGAGCCCTTCTGCATGGTCAGGAGAGCTTTGTCCATGGGGAAATAAAGTCTTTGGAGAAGTTCACATGTGAGGTTGGATAGCGTCACACCCATTAGAGTGTACTTAACCCTGGGCGTGGCAGTGGGATGCAGTGCATTCTGCCTTACCTGAGTGGACAAGCACCGAACTAAGAGAAAAGATCGTCGTGTGGAGGAAACACCCGAGCAGGTCCCAAGTCATCCAGTCACCTCTAGGCCTGCTGATCTTCAACAAGAAAAGCTGCGTATCTGAAACACGTTGTGCACTCCGCGATGTTTGCCTGCCTCCCAGCCCTACGCACGGTACTAACAAATTCAAGCAGCATCGATTCGTCTCGGCAGTGGGGATATAAAGAGACGCAAAGCCTGTGTGGTACAGAGGCACATGACATGAATATTCAAGGCAATCACTGAGGGCAGGTAACTGTTTCTGGGAGTGGCACCAAGTTAGCATCAGAGACATGATATAGGTCTGTTTCCGTTGAGCCTAGATGGAAGAGGGTGGTGATGGAAGGCAGGGAAGCCGAGATGGTTTGGCACACTCTTGGAGTTTCAGAAGTCTCACCAAGATTTGATGTGTGAAAAGTAGGTCTGGTCTATATGGAGAGGCCTTCAAATGCCAAATAATGGGAATTTATTACTTACTCTATCAGTACAATAAAGAGCCTCTAGGGCAGTGGCTCTCAACCTTCCTAATGCTGTGACTCTTTAATACAGTTCCTCATGTGGTCACCCCAACCATAAGATTATTTTTGTTGCTACTCCATAACTGTAATTTTGCTACTCTTCTGAACTGTAATGTAAATATCTGGGTTTCGCAGTCGTCTTTTGAGGGTTGCAACTCACAGGTTGAGAGTTGGCTGCTCTAAAGGTTTGTTAGAAAAGCAGAAAAATTCCTAGTCTCGAGGTTTGGAAATGTGACAACAGTTTGCACGGTGACAAACGTGTAGCGAGCTGGTCAGAGTGAGGAAGGGAATGCTAAGTGTTTCTTCTGTGGCTGTTCTTCTTCACATGTTAGCTTACACCCTAGTATCTTTTAGTAGTCATGTTTATTGTTGCCTAAATAGCACTGATTTCACAAACTCATAAAATACCATCTGTCTGATGATGTCTTATATGCACTAATCACACAGGTAAGCAGTCGCATATACCATTAAAGTCACTTTCCCAAGCTCTATTATCCATAAATAGCCTTAGTTAGTAGTTTTTAAACAAGGAAAGGTTTTGTAATTCTCACTACTGACATAGTGATGTCAATCCTAACCAGGAACTCATTCCTTCTAACTTAAAAAAGACTTAAAAAGCAGAAGCCGTGCATGGCGTTTCCACTTTGGCCTGCAGCAGCTGCTTGGCTGAAGCCGCATCACCTAAACACCGTACAGACAAGCTCAGTCTGTGGGATTGGGGCCCGAGGGGTTGTACTTAGAATCTAGCAGCCCCTGAACTAGACCTGTCAAGCCTGGCTTTCATGTTTTCCTTTGCCTTTGCTGCAGCCTTTTCTTCCAACCTGTTCAGCGAGGGCACCAAGAGGAAGTGTGTTTGTGAGCCCATACTGCCACCAGACAGCTTTATCATCAGTACCGGGAGCCCCTCCCTCCAAACCACGGCTGTCACAAGGCAATTACATGCAAGATTTCTACACGCCCAGCTAATTGAGAGTTGAAAGCTAGCCTTCAGTTTACAGTGGCCCTATTTCTTATGCTTGCCAGCTATCAGCCACCCTGGTGTCATTAAATGGTAACATTTTTGCAGACATTTATCTACCTGACAGTCTGCAAAATCTTCAATTTCAGATACAAACCAAACTCTTTGTACATTATTTGCAAATGATACGTTGCACCTTTCTTTTTTTCTTAACAGTCTTCTGTGGTCCTTATTGTCTCTAAATTTTACCAGAGCAGATGTGGTCACTGCAGTGCAACAGAGGACTAAACTAATTTGCCTGATGTAAACATTGTTAAACAATTTCAAATGTAAGTTTGGAAACAGTGTTTCTGAACCTGTTTAATAATGTTTAAAAATGCATCAATGAAATTGGCTTAGCCTGTGGCCTTTATTACATTATCTGTTCTCAATTACATAGATTCTGTGTTTTGTGTCTGGAGCAGTTATAAGTAACAGAAAAAAAATGATCCTAGCTGAGGAGTGTGGCTTATTCCTAACCGATTTAATTTGATTTAAAATTGATAAACCTTGGAAAATACTTCCAGAATGCCATATCAACTATTAAAATAATAGGAAATGCATCCAGGAGGTCAGGCCAGCGCCTTTATTTCACTCGCCGACCCCTCCCACCCTCTTCTTTAATCCCCGTTGCTCCTCACCTTCCATTCACCCCAGGCTCATTGTTGTGACTCCACACTAAATTTTAAGCTCTCGGTCTTGAAATGTAACATAAAACATTAAATATGTTTTCACTAATTATGATCTGCTAAACTGCAAGCTCTGTGCCGAAGCTTTTTTTTATTTTAATTTCAGAAGTAGTATTTAAGTGATGACATGCAGTAATTTGCTCACTCTTCTGTCAGTATAATTTACAAGGCAATGGCAGATAAACACAGTAATACAAGATTCATTTACAGTGACACAGTGGCAGATCCACAGAGCAGAACCCTGGCTATGAGATAAAGTGGACTGAGTGACTTATGCAGTAATTAGGGGATAATTGTCGTTAACCTCACAAACAGTAGTTTACCCATATTGTTTAAAAGGCTCCAGGATGCGTAATGACAAGGTAATCTGTCAAAGCGCTAGGGGGAAATATTAATAAGATTTGTGCAAGCCTGGATAGAAAATATGCAGAAAGCGGCCACATTAAGCTAATTGGTGGATGAATATACACTTGTAAAAGTGCTTCTAATGGCACGTTTGCTGCTCTCCAAATGACTACCGTTAATGTGGAGAAGTGGGCTGCTCAGAAAGTCAGGACTGCTGGGACTAGAGGGTATTAAGCCATGCAGACACAGTATTACCTTGGACTCAGTAATGCGTGCTTCCTCCTCTTAGCCCTTATTTTGAATTTCGGAATTTTCTATTATAGTAATATGTATTGATCATTTCTTTTTCCTTTCCTTTCCCCCCCCCCCTTTTTTTTGGCTGAAATTTGTTCAGTCAACCACCAGCCTCAAGTCACCTCTCTTGTGGCCAGATATGATAGCTAATGTCTCTATTGATATCTTGTGTCTAGATATACAGAAGCACTAACTATTAATGAACGTTTGGATTTATAATTATGCACACATGTATGTGTGGGTGCCTTTTATAGGAATGCATTTAGTCTGAACAATCAAAGGAGAGTGTATCCATCAACAGCCTTGTGTATGTTACAAGTAATAATGTGTTGTTCCCTGATGAATGCTGCAGTAGGAAATTAATCTTTGTGCTCTGCTGCTATTCTTTTGCCCAGAGAACAAAAGTTAAATCTCTCAATACATCTTCCTGTTCAATCACACACTTGGTCCTGGCTCCTGCTCCCTCACGTTCTAATGACTATGTTAAAGTCCCTTTGGGTTGTTCAGTGTGCTTCTGCTGTAAAGAACAATTCCAGGTGTACTGCATGAATGAGAATCATCTACTCAAGCTTGGAAGGCTCTCTATCAGGGTCAAGGATGGACAGGCAGAGCAGAGGTTAAAGCTTATAACTTTGAACTGTGCTGAGGTTTCGAACTTTCTCTACTATATAGGTAACTCTCACAGAGAAACACGCTTGGATCCATTTTTGTTCCTCATCAAGCATTATGGAAAAACACAGGATCCCCAACATAACTTCATAGAAATATGAAGCCCAGCGGCAGCCTGCTGACATGTAGAGTCTGCCTGGAAACTAAGGGACAGAATTTTGTGGAAAGCGTAGAATACTAGAAATACACACCTCAACTTGAGAATGTCAGAAGAGCCCCGGCAAGTTTGGTTTATGGCAGAGCCAGCAGATTTTTAGCTATCCCAGGACATCAGCTACATCTTTACATCCAAGAGGAGACGAAAACAAGGTCATTAGTGGGAAACCCCTCTCTTTCCTCCTGTTTCTGGCGTTTGCTCTGTGGAGTTCAAACCACCCCCTTGCTATCCTGAACATAAATGATTTACTCGAAGGACACTCACTGGGTTCCATGTGAATGCCCAGTGTCTAAAGAGTTTGAGGAGAGAGTCTTGTAAACATTACTGCCACTGTCTTTTCAGAACCACAAAATCTGTTGGAGACTATATGGATTTATGTGGATAATTATTTATATGGATTTATTAACACCTCACAAAAAAAGGATGCAATTCAATCTTCAAGTTGCAGAATTTTCATAAGCCCTTCAAAGTTTTATTGGACAGTGGTGTGGGCAGGTATATCAAAGCCCTATAGGAACTGATCGGGACAATTGCCCAAGTTTTAAGCAAAGTTGTGACTAAACTGGATATTTAGTTGACCAGGAATCAAAATTATCCCAGAGGACCCAGCACCTTTAATTGCATCATAAGTAAACAGTTCAGGCATAATCATCAAGGAAGGAGGTGTGGGGAGGATAGGATCCAGAATTCAAGAAGATCTAAGGCTCTCAGAAAGTAAGGGATGACTTCAGTTACAAATACTCAAATTCTGAAAAACAAGTTAAAAGTAAAAATGCTGGAGTTTAAAACATTTTAATTCAAATGAATTATGTTTAGAGTGATGGAACAGTAAAGTTCTGAACTTAATATCAGTGGGGTGTTTGCTTACACTCGGGGATAAAACTAAAGCTGGATGTTGGTGATGCGGTAGTGACAGCTGTCCACAAAACCAAGACTATCATTTTTATGTGTCCTTCAGTCATGTTCTTTATTATTTATGTTCTCTAATTCAAATGCTTCTGTTATATTAAGAATAATTACAATGGGCACTATCAGGTGCAGAACCTATTTTAGCCTGTAGACAAGTTCAGAAGTAGATATTCTATGCTGCAATTCTATGCTTGTATGTAATTTTATAGCAGGGGGTTAATACACTAGAAATGCTAACTTATAGCATGGGATTTCTCCGGATTAGACATTAGCTCAGTGGTCAGGAGAGGCACTGAAGTCCATCCTTGGTCTCAGAATTTAAAATTTGGGGAGGTTTTTTTTTTTTTTTAATTTTGGAACTCATTTTTCTTCTTATTAAACATGAAAACATATTGTGTCTTTCAGTTTTTCTCAGGTTTGATTTACTATAGATATAGATAATTTGAAAAATACTTTTGAATCTTTGAAATGTAATTTTAGACTTTGTTAGAATTTACTCCTCTGAATTTTATATGTAAGACACCTGCTTTATTTCTTTGCAAACAAATGCAAGACATGCATATGGCTGGTTCTAATTTGGACAGTCTGAAATGCCAGAGTACATTAACAAAGTCCTGTTGGGCCCCAGAGCTTCTGTGATTTACTGTGCTGTAACACCAGGGTGATCTATCATAATCATAATTCTAAAACTAAACACAATGTACAGGTTGTTACTGAGAGAAAAGGAAGTAGTAGTACTCTGCAAAGTACATATCCTTGCCAGCTGTGTGTGTGTGTGTGTGTGTGTGTGTGTGTGTGTGTATGTGTATGTGTGTGTGTTTTCCTGTTAGTATTCTCCAACAATACCAGGAAAGTGCTATACAACTGAACTAAACACCCTGCTTATATGATTGTTTAAAATCCAAAGTAAAACAATGTATTTTAACAATTGGATTCAGCCCTTTAGAGCTAGTTTCTCTGGCGTTTGGATAGTGCCGCTTTGTGTGGAGACGTGATCACTTTTGGAGGGTAAATTGTTTAGCCTCATGACTCTTCACTTTTCAAAAACAACTCCTCACTGTGGAAAGTATTTTCAGATACGAATCATCAAAACAAGTTATAGCAAACTGTATGTTAGAAATAAATTACCTAGATATAACGTAAAGTTACCCATGTTGCTGCTTCCTTATCCCGAGAGATAGAGTCAAGGGTCGTGTTCCTTAAACGTCCAGTCTCATCCAAGTAGAAGCAATTCTTGATTTTGTACTTTGTTCAGCTTTTCAAGAATGTGCTATGCCTCACATCATTATATCCGTCCTATAGGGTGAAACCTCATGAATGCTGAAGACTGATTTCCAGTGAGGTTCACATACAGCTGGAACAGGGAGAGCAGCATCTTCTGTGTTCACATGTATGTGGACATGCATGCACATGAGTGGGATGCTGAAAATGTCAGCCCTGTGTACAGAAAATATAGAGAACAGGTTTCAACGTTAGCACATGGTCTAACAAGGACTAATAAGCTCATCTTGACAGAAGATTCTTCAGTGCATGTTTTCTGAGAGCTTTAACATTCTAACCAATTGTGTATCTTTATGTAACTGTTCTTTGAGGGTGGGTGTGGAAAGGAATAGGAAGACATTTTGAGTCCAGTTTTTCATACAGAGATGTATTGTCTTTAGTAACAGATTCTGCACTTATAGGAAATTTTGATATTGACAAACATCTTTCATGACCAAGACTGACTTGCTCAGATGAGGAAAAACATGTCAATTGCCAAAAGATGATCACGTGAGCAAATGCAAGTAAAGTCCTCTTGTGAGGTTTGGTTTGGTTTGGTTTGGTTTGGTTTGGTTTGGTTTGGTTTGGTTTGGTGGATGTCTGTCTTTTTGTGCATGCTACTCCTTGATTATTTTGTTTTCTTAAGAGACATATCTTTTACAGACCAGCAACAAGAAAATAAGAAGGTTATTGGTCAACATTGTATTTTGAAGGTGAAATACACTCTGGAGAAATTCTGCAAAAATACAAATTTACAAGTCATAGAAACTGGGTAGGGTTTTCAATACCTAAAACAAATGTTGATTCTTTAAAAGTAAAGTCTAATTTGAACCATTTGGTGCAGTCACGGTATGAATGAGGAGGTTTCATTCTGCCTACAGATATTACAGTTGTTACAGCTGGCCTCCTGGAAACCTTAGCTTCAAAAGCTAGGCAAGCAGTCCCATAAAAGGGCTCTGTGTGACCAGAGAGTAGTATAAGCTTTGTTTACATACACAACCAAGCTGCTCTGATGTATGTTGTATATACGAGGGGTACATCTCTCTTAGGCAGTACCCAGAAGAAATAGGTTTCAATGTAAAATTTACTAAAACAAATGAGCATGCCAAGATCCTTTCCCACATGATTTCAAGTGTTTCTCAGAAATTATCACAACACTGCTTAAAAACTTTCCCTAAGGAGTTCCCAGAATCTATTCGAACAGAATTTTTTTTGTGTTAGCATTTTATCTTCCCGTTTTGTTTGCATGCATACATACATACACTTAGACACACATATACAGACATATATACACACAGACATTGGTCCATGGGCACTTACAGATGCCAAGTCAAATAAATTTGTGAGATAAACATAACTTTTTTTAAAAAGGAGGTGGATTGGTTCTGAAGTATCAGAGTCCCAAGAATAGCTAAGGTTTGAGGCTAAAATAAGAATGTAAAAAGTTGGTTTGGCATTGGAGTGATAGTTTGACATGAAGTATTTTCTTCTAACATGTACGTGCATCCTTAATTTTAATGACCTATGGTGAGTCTCAGGAGAATGGAAGAGTACTGAAAGTTTGTGACTAAGCTGTTTTTTCAAAGCTGTTTGTGGTGCTCAAAGGCATGTGTTCCTCAAACTGCATCTCAATTGAGAAAATGCCCCTACAAGATCCAACTGCAAGGCATCATCTTAATTAGTGATTGATGAGAGAGGGTTTAGCCCATTGTGGGTGGTGTCATCCCAGGGATGAGGGTCCTGGGAACTATAAGAAAGCAGGTTGAGCAAGTCATGGGGAGCAAGCCAGTAAGTAGCACTCCTCCATGGCCTCAGGTCCTGCCTACAGGTTCCTGTCCTCTTCCTTCAGATAAGGATGTATAAGCCTTTTCCTCCCCAACTTTTTTCTCTTTTTTTCCTCCAAGATACCAACCTTACTTCATCTATAAAGTTGGAGGCATGTCCCCATTTGTTTGATTCCAGATAATAGTCTGAACTCGCTGTATTCGCCTCTTGTGAAATTCCTGGGTTGTGTTCTGACACATTTAAAGATGAGACCAGCTTGAAAACAAGTGAAAAGAGTGTCTCAGTGTGTCAGTATGAGCTATGTGTGCATAATCTATGCCTAACACACTCTGGTATTAGCTCTGTTGACCAGAAGACTCCAATGTTCATGAGTATATTGCCATTGATAAAAATACATAGACACAAATACCCTGACACAAATAGAACTTTCTAAATTCCTGTTTGAAAGTCAGTGGGATGGTTCAGTGGGGCAATGCTCTTGCTGCCAAGCTTTGAAGACATGCCCTCCCTCCCCAAAATTCATCTGGTGAGAGAACCAGCTGCCTGAGTTTTCCTCTGACCTACAAATGTGTGCTGTGGCTTACACATACCCAGACATAAGCACCCATCTACAACATAAGTAAGTCTAGAAATTAGTGCTATATCACTGTAAGTTCATGACTAGAAGATTAACAAAGAATGTCTTTGTTGGTAAAAACTTAGGTAGAAATTTTCATATTTAGTCCTCATTTCACAGATTGCTTTACACAGTTTACTAATAGAGACTAGGAATATGTATGTTTGTATTCTAGTCATGGGATAATTTAGGAGGCAGAAATTTGCATATGTGCAATGTTACAAAATTTACATAATTTAACTATAGGAAATTCACCAAGTATATGTTAAAAGCAGTAAGGTTTAGCTAAATATACAATGTGAGCAGTCACTAAAACATACACTTCTTATAGAACATTATCATCACCTCAGAGTTCCATAACGCTGTGTTCAATCAGTTCCTTTCCACATCTTCAGTCACTGATAACCGTAATCACAAGTCTGTTTTTGTAATCCTTCTCTTCTAAATTTTCATTCATTGCATTAGGATAATATGCATCCATCCAGGATCTGATGAACAATACTTTGCAAAGTTATCTGTGTTGTAGAATGTGTTGAAAAGTTATTACTTTGTATTTCCCTGTAGCACCATATTGTACAGCTTGTTTCCTTTTACAGCTTAGACCTCTAGAAGATGTGACACAGTATATAATGCAAGTTGTATGTGGCATTCTATCTCATTAGTTTTAACTTAGGAAAAACTGTTACATTTTACCTGGTAGGGTGTACTTAAGCGGCCTTGAAATGCCATCATTTCTCCACCTTCTGTCTGAGGTCTACCTCTTGCCTTGATACTTGTATCAACCTGAAAGAACATGAACATTATCTCGCCATTAGAAGCGGGTCAGGAATACTAATTGCCAGTGTAGTTGCGATGAACTCTTCTAATAAAGCATGCCATGCAAATCTAGACATGAAGTCAAAACACATTTCATAAAGTTCCTGTTTTGTTGTAAGGAATAAGCATCCCTTAGAGGTTTGTGTCATTTACAAGTCTAAACATACAGAAAAGGACCTCTTTTCAGATTTTAGTAACCATTAGAGGATTTTCTTTGATGACTTACATTTGACTTGAAATTTCTACTGTTTTCCTGTTCTGTTAATAGAAAGAGTGACTCGTTCTATTTATATGCTCACATTAAAAATGCTTTATTAACTATTTGAGAAATTTACGTGATGTATCTTGATCATATTCATTACTACTTTATCCACCCTGTAAGGTCTCCCTAATCTCCTCTCATCCCAGCTTCATAGACATGAATTGATTAAGTTCAATAGCCTATCAGCTTCAGTTTGTGTTACACATCCACTGCTTGGTGTGGAGCCATCCACTCAAGTATGGACAGCCTACAAGAAGCCACAACATTAAAGAAAGTTGACTCTCTTTCCTCGGGAAGCCCTTAATTGTCCAGTGCCTCTCAGTTGCAGGGACTCAAGAGTCTCTCTCTCTCTCTCTCCCTCCCTCTCCCATACTCCAGTGTTGACTTGCTTGATCTGTAGGTCTTGTGAAGTGAACCACAACTGCTGTGAGTTCATGAGTGCAGTGTCATGACCTGAAGACTGTTTTTCTTCAACTCTTTCTCATTTCTACCTTCCACAGACTTTCCATCTCCTCTTCCACAAGGGGCCTTGAACTTCTGGAAAGTGTATGATACAGATTTCCAGTTTGGGCTGTGTATTCTATAGTCACTTATTTTCTGTATTTGACCAGTTGTAAATTTCTGTGTTATGCACACGAGCGTGCACACACACACACACACACACACACACACACACACACCAATCAACTAGACAAAAAAACTTCTCTGATGAGCTCCTAAGAACTGTACTAATCTAAGAGTAGAGAGATAGGAATTTATTGGCCAAATTTACAGAGCCAAGCATGTTTTTCTTTCTCTGGAGCAACTTTTAACCAAGTCAGGAAGTGATTGGTTACCTCTGTAATAGTTATGCCACTAATGCCCCATAAGCCTGTCTTTCCTAGCTAGTCATTATGGTAGTTCACAGGGTTAACATTGGGGTAATGGTAATAACATTGATAACGTTTCAACCCCAGCAGCCTACAGAACACCTTTCTGTACTGTAAGAGCTAGCAAGCAAGAAGCTTCGTGATCAGTAACAACTTTACGTTTCCATGTCCTAAGACATGAAAAGCTCTCATAGTACTGAAAGGTGTTCCATAGGCTGCTGGAGTTGAAACATTATCAATAATATCACCTTTATCCTGGTGTAAACCCTGTGAACTGCCAAAATGACTAGCCATGACACAGGCTGATACAGAAGCCATGGAGGAATGCTGCTTACTGGCTTGCTCAGCCTGCTTTCTTTTAGAATCCAGGATAACCAGCTAAGGGTTGGTACCATCCACAATGGTCTGGGCCCTCCTCCATCTATCACTAATTAAGAAAATGCCCTGCAGATGAATATTATGAAGGCATTTCCTCAGTTGAGGCTCCATCCTCTCAGATAACTCTAACTTGTGTCAAGTTGACATAAAACTATCTAACACACCCCATTATTGCTCCTTTCCTCTTCATATCACTGGTGATCTTCTATTCCCCTTACCTTAAGGTCTTCCCCCTCCCACTAATGGTCACTTTGTAGTTCCTTAGATCCTACAGATACTTCAGATTAAGTACACAAATGTAAAGATTTGAAACTAAGATCCACATATGAATGAGAACATGAGACATTTGTCTTTCTGGGTATAAAATTTACATCCTACACATCTCACAATGTCATCTTTCTTTCCAGATGAATAAAATTTAGTCGCATGTAGCCACCACATTTTCATTATCCATTTATCAGTTGATGGATGTCTAGGCTGTTTTCATGCCCTAACTATTGTGAATAGAGCAGCTATGAATATGAATGAGCATGTGTCTCCATAGCATGGAATAGATATTCTTGGGTTTACCCAAGAGTGGTATATTTGAGTCATATGGAAGCTCTATTTCTAATTTTCAGAGAAAACAGCACATTGATTTCTACAATAGCTGCACTAATTTGCATCCTACCAACAGTATACAAAGGTTCCCTATTCCCTACACCCTTGGCAGCATTTCTTGTCTTTCGTTTACATGATCCTAGGCATTTTGGTTGTGGTAAGATGAGATCTCAAAGTATTGGTTTTAATTTCACCGATTGCTAAAGATGGCAGTTTTTCCTACTGCCTCTCTCTAGTGTAACTTGACATCAGGAATTGTGATAGCCTCAGCAGTATTTCTAGTGCTTGGGAATGCTTTGGTTATCCATGTCCTTTGTAATTCCATATGAACTTTAAGATTGTTTTTCAATTTCTTTTAAGAATGACATTGAAATTCTAATGGAGATTGTAATGACTATAGATTGCTATTGGTTGGATAGTCATTTTCACAATATTAATCGTACCAGTCTTTGAACATGGAAGGTCTTTCCATCTCTCATATCTTCTTCAGTGTCTTTGGTGTCATAATGTTTGCATTCTACAAGTATTTCACTTCTTTGCTACCCAGATTTCTTTCTAAGTATTGTTTGCCTCTTAACAATGTATGCAATGCCAAGTGAGTATGCTTTCCATATGCACTGCATTTGGTGTGGCCCTTAGCCTTCCATAAACAGGAAGAGGACAGTCAGTGGTCTGCGGTAAACATATGTGAGTTCATTCTTATTCTGATCTTTAGATCATGTGGTAGTCCATCCCAACACCACTTAGCTGGTCTCTCTTCTGACTTACTACAGCCTTACCATCTCTGTTGTCCATCTCCCCAAATGACATTAGCCAGCCAACCTACCATTGTACTTGAAAACAAATCTTGTAAGAGGCTGTGTGGAGAGTGTGAATGTGAACCCTTGACATCATGACAGCTAAAACCAAAGTGTTTAAAAATCATTCTTTTAGGCAGGGCATGGACTTCAGATACAGAGCACTTCTTACTTTACTCAATACCTTGGGTTTAGTCCCTGTAATAAAAACAAACTACACCAAGAAACACTCTGCAGATCTATTTTAGAACAGATGGAATAGCTAAGGAATATGACATTTTCCGTGAAAATAATAGGATGTCTTTTCATGGAACAGGGTTAAATGTTAATATTTTATTAACTTTAGACTTTTCCTGAACCTGATAAAACAGGTTTTTAATGCTTGACTAATGGTTTCTCAACTGTTTAAATTAGTAGTCTAGCCAGTTATTTACAGAAATCCAGTACTTATAATCATACTTTACATTTAACTAACAGTGCAAATCATATTATCATCTTTTTTGTAAATATCATTTCCCAGTCTAATGAATTGGAAGTCAGTGAATTCTGGTTACAAATAGAAATAAAGGAACTGATTCACCAACTAGAGGGGAAGTCAGGAGCTCAGTTTTATACTTCGACCTTAATGAATCCATGTATAAGACTGGTGACATGCTGCATGTTTGTGAATGTGGCTGTAATCGTCCTATGTCTACATACGACTGCATTTTGCTTTTCTAACGCTCATCCCACTGTAGTATCTCATTTTTTTATGACTCTGTTCCCTTGAGAAAGTTTATTTGATCATCTTTACTTCTCAAACATGGAGGCAGTCTAGTTTTTCCTCCCAGTCAGTCTTGAATCAATATTTAAATACAATAAAAGTAAAGTACTGATAAAAACTCATGCCTGTAGTTACTGTGATAGAATTAAGTTGCCCTAAAAGTTTTCAAATGGTTAATAGCTGTGTTAAATTACCTGCAGTTTATTTTTCAGTGTTTATTTTTGTTGTTGCTGTTGTTTGTTTCTTTGTTTGTTTATAAAGCCTTCAGGCTGACATGTAAATCAGTGGTTCTCAAACTATGGGTTGTGATGCCTTCAGGGGTTTCATATAAGATATCCTGCATATCATATATTTATATTATAATTCACTATAGTAGCAAAATTACAGTTGTGAAGTAGCAGTGATATGATTTTATGGTTGGGGACACCACAACATGAAGAACTGTGTTAAAGGGTCGCAGCATTAGGAAGGTTGAGGACCATTGTAGATTATTATAAAATATTCTGGCCTTAGCCATGTAGGAGAGTCACCACACTATACAAGGTATACTTCTGTCCCATAGAGTGTCTCTAAATGGTTTGCTCATTACCAGTGATGGTTTCTTCTTCCCTTAAGCCAGCTTATCCATGAATATACTAAAACAAGGAGCTTGTAGACTCCCTATATATACCTTTCCTCCTCAGATTTTATATTTGTAAATATGATAGTTACTAGGTAATGTGATCAAATATGAATGAAAACTTCTTGGGAAATATCTAATGTAGGCCTTTATATTGCTGGGATCCAGAGGATACATTGACCTCCAGGAATTTGTGGTGTTCTTCACTATATTTATTAGTAGACATTATCTTGTATTTAACTTTGCAGTTAAAAGTTACTCTTTGTGTCTCAGGCTAATAGCAACATAGCTTTAATGACATAGCCTCAATTTTGGCAGAGGTAGCTACTCAGAACTAACAGAATTCTGAAAAGTAGTTGGTTTAGAAAAAGCAGCAGGCACTGTAGCAGCCAGGAATAAAAATAAGCCATGTAGAATGGCTATGTACCATGGGGAGAGATGGGAAGATGAGAGAAATAAGGTGATGGTAGCGGTTTAGCGGTTTTGATGATGGTTCATGTTGGTTGCTATGGTTTCTGTGGCTCATTTAATTCCATAGGCTGTGGTCTGTGAATGTATGTTGACCTGTAGTTTTAGGTTCAGGATGCCTGGACAGAACTTGGAGAAGACATGATTATACACTGCTCAGGCTGGGGTTCCACCTAACAGAAAAGAGCAGTCACAAGAGGTGAATGATAGCAAGAATCAGTGATATAAGAAGTCTGTGCATAGCTCTAGACAGCCTTGTTCTACAGTCTACTCACTGTCCTGACTAGGTAGTATATCACAGAGTGGTGTTCACTGAGTACTGTAGAGACAGACAGTGAACTGAAACATCAGAATTTTGGCTTCAAGTCTTGGATTCCAAGTTCTTGGAACCTTGCAAGAGGCCTTACTATTCACTTGTGATTTCTTATCTGTTTCACGTTCCCCATAGTCTGGATATGATTGTGATGGTGTGAAGGTGAGTGGTGCTGTCAATGAAACAATACATTTAAAAATCACAGTTTCCTTGTTTACCTTCCTTCAGCACCATCATTTCCTTCTGTTCCCCACATCTCAAAAACGAGGCTCTGAGTAATCTCAGTGGTTATTAGTGCCATTGTCTGGTAGCTATTGCAGCCCGTGGCACTGTATGCTTACTTTAAACAGAGAGTATGTTAGAACATATCATCTTATAGGCAATCATTTCTATGCATTTAGGAAGAGACAGACGTTTGGACAGTTTTCATAGGAAAGGATATCTATATGTGCTGACTATATAAATTGATACGAAGAGTGGTATACAACTATCATAGCTGCTTTTATAAAGCAACTCAGATAAATATAGATAGCCACTCATTCACACTAGCTATGATTCCAAGTATGACGGTGTCCAGAGGGAAGTTTATATCCAAAGGCTGAGGATAGACTTTTCTATTGCAAAAGGTGTGAAGTTTCCTTTATCCTCATGCTGCCTCCCTAGAGTGACATTACATGGAATCATGACAAAGTTGTTGAAATGAGGGAATCAAGGTTGATATACTACTGTTATCACATATAGAGTCTTTCTGCACGTTTTGCTAGTTTTTCCTCTAATGTATTTTTTTCTGGTCAAATATCCCTAGGACCACACAATTATGTCTTAACCCCTCCTGCCTATAACTGTTGTTTCCAAAGAAAAAAATTACAGACCATTCATATCATACTTTGAAGAGTTTTATCCAGTATTTTATAGACTACCTCTCAACTTTGGGTTTTCTGATCCTTTCTCATGATTGTGTTGGAAAAAAATGTTTATAAGACCACCCTTGGCAATCGCCATATGCCACTGGGAGTACAAGATGCTGCTATGTCTTCGTCCATTGATGTTAACTTTGACCAGTCTCTTGAGGCAGTGCCTATTACATTCTTAGTGTCAAGTTATGATATTTGTCTTTGTAATTAATAACTGTGTTGTCATTTTAAAGTTTGTTTTGGTGCTGAACCTAAGACCTCACACACGCTAACCAGTTTCCTACAGCTGGACCACATCTCCAGCTCCTGCAACACCATTTTGTTTTTCTAAAAGGTTTTGTGCTTTCTTAAGCCTGATGGTCAGAGTTGGAGCAAGTGTCATACACAGAGGGCTGCAAAGATCCCTGATCCTGGTGGGTCTAAGAAATGAAGCCTTAAAAAATCCACATAGTCATTATTTAACTGTTTGAATAGATTTCTCTCAGCCCATGCTAAAATGGATTGCCTGACATTATGTTGCAGGATTTTTAAGTCCTACCTCCAGGCATATCTCATAGTTACTAGCAAAAATGAAAGTGTGAAATGCTTTTTAATGTATATTTAACAACACATAGACTGATGGTGCTGATGTGTAGTCTCTGTGGACTTCCTTTGCTATCAGAGGAGGATGCTGCCAGACAACTTTAAATGTTTATTCTATCTAAAGCATCACATGCTTTTCAAATATCTATTCCTGTCCTTTACAACAAAATCCTAAAATGTCATATACCGGAAGAGTATCTCACATGTTAAATGGCTGGTTTACAGTCGTTTTTCAAGAAGGGGAAAGGTGCCATTCACAAGTGGTATTTCCTTTCCTCCACCTCATGAAAGCCTACCCTCAGCCAGGGTGAAAGCACAGCCATCTTTAGAAGACAATGTGCTGTGGAGTGCTGGTGTTAGGACAGAGAAATGCTATTTTACTGATTTTTTTTTTAATTCCAAGATTCACATAACTCCTACTTAATGGAATATCTGTCATTGCATCTGGTGACATGTCTGCTTGAATTGAAGAAGTACATTTCATGAATTTGATTCTTTCCTATGGTGTCGTTATTTAATGAAGATTAGGGTACAATTTTTTTTTTCATTTATCCTAGGCTACACAGCAAGAGTTCACATCTTATACTAATGTATGCTAAATAGTTGCATGGTATATAGATCATTGATGTTAAAATGGCAGTACTGAAGGCATTTTAGATCACAAAGTCCCAGTGGTCTGCATTTTGTTTGTTCTGACATTATTAAACTCAATCTGTTTATAACTGTGACTGTAATTGCTACATTTGCATGGCAGGAAAGTTTGCTTCGTGCGTTAACTTTTACTAACGCTGCTTACATGATGCTTTCTGTTCTTGCTCTCTGCGTTTCATAAGCTGGCAGAGCACCTTCAGTTGCATTGTATAATTATGCACAATCAATAAGTTTCTGTATTTGTCTTTGTTGTTTCTTTGATGTGGCCTGTAGGACGCTGCTGGCAAGGTACTGGACCGCTGGGCCATCATGTCTCGGGAAGAAGAAATCATCACCCTTCAGCAGTTTCTGCGGTTTGGGGAAACCAAATCCATTGTGGAGCTGATGGCAATTCAGGAGAAAGAAGGGCAAGCTGTGGCTGTACCATCTTCAAAGACAGACTCGGATATAAGGACTTTCATTGAGAGCAATAATCGTACCAGGAGTCCTAGCCTCCTTGCTCACTTAGAGAACAGCAATCCTTCCAGCATCCATCATTTTGAAAACATACCAAACAGCCTTGCATTTCTGCTTCCATTCCAGTACATAAACCCTGTTTCTGCCCCACTGTTAGGGTTGCCACCCAACGGGCTGCTTTTAGAGCAGCCCGGACTGAGGCTGAGGGAACCGAGCATTTCAACTCAGAATGAGTACAATGAGAGCAGTGAATCTGAAGTATCGCCTACACCATATAAGAGTGATCAGACGCCCAATAGAAATGCCCTGACTAGCATCACTAATGTGGAACCCAAAACAGAGCCAGCATGTGTCTCCCCCATTCAGAATTCTGCCCCAGTCAGTGACCTAAGCAAAACTGAACACCCAAAAAGCTCATTCCGGATTCACCGTATGAGAAGGATGGGGTCAGCCTCCAGGAAAGGAAGGGTATTCTGTAATGCTTGTGGGAAGACGTTCTATGACAAAGGGACTCTCAAAATTCACTATAATGCTGTTCACCTGAAGATTAAACACCGATGTACCATTGAAGGCTGCAACATGGTCTTTAGTTCCCTTCGAAGCCGGAATCGCCACAGTGCAAACCCCAACCCCCGCCTTCATATGCCCATGCTAAGGAATAACCGAGACAAAGATTTAATCCGGGCTACATCAGGAGCTGCCACTCCAGTCATAGCAAGTACAAAATCAAATCTCACACTCACAAGTCCTGGCCGGCCCCCGATGGGTTTTACTACCCCTCCACTAGACCCCGTCTTACAGAACCCTCTCCCAAGCCAACTGGTATTTTCTGGACTAAAGACTGTACAGCCAGTTCCTCCTTTTTATAGAAGTTTACTTACTCCAGGGGAAATGGTGAGTCCTCCAACCTCCCTCCCTACCAGTCCCATCATTCCAACCAGTGGCACCATAGAACAGCATCCTCCTCCACCCTCTGAGCCAATAGTGCCAGCAGTGATGATGGGCACTCATGAGCCCAGCACTGACCTGGCACCTAAGAAAAAGCCTAGGAAGTCAAGCATGCCTGTAAAAATTGAGAAGGAAATCATTGACACTGCCGACGAGTTTGACGATGAGGACGACGATCCTAATGATGGCGGGACCGTGGTCAATGACATGAGCCATGACAATCACTGTCATTCCCAAGATGAGATGAGCCCAGGCATGTCTGTGAAGGACTTCTCTAAGCATAACAGGACCCGGTGCATTTCAAGAACTGAAATAAGAAGGGCTGACAGTATGACGTCTGAGGACCAGGAACCCGAGCGGGACTATGAGAACGAATCCGAGTCTTCAGAGCCTAAGCTCGGTGAGGAATCCATGGAGGGGGATGAACACCTTCACAGTGAGGTGAGCGAGAAGGTCCTGATGAACAGCGAGAGGCCTGACGAGAACCACAGCGAGCCGTCCCACCAGGACGTCATCAAGGTAAAGGAAGAATTTACAGACCCCACTTACGACATGTTCTACATGAGCCAGTACGGACTATACAACGGTGGCGGGGCCAGCATGGCTGCCCTGCATGAAAGTTTTACATCGTCTCTGAATTATGGAAGCCCTCAAAAGTTCTCCCCTGAAGGTGACCTGTGTTCTAGTCCAGACCCCAAAATCTGTTATGTGTGCAAGAAGAGCTTCAAAAGCTCCTACAGTGTGAAGCTTCACTACAGGAACGTTCACTTGAAAGAGATGCACGTCTGCACGGTGGCTGGCTGCAACGCTGCCTTCCCCTCTCGACGAAGCAGAGACAGGTCAGTAAATCTCCATTGGCTCCTCCTGCTGAGGGTGGGGGTACAGTTCAGACAAGGTTAGATGTTTGTGATGCACTGTAAGGACCGCCATATTGACCACGTGATCAACTGCCATGCTCATTGGAGGATTTGTGTATTCAGTGCTTGTTATGATTAAGCATGCAGAATCGTGTCATCTGGTAATGCATGCCATCTTTCTCTGTATATGTGTATATGTATGTTTCCATGCATCTAGGTGTGAATAAGTTAACAGTACACAGTTCCTTAGAAGCCACAGCTTCTGTCATTCATATATATATATATATATATATATATATATATATATATATACTTTGCCTTGTGGCTTTTAAATTAAACCAATATATTATCTTCACACACACATATTTATCCAATATAGAAACAGAAATTTACGGATGGAAAGAACCATAGGTCCAGGACATCGAGACAGCCTGCATTGCCGTAGGTATAACCAGAAATGTTACCATTCCTTACATGAGTATTTAGTGTGTTCTTCAATTCTTTAAGAATCATGAAACTATCAGAAGATGAGGCCGACTGGTGGTGTGGATTTCTTTATTTCAACTCCATAGTATCTTTGGGTACATCTCTAAAATGTAATCTGCCATGTGACTTCACCAGAGAAGTGGGGACATGCCTAGGTAGATACTTTATGATCAGTTAGAATATATTATGTACATCCCTCAGGTGACATCACTCTAAAGTTATGTAACCATAAGCAGAAGCAGCTGGTCCTAAACCTACCATGTTCTTCATTAACTCCATTACAGTATAAATGGAATGTCAGGGGGCAGTCATTGGTGGGCAGTGAGTGATCCTTCAGTTATGGAGAATGAGCCTTTGAGCAAGTCTTTGATATCGCACCCCAGGCCAACTCAGATCAGACAGCACCCAATCCTTCCTACTTCAAGGGATGTATTATTTACACTGACTTTTTAATATTTTCAGATAGAGTTGTATTTAATAGTTGTATTTTATATACAGAAAAAAAACCAAAGTAAAATTAATGACTTTTCCAAAGACCTACCATCCTATTCTAGAGTTTCTTTGTTGGTCTTTGATGAAGCATAAAGTAACGAAAGTCCCACTGGGACTGATGTGGCAGTACAGCCTGTAATCACAGCACTTAGAGGAGCTGGGACAGCCAGTTAGACCCCATTGTGGGCTAGCTTCTAAAACACTGTCCTGACTTTAATTTATATATAACACTGCAAGGCAGTGTTACCTGTCTTTGAAACACTTTTATATGAAAGATTTATTAATGAATATACATATTTTTTTCTTTTTACTGACACAGAAGGGGCCAAATTCTATTCTTTTAATGATTTCCTACCTCTACTATTCTGGTTCTGTTTTTAAAAGGGGATGTGGGTGTTATGTTATTTTCAGTTCCAAGCTCTCACTGAGAGTTTCAAGGAAGTCCAGATAGTATACCTATACTTCAGTACTATCACCACACATTCCAGAACTGTAATAGTATTCTTTCAGATTTCAAGCAGTATATTAGTGATGATAAGGTTAACGCATTGAAAATTTCTCATTGAAAAATTTAAACAAATATAAAAGACTAGTGAGAACTTGCATAAAATATTTATAAAAATGGAGTGTTTGAAGAGAAGCCAACACTTAAGCTTATTTGCATGAATTCCTTTCCCATTTTAGTTTGCTGAAAACATCACAGTTCATAACACTGAACTAAATAACTAAGGATAAGATAGGGATCCAAGCCTGGCGCTTTTACTAATGAAGAGTCACTAGGAAGCATAAGCTCCCCTGTATCTGGGTCCCGACACAAAAGGAAGTGCTGTGCCGAGAGAATTTGTTTGTCTGAAGGAAAATACTTGCTGACAGAAAAAGGATATTTTAGTTGCCACTTTTATTGTAAGGACTTGGGAGATTAGCCAGTGCCAGCCACACAGAAGTTAGAGATGTGGTCTTCTAAGTACAAGAGGAGTACAGATGCGCTGTTTCAAGAGACAGCCGACACATTGATGAGGGAGAGTATGCTTACTATACCTAAACCTTTTCACTTCAGATTTTTATCACATGATAAGTGACAAAATTCCAATTGAAAAGATATTATAAAGTGAGATCTTTTTATTCTTGATTGTAATTTGACTTTCTAATTAATAAACAGATCTTTTGATCCCAGATTAAATTTTTAAAAAAAAAATGTCTTTTTTTTTTTTTTTTTGGTCAAAGAAAAGTATTCATCCTATTGAGATGATGGCTTACATTAGCATAGTGCCGTGAGAGTAACTGCTACCAAAATCACAAGAAACAGTGTCGCCATTGAGTCTTCCTGACTCTCGGCAGAGTGGGCCTTGAAACATAATTAGATTTCTCTTTCCGACTTTAACCATCTTCCATCAATGATGCCAGCCAGCGGCTGTGTCCACTTGTGCAGAGGCTCTCTGGTCTTGTCTCTGATCCACCTTCAGTTTACCTTTCTGGGTCTTCTCTTTAACCGTTATGCAAATTTCAGAGAGCCTGTCTTCCCATCCTCTTCCTTCAGTCAACTTCAATGGATTAAAGCCACGGTGGAGGACTTTCTTACCTTTCTCTTTAGCCAACAGGCCTTTCCAAGAAACTCTCCTTTGTCTTTAGACCTCCTGTCTCCAAACTATTTCTTACTACTCTGAAGAGGCCTAGCTTCATCCATCCTTGACCTCAGTGTCTTCCTTGTATAAATAAAGCACCAGAGAGGACACTCCTTGTGGGAACTATCCCTAGGACAGCAGTAATAAAACTTCACAAGGTCTCCTCCTTTCCTCAGTGTACCAGTGCCTCATCCTCTGGCTGAAATACCTTACAGGAGTTGGAATCACAAGGGGTTGCCTTGGCGTCTTCTTCCGCATGAGAGTAAAATGGAGACAGAAAGATGTTAGGTAATATGGTTTGGGTTTGACAGTGAGAGAAAGACATGCATGTAAGGTTTGTCAGACTGACAGTAGACCAGTGTTATCAGAGGTGGCCTTCTGTGTATACTTGTCAATAATGGTATATTTAATCAATCAAAAGTCCACATTAATGACAAAGAACAAGCTAATATGTACAGCTCATTCACCTAATCACTAACTAGCTGGGAAAGTGACCTTTTTTTTTCTGAGTGACTGAATGTAAATCATTTTCTCTCTGAGGGGCCTGGTGCTTGAAGAGGATTACCACATTTCTTCCTTATTTATCCCCTGTTTTGTTTTTTGTTTTTTTTTGTTTGTTTGTTTGTTTGTTTTGTGGCTGAGTTGTGGTTCTGTCAGGGAACAGCAGGCTGGGTGGTAGAACTATAGATATGCCCCATGAAGAAGTTCTGACCAAGTGGCCTGGAGCTGTAGTGTTCATAAAAGCATGATAGTCACACTTGGCAGAAGTTAGTTTACCTGGACTGTCATCTCATCCTCTGACTTAATCTTTGATCCTTAAGATGACTGGCCACTCACCCGTTTATAAGAAAAACCCATATATTTGCTTCTTATTTGGAGTGAGGGGTGGCAAACCAACAGCTAAATCAAATTCTATTTATTTTCCTCAGTTTGCTCTTCATTTTGCTTTGGTGATTAATTTTAAAACCCCGTCAGTTGAAATGAATGGTCTGTATAGAAAGACATTGTCATCCTTGTGACCTTTGTCTGTTCCTTTGTTAGCATCTCACAGTAAGTTTGTCATACATTTTACCAGAAAGGTAAATGCCTCCTCTTGGTCTTTAAGGTGTGTGGGGGTTGGTTCAGCCAGATGAATAAATTTTAAAACAAAATAATATCTGCCTAGGGTGATTTATAAATAAATATGAGGCAACCATTGATTCCAAGTGTGAACCTTCTTTTTGATTGCTAGTTAAATCAGTCTGAATTTAAACATGTAAACTTCTTGATTTGTATGGAGGTAAGACATCTGTATTTGGTTTGTTAAAACCTGCTGATGTCTCCAGAACTAAATTTGTTCATGTATAGGCCTCTGGGTAGCCATAGCTAAACGCAGAGATGTATAGGTTCTGCTCACCTTATTACCTGACTTCCAGCCCTGTACAGGTGTGCAGGAATAAATTAGCATCAGCCCCTCCGACGAGCCACTGCATATATTAACAACAGAGGTGAAGATGTGAGAGCATGCTACCTGCCTCCTGTTATCACCTTCTCAGCAGCGCAGCATCCATTTTTCCATCATTCTCTACGTTTGGAAACTTATAGAGAACTTTTATAGAGAGAGCTTTTCAATGAAGACCAGGCGACACCTCCAAGACATGAGCCACTTAGCACCAATTCAAGGGAACTATTAGTATATGTGCCCTAATGTAATTAGCTGTCAAATAGTGTGTTAATCCTCAGTGGAGAGCCTCTTCATAGATAACTACTTCACTGCCTACATTGTGCCCAATCACATCTCGTGTCCCTGTTTTCAGAATTCTTTATAAAGTGGAGTTGTGTAGGTCCTCTGGCCTTAAGAGATGTTTCCCCACCGGCTCCTCTGTTAGGTTTCACAATAGAGCCAGAAGATCAATAGGCCTTTTGTACTGGTCTCCATTACTTTCCATCAAAAGCAAGCAAACAAAGTAAATCCCCCTCCTGAGTAATTGCTGGTTGTGCCCTCCTCAAGCAAAACTTTGGTAGTGAGATAAACTCCGGTGTCATTCTTGTCCCTGGGGTTCTTTTTATACACTGGGAGAAGAGCAATGAGCAAAACGGTCTCCTTGTATCATGGGGAGAGACTCTGTCAAGCCTAAAGTGAGCCTTGGATCTTCCTAATGACCTCCTGCTGGCCTGGCTGGATGCAAGACAAGCTCATTTAAACCTCTGCTGACCTTTAACTCCTCCAGAAGAACTGCTGCCTTCACTGCCGCCATCTTCAGAGCTGTGTGCCACAGAGGCAGCACAGGGCCCAGCAAACCATTTCCCTTGCACGTGCAAAGAGGTATTTTATCAATGCTGTGGAGTGAAAAGTCCTAGTAACTCTCCTATGACTGTGCAGCTCTTACGACAGAAAGAACGCTTCCAAACAGCCTTAATGCTTGCCCTTCCCTAGAAAGGACCAGGCCAGTGGTTTTTTATCAGCATTGTCTGGAAAATTCTGGCAAAATACCAAAGAAGGCATATCTTTAGTACCCAGGCAGTATGCTTCATGACATACTGACATGGCAGCCAAGGGGTTGTTCCTGCTTCCTGTTTCTGGGCCTCCAAAACTAGTGGACTATTTTTTTTTCCTGTTACTCTTTCTTTTGTGAGATGTCATTTGGCATACTTGTTTTTGCAAAATCCTTATTGTAAGAAGGTGGTGTGAGGCTACACATACACATTAATATTTTCTCAGGTAACCCTGGTAGGATCTCTTCCTTCTAGTCACCTGTGTAACCCTGGCAGCGTCCCTGCCCCTTAAGTAAAAAGCTTCTACCCATTAATCATTAAGCTTTACTTAAGTAAAGCTTCTACCTTTAAGTATCGTTTGCTCCTTGTTTCCTAAGACTACTCAGAAATGATATGATGTTTTCCCCGTAAGACTCTCAGGACCTTCAAAGTGACGAATATGGCAGTCTGTGAAAGAAGTTTGCACTTGCCAAGAAATTATAGTGTTAAGAATTTAAAAGGAGATCTAGTGACCTTGATTCTCTAGTGCCAAGACTTGAGAAGCCAAGTTGCCAAGTCAGTGGAAGAGAGAACACACCTCAGGAAAGGACAGTTTTTCTTCAGTCATTTCACATAAGGCTACACTTTAGAAAAATACCTACATTTTATGTCCTAATGCAAACTGCTTGAATTAAAACGAGAGTTGTAAATTCCTGGTAAAAAGCTGTCAGGCTGACGTGTGAGTGATCTTAACTCTAGTATTTTATGGAGTTTATTACTTCTTTTATTAACTAAGGGGGAAAATGTTACCCATTCCAGTTTAATTCTTTTTCTTGCTTGCTCTAATTTTTACTTTACCCTGGGAGAGGGCGAGAGACAGAGGTAGACAGACCAAGTGATTTTACCTGAAGGCATGTGGGTGATGTTCAGTCTCACCTGTGCACAGATACATCCGTACCATACCCGGCTACTGCGAGTCATACTTACAGTCTCATGCAGGAACACCATGTGTGTGTGTTTATATATAGAAACACACTTAAACAGAAACACCCAGATACATCTTAGAAAATGATAGATGAAGTTACTCCCATCACAGTGGCTTCACAAGAAGCTTTTCTAAGTAAAACTGCAGAGATGGAGCTAAGAACAGGCCCTGGGAAGGAAGCCTCTGAAGGCTGATGGTTGGATGAGCGAGCTGCTGTAACTCTGTCACTCAGGGGCACTGCTGGGTCACTCTGCTCACTAGTAATTGTGTTTTACAGACTTCTAAAGCAATTGGCTCAGTCAGTCCCAATTCAATAAAAGGAGAGAGAGAGAGAGAGAGAGAGCGCACTTTTGTTCTATTTTTTACTTGAAATTATTTCATTCAGCAGTCTGTCTTTTTTATTACCAGGACTTGACATTAGCACTCCAAGCTATATTAGCATCCATTTCAGCAGTTCAGTAATGGTATTAAAAAAACACTTAACTTCAACGGTGAATGGCTGTATGACAGAACCATAAAAAATCCACATTAAAAAAAAAAACTTATGTATTTGTCCCAGCAAATTATTTTTCACTTGTTTAACCACTTCAAAACTATGTTCTCACGACGAGTGCTCCAGAGGACCACCTTCTTTCTCAGAGCAGTGGACTGCGCAGCTCTGTGGGCTTGGGGGCTAGTGGGGGGGGGGGGGGGGAAGGGAGCCCCTTGGTGAGAGGGGGGTAGGGCTGTTGTTTACCTGTAGCTAGATTACCTTCCATTCATCAGCAGAGATGGAATTGGCAACCTCAGAGCACCCAAGGTGAAATTCTTGGATCTTGGAGCCTGACTGGGATTTGATTTTGAACCGAACACTCTCCAAACTTGGGAGCAGAGCCTAAGTACTCTGGCACTGTGGTGTGCTCATAACTGACTACATTAGGTTCTAAATTTTGATTAAACCTTCAGTAATTAATCAATGCTAGACATGAAGCAGTTGGCAAGGTCCAGAGCTGCAAAATGTTTAAGACATAAAACATTACGAAGTAATTAGAATATGCTCCTTCAAGAGAAGGGTTGCCTTCACTAAAGAGGTAAATGATAGCATCCTGTTTATTGTGGATGTAGGCAGCCAGAGCAATATGATAAACTGCTGGAGATACACATATCAGTAATCATCCACATTATTAGTACCATTAATCATAATTCCAAAAATATGACAGCAGCAGCCAACTTTTTGACCAATTTTGCTTCTGCCTGTTGGCCATTATAACTTCACTAATAGACCGCAGAGCTCCTTTGCGTGGCAGTTTGCATTGAGAATGGAAGGTTAATTATATTTGAGCTGCTGATTTCTTCTCTCCTTGGAAAAGGCTTAGCACTCTGACAATCCCAGGAGCTCGAGGTTGTTAAACCAGTAAAAGTACTTTATTGAAATTTTCTTTGTTGGTGAGGAATGAGATGTTTCAAATGAGATATAAGCGCCAGGCTGGGACAGCACTAATGTTTCTTGCTCCAAAGTGATCCTTGGACAGCAAGAACTCGGTGGTTCTTTGGACCACTTTACCTTGTTGTTTCTAGTCCGCCCCTCGGTAACAAAGAAGTTCAGCAGAATACAGTAGAAGCCCAGGAAGCTCTACCAGATTAGTGGTAGTGTAAACCATAGATGTCAGAATACCATGTTACACTAATAGTTACATTAAAAGCATATACACTAGTAGAATAGTGATATTAGGAGCAAGAAGCAACTCTGTTAAAATACTGTGTGTATGACCCCAAGGAAAAAATTCACAAGCATCGTTTGGATGCTTCTGCAAGTTAAAATGTTTAGCAGCAGGTATGCTACCAGTGGGCTAATTCAAATATCCCATGTCTCATCGGGCAGGCTGGACAGCACATGAACAAATATGAAGGTGAGATTATGCTCGCCTGTGTTTTCAAATTCATGACTTTGATTTTCTACACACAGTTCTACATAAGGCCAAGGCTAAGTGATATGGATAGCCCTACAGGATACAGTCTCTCTGCGTGGGGGAGCTTAGAAAACCCTGATGCCACCTCTTAAGATCACAAACTGTTTGAATGATACAAAACATTTCCTCTCAGAAATTATTTTCTTTTAAAATGATCTCGGAAAGAAATCAATACCCCATATTTTACAGAGGAAAAAGAAAGAAAGAAAACTTAAAATGGAAGACAGATTTGAATGTGAAAAAAGCAGTTTACTCCTGTTATTGGGGGAAAATCTTCTAAATTATTTAAATTAGACAATAGAATATGGAGCAGAAGATGTGAAGGTTGTTACTTTTTTCCACTCTCCATAGATATAAAACTTACAATTACAGCTCCGATTATCTTCCCAGGAGGCTTTTCTCTCTCTTATCTGACAATAACTCTAACTAAGCACCGGATGAGCTGCCTGATAAAGAAAATTCCCAAACTGTGAAAGCATAGCCTGTTCACAGTGTAACACTCCCCTTACATTGTAGCGCAACAGGTACGACAGAATAAACAGCACCCTTCAAAAGCCTTCTTGTGTGAGATACAACTGGGCCTTAACACGGTTAGGGAGCAGGCTGTCGTTGGATATCAATTCTATACTTAACCTGAGCATGCAACATACACACTCTCTGTCTACCCATCTGCCCTCCCACATGCCATCAGTGTGTTAACATTTTTATGCATTCCATAGCCATGACAAATTGTTTTCTAACTGTAGTGCCAAATTTAGTATGCACAAGACATGTTTGCCTCTGCCAACAAACCAATAATTCTCAACAACATCTTCAGAGTTACAGCATTTATAAAGTTGCAAAGTGGAGTAAACAAACCATCTGTTTGGCTTTTCCATATATGTCATGCTTTCTTATTAGCATATTACGATTCATTTAGTAAACAAATTTGGTGATTTCGTTCATGTCAAAGTTAGATCGGAAGCCTGAAGATGATTAACATTCCTGGGACAAGCACATTAATACGTTGCTTCCTCTGCAAAGTTAAATGGCTTCTCAAGAGAATCGCCCCTTGTTGACAAGATGAGACTGTCAATTTTGTTTGCCTGCCACGTTAGGGGCCATAAGGGGATGGCAGGCTCTGAGAGAGGGGAGTCGTGTAGGCAGCATAATTCACTGTGAATTGAGAAAAGAAGTCTAATTCTGATAAATGGTCGACCCCAATACATCCTACCTGTTATTACAACAGACGTGCCGTATCTGTGCAGTAAATTAGTTAATCCCCTAAAGGGTTTGGTGGGAGCTTATCTTCAAGTGAATGATTTGAATGTAGAGGGAACTGCCTGCGTGACCAGTATGGGTGATTTGTTTTATATTGAAAGGGGTTGAAATAACTGAATTTCATAGTTTGTTAATTTGCAAGAATTTTCTTAGTTCTTATTTCTTGCATTAAGAATGCATTTCTTTTGGGGGGTTTGAGAATTACCCACTAGAATTTTACATTGGATTTATTCCTCTGCTAGGGGAGGGTATTCAGACTGTCTGGAGAGAGTGTTTAGTGAAAATTCTGGAACAACTACAGTTTTGTTTTGAATTGTTTTTAGGAAGGGGGTAGTGCTAAAATATCATTTAACTCATTTAGGTGTAAGCCTGTGATTAATTAATACATAGTAATACCGTTTGCCATGAACTCAATAGTCAGTATTGTAGCAGCTCAGCTGAGATGCAAGTGAGAAGTAGGGCCTGTAATCATATATTTCTGAGGATTTGAAGAGGGGGTATACATTTCTGTATGGGAATATTTTCCTAGCCAATACTGAATTCACATCAGGCACATATACTTTCCTAGATTTGATAAAAATCCCTTTTACTGCTTTCTCCCCTTTCCTCATGCACATAGACAGCTGACACTTCATGTCCAGCAGTTCTGTACACATGGATTCAACCAACCACAGACAAAGAATGTTAAATGCACCCAACAGCATCCAACACAGAGAAACATTCTTTATTGTCACTATTTCCTCCTCCTCCTCCTCCTTCTTCTTCTTCTTCTTTTTCTTCTTCGGACTATGATCATTTTAGACAGTATTGAGAATATTTGGCATACATTTGTGGTAGATGACAAAGTGGAGCAAGAAAGTGAATGCAAAATGTAATCAATAGTAAAGCCTTAATTCCATTTTAACCAAAGAATTGTGTAATATTAATTCACTAAACTCAGAATGGCAAAAAAAATAATTAAAAAGTAAGTATTGGACATTTTATATAACATATTAGCTTGATTCATGAATTTGTGAAATCAGTTTCTGACCAGCTGTCTTAATTACTTTCTATTGCTGTGATAAAATACATTAAGGGTCAAAGACCTTTAATGAAACATGGTTTTATTTACTTCAGAGTTCAAGGAATAGTCAACCATGGTAGGAAAGTCGGTATAGCAAAAACCTGAAGCAGCTGCTTGCATCACATCCAGTCAGGAAGCAGAGACAGTAGATGCCTATGTTCAGCTTATTGTCTCGTTTTTTATGCAGTGCAGCCTAGGGAATGGTACCACCCAGTGCAGGTGAATCTTCCCACTTCAATTAACCTAATTAAGGTAATCCCCACACACATGCTCAGAGGCCCATCTCTCAGGTGAGCCTGGATCTCTCTAGATTTCAGGTTGACAAGTGAGAGTAACCATCACATGAAATGAACAACTAGCAATAAAACCAAATAAAAGTAGTGTTCTTCCCCTGCAGTTCAAAACCAAACTCAAACTCTGTTTTTTGTTTACATGTTCGCTTGTCAGACATTACATTAGTTCACCTTGAGCGTTTGAGCGAGAGGGGGAAATGAGAGCATAGCCTAGAGTGCTTGCTTTCCGTGGCCTTGCATAGCGCTTGCTTTCCCTGGCTTTGGGCATTTGCCGCATCTTCTGTGCTCTGTGATTGTACCACAGTATGACTCTTTAGTCCAGTGACAGGACTTTCAGTCTCCATTCAAATAAGACAGAAGCTTAGGTATTAATACCCCGCCCCGGATCTAAAACCTTATTACATTTTGACTTTTCTGTGTGTAAGTTTTGGCAGATTTTGATGTTGAAGGTAGGAACTCAGAGAACATTTGTAACTCTGTGCGTAGCCCAGGGTAGCTGAGTATTTTGAGCCTACGTACTGTGGTGGGCCTTGAACTTTACTAGAGTGTCCACTTTTGCTCTGTCGCTATTGTCATTACACAAACCCAGGAGAAAGGCTCTGTCTCATGGCTCTCTTCTGCACTGGGTTGGGGAAACCTCGTGCCAGACTTGTATGTCTTACTGATTGGATGCGACCTTTTTTTCAAGGCTTCCACTTGTTCTCCCATGGGCTGACTTACAACTGTATTTTTGAAAGTATGGGCTAAATCTTAGGCCAGTGTATGAAGTGTTCCCTTTGTGCCCATGATTTTTTTAAATCTCATTCCTTTTTTTTTTTTTTTTGGTATGTGCAGATAATCTTCTTCATAGCTGTATCTATCACCTGCTTATTCAAGACAGGCAGAAACAGCTTCTTATATTCTTCATGCTCTTAGTCTAAACTTTGACAAATTTTAAGTCTTCTCTTAAGGTAAATGTTTGGAACACTGGATTCCTTCCTTTTCAAAACCAAGCATTATCCTTGGATAATGGATCCTTGTGCTGGGCTCTTCCTGTTTGCAGCAAGCTGTGGCCTCCCTCCTGTCTTTGGGCTTCTTTTCTCTCAGCATCTGATTGTCAGTAGTGAGTTCTTTCTGTCTTCCTTATTTTTACCTCTTCAGTTTTGCTGATCCAATTAAACTTGTAATATTCTTCAAATGGCCATTAACCCCGGGTCTTTGAATCTCACGAGGACAGTATTTTTTATGACAGTCAGTGGTTTGAACTGACCGATTAGAGGGTCTGACAATAGGTCTTTGTTAAAGCCAAGTGCTGCCTTCGGTCCATTTTGTAGAGTGAGAACTCTAACCTGAGGAACAGGACCAGTAGTGTCTTCTAAGGAACCTTGGTCAGCCCACTTTCCTGCTCTTCTTCCAACCCCAGCAATAGCACGGCAAAGACTCCCCAAGTCCAAGGCATGGGGCTGAACCAGCAGGCTTCCCCCAGCCCATTCTCCTCACTCCATCCATGTGTTTTGCATATGGCATTTGGGAAGATTATTAAACAAAAATGAAATAGATTAAGAAATGAACATAAAAGAATCAATTCTCTTGAACTGTGGTTGCATAATGGAAATCGACTGCTGTGAATGAACCCATGCACTGAAGTTATGAACAGCAGAGTTAATGCACTGCCATGAGTTCATCTTTATTATTACATTACACCTGAATCAATTGATAAAGTAGCTTTTTTTTTGTAAGCGAGAGATGGCACTTAATTGAATAAAAGTCAATGTAATTATATTAGCAGAGGCCAACAGTACTGCTGACAGCGGAAAAGGGACACTGTTGCACCGAGTGCCAGAGCTGGTCTCCACATTTCTGCACATCGTTTGGTTGACAGATATTGAGGGCTGGTACATCATCTAATTAGATTACAGTCCTCTTCTGCTGCATGTGAGAAATGAAGAGAAAAATCTCTTCCCTGTAACATATCAGTGGAGATGTGTAAATTCACAAGTCATCTTATGGCAGAGGTGTCCCTCTGGGTGATCAGCGTACCCTCTTGTCAATGTTAATTTATTCTTTCCTATTCAGTCTGTCTTGATGCAACTTTTGTGTGTCTGGCTGCTGTTTTCTCAGCAGCGAACTTAGGAAGCAGTGACTGCGGATGTGTGAGCAACAGCACAGAGGTCTAGACTGCAGTCAGATGTGTGCTTATGAAGCTAAGAAAGGATGGGTGTTAAAAGTAATGAGTGACGATAGGGTTTCATGAGCTGCTTACAGTTGGCAGATTGTTTTATCAATAGAGGAGTGATACACATTTTAACTATCTACACGTTCCTTCTTGTTAAGCCCTGGTGGTATGTGTCTCCCCTGCATGGCATCCTAAGAACTTCATTGTAGGCACTTTCTGCACTCTGCTTAACAGTGTACACTTGAGTCACCTGACACCAGGGACAAGTGGCAGGGAGGTGTTAGGGGAAGAGAGGGTGAATGTCAGAACAGGACTGTGGTGACAACATCTGTTTATCTACATTCATACATTTGCACACTGCATGAATCTGTTTGGAACTCATTTATGGATGATGCTGATGCTGTAAATTCGGTTTTAGCTCATTTGATTTATGGTTTTTGGAATATTCAGGTGATCTGAAAATCAAGACAACATACGGATGATCACTTATGACAGAAAATAATTTTGAGATCAGACAATTTAAATCCCTATTTTATTGTTTAAGTTTTTTAAAACCGGATGCCTAGAATGTGAATTTGTTTTCTCTCTCTCTTTCTCCCTCTTTCTCTCTCTCTTTCTCTCTCTCTCTGTCTCTCATTCTTGCTTTCTTTTGTGATCGATTTAGCAAAAGATTAGAAAGCTGATCTTATTGTCACAAGGTAAGCTCAGCCTTCCCAAGTGCAGTGTGGAGAGGGCTGCCCCCCTCTGCCCCCTCCACCCAGAGTGATGATTGTGTCCTGTGGAAAGGTGGGACGCCTCTCCCTCCTTTCTGGTCCGTCCCGGAGGCACATACCTCTCACACATCTCTAGGAAATGTTAGCTATACTTCGTGCCAATTGAAGTAGCTTTTCATTATAAGTAGGAGGTCTCATGAAGTTAATGCTGGCCGTTTAGGTCATTTCTACTATCACAATTAACTTCTCTAAGATGCCCAGCTTCCGACGCTGGCAAGTTTTATTTCCTGTTTCTATATCACTTTATTTTTTGGAGGGTAGCTTTCAATTTAGGGACTTGGCAAATATCTGAGCATTTGCAGGTGGAGAGAGGTATATGCCCAAGGGCGCTTTAAAAGTCAATGGGGGATGTAAATACAAAGGCAATGTTTTCAGATAAACAGTGACATGGGCTTTTCAAGTGAGGTCCCTATAGATGCTCTGGGAATGAATCTCACCCTTTTAAACACAAGCAAAGCTTTCAGTGAGGTTTTGCTTGTCAAAGCAGGGGTTCTATTTGTCAAATAAAGGGAATATATGTCATTGTGTTTGATTTTTTTTTTTAATTTACTGTGCATTAATTTTATCCTTTTGGATTTTTTATGGGGGAGGTAGGGGTCTTATATTTTAGAAAATATCAGCTTATGCTTTAAAGAATTAAACCTTGAAATAGCATTATTTTATTAAGACAGTTCAATACTATAAAATGTAGTAACTTTTGAAAAAATAAATGTATTTTACTATTAGATTTGACTGGAATTCAAGAAAGGATCTCTTAATTATTTGAAGTTACTAATTTGCTAAACCTTTTTTTTAACTATAAACATGAAATACAGGAGAGTGAGGAGGAAATTATTTTTAAAGTTAAACCTAAATTATGTACACCATTTACTTTTTGAAAATGCTCATCTTTTTTACACAGTATTTGCTGCACCAGGAACAGTTTATTTGCTGTTCTTTTCCGATTTTAAGTACATTTAGACTATTCCATTTAGACGAGGAGAGAATTTCCATTCTTCTACCCTGTTTCATGTTTATTCTCCTGCTCTTATTTAATGTATAAGCTGTCAGCTGCGAGGTCCTCTGTGGCTGACGCACAAACAGGAACAGCCATTGAGAAAAGAGTGCCAGGGTTTGCATTCATCCTGTGCTCTCTCGAAGAACTTATTCATAAAAATTACTACGTTAATGGAAAGTCCCCCTTTCGCACCTCCCACCTGCACTCACTCCCAGATCCTGAGGATGGAGGGGAATGCCTGCTTTTCTGATGGTGTAATTAGGAATGAATGTGCTTATTTGGTGCTTAATGAAAGTTGAATCAATTTTAAAATGCCCTCCTTTTTCTCACCCCTCCCCACTCCCTGTGCACCTCCCCCCTTCCCTCTTGTTTTCCTAGACACAGTGCCAACATAAACCTGCATCGTAAACTGTTGACCAAAGAACTGGATGACATGAGCCTGGACTCATCGCAGCCCTCCCTTAGCAAGGACCTCCGGGATGAATTTTTGATGAAGATCTATGGTGCCCAGCACCCTCTGGGGCTCGATGGCAGGGAAGATGCCTCCTCTCCCGCAGGGACGGAAGACTCCCACCTGAATGGGTACGGGAGAGGCATGGCAGAGGACTACATGGTCCTTGACCTGAGTACCACCTCCAGCCTCCAGTCCAGCAGCAGTGTCCATTCCTCCAGAGAGTCCGATGCAGGCAGCGACGAGGGGATTCTTCTCGACGACATCGATGGTGCGAGCGACAGTGGGGACTCCACTCACAAGGCCGAGGCCCCCACCCTCCCCGGCAGCCTCGGGGCTGAAGTTTCAGGATCTCTTATGTTCAGCAGTTTGTCTGGGAGCAATGGTGGGATCATGTGCAACATTTGCCACAAAATGTACAGCAACAAGGGGACCCTGCGGGTCCACTACAAAACTGTGCATTTGCGAGAGATGCATAAGTGCAAAGTCCCCGGCTGTAACATGATGTTCTCCTCTGTACGAAGCCGAAACAGGCACAGTCAGAACCCCAATCTCCACAAAAACATTCCCTTCACTTCAATAGATTAGTCCCAGAACGGACACTCCAAATGCCAGCTCTCACCAGATGGCCTACATGTTTGAACTGCCATAGCCAGTGTGTGCTTCCGCAGTGGGGCACATATGTGTGTGTACATATGTATGCCTCTGTGTCTACACTTGTGCACACACATACTTTCTTTTCTTTAGATAAAAATGATAAATACTAGGTGCTTTTGAAATTTTTTTCTTTTTCCTTTATAGTTTTGGGAGAGGGTGGATCTTTTACTTGGGGTAAAAACAAGAGTGCCCTTTTCAGCACACACATACACACACACAAACACAACACAACACACAAAGTGTGCAACTAACCCCAATTTTGATAGAATAATTCTTGGTCTTCTCCAAAGAGACATTTTGTTGTACCTATGACTGTTGCCTGCAAAAACAATAAATAAATAAATAAAAGGGGAAAAAAAGAGAAAAGAAACAAAAAGGAACTTCTTATAGTTGTCTTTTGTGAACTTTAAGGTTTTGAGAGAATCTTTAATTAAAGCATGGCAGATTCACCTGTAAATATTTAGCCTTGAGAGGCCAATGATGTAAAGCAATTGTATTGATGGTTGTTTAACTCTCCTTTAATTTTGGCAGTTACATCCAGCTGTTAGATATGCAGGAAATAAATAGTTTGCTGGCTAGTTCTATTCATTTTTGTTAGCATTAATGCACATTTTCTTTAAAAAAAAACAACAAAAAAAAACAAAAAACAAAACATGGTCTTGTTTTTACTAACCTGTTAGATGTAGTGATAAAGCTGTGCTGGCATGCTTCACAGCACAGGTCTGATTTCTTAAAAATGTCCTGTACCAGTACGTAAATCCCATCATGCACTTTGTTCATACGCTAAAGGGGATGTGTAATACCCATGCTTCCTTTTACCCGTAAACTACCGCCATACTTCAAGGAGTATCTTTCTTTTAAAAAAACAACCCACTGTATGAAAATGGTCTGGTCAGTAAAGGGCACAAATGCCAAACAAAAAAAGTATTAGTGTTAACACCAAACTGCCAACTTTGCACAAGTTTTCAGAAAAGAAAATACAATTAGTCACTCAACATAACCACATGCCAATTCTTTGGCCACCAGAAAACCGCTTAAACACACACACACACACACACACACACACACACACACACACACACACACGGTGATTCTTTTGAGTGCCGAATGTTATTAGAACCAACATTGCATCCTTCCTCTGTACACGTTAAGTCCCAGAAAACAAAATACCGCAGGGTGAAAAAGCCAAGGTGTTTCTTTGGTAGAGGCAGGATAATATTTCGGGACACAGTAGCCCAGATTGCTCACTAAAGGAACAAAGCTGCCTACAGTAAAAAAAAGTGAACTCACTTCCAAGGCCCCAACCCTTATCCTTTGAAAAGAAAGAAAGCCCGAGCTGATTGGTCTCTTGTTTGTCACAGTAGCGCTGCCAGTCAGGCCTGCTTAATAGAGGAAGTCAAAGTTCCCAGCAGTTCTTCATGGAAGCTCTGAATGCCCCTGCTAACCTTGAGCTGAGCAGCCCCCTTCTCCAGGCGGCAGAAGACAGGGTCTCCCTGTGTAGTGTTTTGTGTTTTTCCCCATGCAAATTTGTCAGAGAGAAATGAAAGCAAGCCTGAAACCTAGCAGTGGAGAGTGAGGACAAGGGTGGGTGGGGGACACTGCTCTGAACCTTCTTGTTTTGTTTTGTTTCTGATGTTTACACATGTTGCCTGAGCTGGTTAACCACATCAGCAGCCTCGGCTACCACAGCATACTGACTAAGTGAGGATATTTACTCAACCTCATAGGTAGCCAGAACTGCTGGGGTGTGCTTGTGGACTGCGTTTGTTTTATTGTCTTTTCTTATTTCTTTGGTTGGGGGTGGGGTGGGGGAGTGGGGAGTAAACACTAATATTGTGTCAACCTACATAATAGAAAGAGAATGTATTTCTTTTCTTCATTTCATGGCCTCAAACATTTCTCCCGTCCGTGTAAAACTTAGAAACACCCTTTGTTTCAATTTTTCATATCATTTCCATTTTTCATGTTTTGTAAAAATTTTTTCTGTGTTCACATCAGCATTCACTTCCGTTACATTTGCCAAAGGAAGCTGTCGATATGGTTCTGTTATTATTCCTGTGTGACTTATTGTACCTCACAGTATTTATTTGTTGTTTTTTTTTTTCCAAAACTTAAGTATCATTCATTTGGGGGTTCCAGATATTTTCTGTTTCTCAGAATTTCTTAGCAGTAGACAAATAGTGATAAGCTAGGTGTTCCTAAAGCGTTATCGTTGTCTCCTTCTGAGGAAGCCATGGTTCGGCTTGCTTCTTCATTTATCCCACCTTGAGGAAAGTCCAAAAGCATTTGCAGGGCAGCAGAAGCTGTCACACACAATGTCTGTTAAATGCCAAATGTTTACGGTAAAAGCTGAGGAATTAGTAGTAACTGTTTCTGTTTCCCTGTCCCTTTGGTTCTCCCAACACTTAGCTGCTTTGCTTTGTTGTCGTGTTAAACTGAACAAACGTGTCCCTTCATTTTATAATGTACAAGACTCTGTACGGTATGTTTGTGAATAATTGAACCAGAATAATGAACATTTGTTTGCAAACATTCGGCCCTCTTAGCGTTCTCTATATTGCTGCTCTGTTGCCCTGATACCAAGTGCTGGATTCAAAGAGGATTGAAACACATTGTTGCAATCTCAGCAGGAATTATGGAAACTGTGTTTTGGAGTGTGTGTAGACTAAACCACACCTTGTTTTCTGAACACTAATAAGGATCTGTGTTTGAGCAACTTTCAAGTGTTACATTCTTAGAAATGTGAGAAATCACCTCTACAAAAACTCAGTGTTTAGTCTGTTTAAGTGAATGCCAGTAAAATGTCAAACAGTGGTCCTGAGTGAGTCACCTAGCTGTCAGGAGGTCACATCAGCCTGCAAACCAGGCTCAGGAGAAGCATTTGTCACTTGCCACACACATGGCTGATGTCTGTCGCCAGGTCAAAAAGGTACAAGAGTAATACCACTGAAGAAGTTGTTCTTGCTAGGAAACGTGAGTGTGTGGCCGTTTGACAGAAATGGCGCTAAAAGCCAGGCAGCTGGCACTTTCTATGTGTACCCTCTGAGCTACTACTTTTGTGCTTCACATTCCCAATTGTTTGGGTGGCCTTTTCACCACCACGTGTTCCAGTATAAAGCCTATTTGCTTAAAAAGAATGGGGAAGTAGGTGGATGCAGATGATGAGATGGTAAACCGTGAGATGTACAATTGTACTCCCAAAGTATGGCTTGTTCTTGGGTGTGCCTGTGTGCAGTGAGTTCACTAAACTGGCGTTTCCCCTGGACAGAACCTCCAGGGCTTACATGCAGATGATGGGATGAAAAGACCAGACAAGGTCTCCATCTCTGTCCATTCTGACATGTTTATTTGTTCATAAAAAGTTTCCTGTCCCTAGACAGTTTCTAGCTACAGCCATCCTTTTCTAGCTGACAATTACTATGAACATGTGTTCATCCAAGTAGCCTTCTCCCATTTGATTGGTTTTTTACCCAAGTTTTATCATGAGTACAGAATTACTCATACATGATATTAGTTATGCATGTTCTCCAGCTGATGTTGAAGTATATTGTTTTGATCACTTTAAACTATGTTTTTGTAAATATTAGAAAGGTTGTGTCCACTTTGGGGGATATCTGCATGCTGTGGAGGGGAAGGAAGAGAGCAAGGAAAAAGCTGGATAATAAGTAATCTGGCTTAGAAAATGTGGTGAAAAACCCTGACACTCTCCTGCTGGTAATTGTATTGACAAAACAGAGTCCCATGTAGCTCATCCCCAGTCTTAGTTCAGCTGCCCTGGTCCTTCTGATCCTTCTTATGATTTAAACATACAAGCATTTTCCTTCTCAACATGACTAGCTTCTCTCTAGATGTTAGTATCAGTTACCTAGTGGTGTGACTTCTTTGGTCATGCTTCCCATAAGAGGAGGGAGAAAGACCTCTAGCCGCTTATAGCCAGTTAGTGTATACATTGTTTCGAAAGGGAGGGTCTGAGTCTATGAAGAATGGGCTGGCATGGCCCCATTGGACTCAGGAGAAGTCATACATGCCACGTAATAAAATGTCATCTTTCTCCTCTCCATCTGTGTACTCTATAGGTACATGTCAGGCACATAGATGAGAACGAGGGAAGACCCTTGGCAGTTCAAACACAAACAAGCCAATAGTCAGACTGAGATGGACACAGCACACCTGAGCAGCCCTTGATCACATCTAGTCTGCCAGCATTGGGTTAAATTGAATGACAGTAAATAGAATCCACCTGCCCTAAGACGTGTAGCATCTGCTATTGTAAAGGAATAAGAAGCCCAGGAGAGAGAAGGGCTTCCATCTGTGACCACACCCTGTCCTTCAGAGCGTTTTAAAATTATGACAAATTTAATTACTTTTTCTCCAAAACAGAAATATTTAAATTAGTGGATTTTTCTCTTTCTCTCCCAGTCTTTGTTTTTAGCAGGAGGGATCTGAGTAAAGAGGGTGAGAAAAGGCAAAATAAACAAAACACTGGCAAGTCGGCAGTTCTTGTAGAAGAGACAGACCTGACTCTGGTCCTGGCTTGAGTGTAGCTGGAAATGAGAACGGCTAATGCATTACAAGTGTTTGTTCAGGAGAAAAATCAAAGTCAGCTCTGCCTCGTAGTGGGTGCCAGCCGAGCACATCCATCCTCCAATATCCTGCAGAGTTCCCTGTGATCAGGTGAGCCGCTGCATACACCGTGGGAGGACTTAACGCTATCTTACGTTCCTTATGGGTCAGGATAGGCAACATAGGCAGGTGTGAGTTTGTTATGATTATTATTTTTGAGTGAGAAGTAATGGCCAGGGTTCCCTTGGGACCACAAAGACAGAGGAGTCACCTCAGTTAAAAGGCCAGTGAGCAATCCCACACTTCAGTGACAATGAGAGATGGAGAAGGTGCAAGTGCTCGCGCTCTCCATGTGCTGCAGCATCCTAGAAAGTTGTGATCACCAAACCGTGTGGCTGATGATCTTGTGATGAAAGTGGACGCTGAGGCACAGAGGTAACTAGGTGCATATTTCTCTAAGAATTTTAACATTCTTGCTCCTGACCTTGTTAAAATATATCTGCTACGTGCTGGGTTCATGTCCACCCTTCCTGTCGTTGCAGAGGGCTTACTCTAGTGATGCTCCGTAACTCCCACTTTTACAGCCAGCAAGGATGTCCTGTCCATGCCCACGCCCACACATTCAGCCTCCACTTATCCTCAGTCTTCCCACAATTTACACGAAACTATTTTTGCAGCCTTCTGCAATAATTGGCTGACAGATGATGTCTTTTAGGGGGGTTAATTTTTAAAATTCCAAATGCCTAATAGCAGGACTTAAAAAGTTGGGCATTTTTACAAGTACACCAAACTGAATGCTGTTGTTTATATATATATATATATATTTATATTTGATATATATATCATATATAAAACATACATTTGAAGCAGCACACTACAGTTATCATAGACTATTCTTCTCCAACGTGTTCTTATAAATTCATTTGACCTTTATTGCAGGGCAAAAAAAAAAAATCATAGTGTTCAAGACAGGCTCAGTTTGTAACAAATAGTGGACCATTACAAAGAGGAAAGGCAAAAGCCAGGGCTGAGCAGCAAGAAGCTTTGGTTCAATTTCACCTCATATCTTTCTAATAACGTACTTGTCACTTTATTACCTTCCAGTAATGTGAACGCTGCTGACAAGACTGTCACACTAACAGCAGACAACACCCTCTCTGCTCCGGCCCCAGTTCTCCCGGCTACTTATTGCCCTGGCCCTGAAGGGACACAAACTAATAGTGTGCTTTCCAGTTCAGCACTTGGCCATCAAATATAAAAGGATGCGTAATTGCCTGTTTATCCCTGGTGAAGGGGAAATTGAGTAGAGGGCCAGGCTTTCCCACCAGTTGCCTGCTGTACACAATCATTCACAATCAGCCTGCCGCCTCCATCTCTCCTGCCTCTTTCTGTCATCCTCTCTCTCCCCCACCTCCCTGTTTCTTTCCTCCAAGCACATATGCACAACGACTGTGTTTTCAAGAATCCTAAGGCTGCTTCCATGTGCTCTCTCTCCCCAGCTATTAAGTGGACATATGACTTCTTACATAAAGGGCCAGGAGAGAGTTGCTGACTGTTCTCTGTTACTTTGAAGTAGTAATTCAATCCCAGGTCCATCCATTTGGGGAGTGTTGGGTGTGGTCGTGTAATTGGAGAAAATTTTCCTGCACAAATAGGAGGAGGTTGCCCATATTCTGTGAGGAAAGGATTAGAATGCTTTTCTTCCTGGTCAAAAAGTGTGTGTGTGTGTGTGTGTGTGTGTGTGCGCGTGCGCTGTAAACAAACTGCTCATGAATGGTGGCTGAAAAACACTGTTTGAGGAACCTTAAATGTTTGGCATTAAACCATTTGCTAAATGTACACATATATTTTTCAATAACGGACTCCAAATCCATATTTAACAAGATGGATGAACCTGTTTGCCAAACTGAGCGGACAATCAGAATAAGATAGGGCTCTGTTATTTGAACTGTAGCCATTAAAACACTGAAGATCTTATATTTGAAAGGCAAATTCTCCATTTTAGGAATTTGGGAGAGATAGTGTAAGCTTTACAAAATTAGAGATCAGAGGCTTGAAGGAAGGATGGTGAAAATGTTACAGCCCAGAATACCTGGACCCGGATAATTTGTCACGCTGGCTATTTCTGAGTAAAGGGTGACTTAGCGTTGGGTCAACAGTGACTAGTTTTAGTTAAATGGAATGAAGGCTGCATTTGCACACCTTCTGCATGGCTGAGGGATACCCCTCTTCCTCCCAACTCCTATGGCTATAAGCAGTCACATTCCAGATAAGGTTTTAGTCAACTGAGAGTGACACGTGGAGATGTGTCTTTGTTGTAGACTTTCAAGGAAAGGAAGACAGATTTTGGGACAAGTAACATCAGATCGATGTTGACAATGCTGTGCTAAGTCACCTCATGAGCCAGTCTGAGGACTGAAGAGAAAAAAGCACTTTGAAAAAGGACTTGGGGTCTGAGTAAAGACAGTGTGTTGACTTTTGTTTTTAATTTCCCTCCTGTGTATTTATAATAAGCAGTCACCAAACATCTTAATAAAGTAATTAAAATCTTGGTTGCCAAAATTGCACAAATTCTGCAAGCTGATTCTAGCCTTGTCCCCTGAACTCTGCGTAACAGGGATGCAGAGGACATTTTATAGTCATAATGCTTTCTTTAGCTAAAAAAAAAATGTTGAAGGGAAGGAAGAACAGAAGATGGTATTTTAACAGAAATGGAGAAAAGTAGATAGTATAAAAGTATATTTCTTCAAGATAGAGAGAATCTAAGTGCTGTACCAAGATTTTATAAGGCTTCCTGTTGCCAAATGTGATGCTGACTAAAGACACCTCTAAGATGGCAAAGGCATCAATTATTAACCGGCTCTGCCCACTTCTATTGTGGAATCCAAGGGTGGAGAGGATGCTCTGGGGAGACCCCTGTGTGGGAGAGAGAGCTCTCCTCTGCTGGCTCTGGAAAGGTTTTCAAGAAGGTGAAAACCCCAGCCCTTGTGCTGCTCTCCCACACACCCTGCACGGTGAACTGACCTGGCACTGTTTTTGCGGCACTAACTTTCCTGCCTCTTCTTTGCTAGGAGACAAAGCATCCCCCTACCCATTCCTGAATCAGCACAGTGGCTCCTGTAAGCCCTGATTCACAAGACACGATGCTCCTGTCTGCCTGGCCAATGTGCTGAGTTAATAGGTTCACTTGAGATGTATAAACCAAGACTGACTGTTTATTCTTTTAAATTCATACTCTGCTTGGAGCATTTTTGCATGTCTTTGTACAGAGTCCTCCATTCTTCTCATTGCCTGTCTTGATCTCCTCTGCATCTCTCCTACCCTCACTCTTGCCCTTTGCCCTCCTGTTACCCACTCCCCCTCAAAAAAAACAAATAAATCTTTCCTAGGGCAAGTGGGTAGAACACTCCCTCCCTTGGCCTGGTTTTGATCACTTGGGATATGTGTGTGTTCTACCCTGCCCAGGTTTACATAACACGAATTAAGCAAATGAGATGTTCTAGTAGTATGTATTAACAAGATAGGACTAGGATTCCTTGTATACAGTACACTCACTTTCCTGTGCAAACTTTGGTTCTCCTGTCTCAAGAGGAAACTTCCCTCATCCCACCAGTTCCAGTCTCAAGAGCTGTGGATGAGTTCACTGTGGGTCAGTGGGACAAGGAAGATAGAGAAACCAGGCAAGACTTGGGTCTGTGGGTTGTGGTGAGGTTCCTCACTTGGCTGAGAGAATGTGGAATTCCCCCCTTCCAGACCCCCGCTCAAACCCTCTGTTGCATCTCTAGAAATGAAAGCATTAGACTCAGCTTTTATATTTCATACCGAATGGGTATGGATATACCCTTTATCCATGGATGAAGGAAATTGAAATATCTTGAGGGAAAATAATTGTTAACCGGATATGTCCCTTTCTCACCTAGACTTTAGAGGTTTGGTCCTCTTTGTTTCTATTCTCATTTGCATAAGGTCTCTTCCACCAAGCCTGTGGTAGAACCAAAATCTGTATCAGGAAAGGCAACTGCACCAAGAGATGGGACAGCTTGCATCCCCCACCTAATAATTGTGACGTCGGTAGCTTCATGAATACTGTATGTATTTTAATCGAGGGTTTTGTTTTTGTTTCACTTTGTGGTTTGTTTCTATTAGTAGTCTAAGGTAATTGAAATTGTTTATTTACTATTTCCTTCATTGGTTGTATTTTCTGTACTATAACTGTCTACAGTATGTCTTTTGCATAAAATGCATAAGGGTTTGGGGATGTAAATGGAATTTTATTCATATTTTGTCCAAATACCTCTTGTAATTTGTATCAAAATTCTTGTACAATTTTTATATTAAAGATTTATCAGTCACTGAAAGCTTCTGGCCGTTTGACTTGAAGAAGCCTTGGTAAGCCCCAGTTTCCCTTCAGAGTTCTACCTGTGGAGCCCAGAACCATTTGCCGTAGTTTTGTTGCCCTTGGCTAGCTTAGAGCCAGTCTCCTATGGGGACTGGATCATGGTATTATCAACAGACTTCTCTGGAGACAACCTCATCTGCTCAGAGTCTAAAGCTGGATCACAGCCACAGAGACCTAAGCCAGTCCCAACAGAGCCAGCCAGACACTACCCCAAAGTTTCCTTAGCAAAGCTCACGCTTTGGGGTGCCTCTTCTATGTCTTTCCAAGGAGGCCTTCCCCGCAAAAGCCCTTGTCATGCTTTTTAAGGAGAGGAAGACAAAGGAAAAACTCTGGCCTTTGTGCTATAGCTTCCTGAGCATGCAGTCCCCCCACTTCGACACCCCAACATGTACATTTCTCATGCTAAATGCTTGCCTTTCTCTTGATATTCTCTTGCTAGGTTTTTTTGTTTTGTTTTGTTTTGTTTTGTTTTTTTTACCCTGCAGATTGTGCTTGTTAGAATCTAGAAATGAAATGATCAGAAGGAAATATGTCATTTTCTGCGACATTTCCTTCTCTTGCCACACTACTGTGGGACAAAAAGAAGCTTATCGAAGTTGCTTTTGTTTCCTCAGAGTTTAATCTTGCCTGAGCTCTTAAACCAATCATACTTTTAAAAGCCTGGAGACCATGACCAAGTCTCCCCTCCAACTGGGCATTCTCTGCTGTCTATACCCAGAGCCAGACTGCTTACTTACCCTGTTTTCTCTGGCCTATATGCAAGACCATAGCCCATATACACTAGAGCAACCCATTGGCCCACACCTCTGGGCAGGCTGCTTGAGGGCAGTCCCAGTAGCTGCCCAGCTGCAGACATGTCTGACCAATGGTCCCTCCTATGACAAGAAGAGTGCCAGCCACCAAACTTTGGTAGGGCTTCTTCCTTTGGTTTCCAAGCCCTCAGAGATATATTTGAGGTAAAGGCAAAGAAATGAAAGGTTCAGTGTTATGGAGGAAAGCAACCCCCTCTGAGTCATGTGGTTATGAATGTCCCTGATGTGTTAATGCACTCCCACAGGGAATGCAGGCATAATTATGATCTCTTCATCTGTCATAACACGTCTGTAATTGGCAAGAATTTTCCCTCACACAGCTCCTTCTTTTTAAGAAAAAAAAAGTCATTTTAAATGTTATTAAACTATGAGACACCTTCTTGGTTAGTGAAAATGCACCCATGAAGACAGTCCTGGCATGAAGCTTATCCAAACAGCCTGGGGTGTGGCCAGGCACTGTCCTGAGCCATGGTGAGCCTTGCTCCCTGCTGTTTTGCTCTGTGTTCATTGACAATGGGGCAGCAGATTAAGTGCTGCTAATTTAATAAATGCTGAGGAAGAAGCTGATCTATCAATGGGGACGAGAAAGGACCACAGTGACCAGGCTTGGGGAGGGGCTGCTGAGAATATCGAATTGCCTGAAGTGATACGGAGGGAACGCTATCGATCCTCTCCTCAGCAAGGCACAGTTATTTTTAGTCACCTGATTCGTGGACACCCAATCATTACCCATATTCATCAGAGATGTATAATGAACAGAGGTATTGATTAGGAGGGGTGCTGAAGAGATTTCCCAACAGTGCTAGTTCACATTGATAGGTCTCCAATGGGAATAAAGGCTACACGGCCCAGAAACATAACTTATGGTGTTCTAGGTCTTTCCATTGATTTTATTTGTGTGGGAGGGCAGAGGCGGGGGAGTCAGCCTTGCCCACAGTGCTACTGTCTTGACCTTCGTCTGAAGCTTCCTTGGGAAGAAAGAAGGTAAAAAGCACAGCTCCACAAGTCTGCAAGCCTGCCCCAAGTTCTCCAGCGCTGTCTAGGCCCCTTCTTCCACCTTACTTTTTCTCACTGGCAAAAAATGTGCTCAAAGCTGGGCCAGGCAGAGCTCAAAGTCATCAGGCCTATGAAGCTTTCCTCCCCTAAAGACCAACATATAGCCCGAGGAACTTTGGCATGGTAGGAACATAATGAGCCCGGGCTCTCACATGCTGACCCTAAATCTGGCGATGCTGGTACATTGCAACTTCTCAAGCATTTCGCTGAGCTGCTGTTTGCAAATGCCATTTGGTTGGAGGTCTGGCGTGTACTCTGAACTCCTACTGCTTTGTTTCAGTCTAGCGGGGGGGGGGGGGGGGGGGGGGGAGGGGAGGGGGCACCGGGGGGAGGGGGCACAGGGGGAGGGGAGAGTATGCAGTACATGCCCTTCAAGGAACTAGTGGTGACCCAAGTATCAACCTCAGAAGCCATGTGTTGCCTGACTGGCAAGTGGCAAGCTGCTTAAGATGCGACCAGAAACCATTCAACCCCGAGGAGACAAAGAGTATGTGTTTAAGACAAGGACAGCTGTAAAAACAAACAAACAAACAAACAAACAAACGGGCAGACAAAGACAAATCTCAAAGGCAAGGTCAGAAACCACAAATTCAGTCATCTGCCTGTCACCCCCACGGGCAGATGAGTGGTGTAGCACCACCATGCTATCCCTCAGCAGCCACCCAGGCAAGGGGCACACTTTCCTTCCCCCCAGTCTCCCCTCCCTTAGGCCAGGTTTGGTAGAGTTTGTTTGTCACAGTGTTCTCACCAACCTGTCCTGTCTTACCTTAGCCAGCAGCCTTCCAACTGCGGAACTGTCAAGTGCCCGCAGCCTTGCTTCCGCTCTTCCTTGCATGGTGAGCACTTCAATTCTCGTTTTCTTCATTGGCACCATCTTTCTTTCTTCCATATAAAGTATTCAATACATTTTGATTCTTTTCCAGAGTTAGCCTGTACTCTGACTTTTTCCCCAAATGCAAGACCTTACAGGCAAAAACAAAAACAAAAAAATTAAAGAAAAAACATTATATATGCCTTTGATCATTTAAAACCCAAGGTTCTGTCTGTTGTGTCACAACTTCATGTTTTTAGAAGGCTCCAAAATTAATGGCTATAAGCATCTGAATTTAGTGGTTCTCAGTCTGGGGGACATGTGCTGTCTAGGTGATTTTAAGTTATTAGGCCACTTCCAGATTTTTAGAGAGATTCATTTCGCAAATGTAAGTGCCATTATCAACCAAAGCACTCTCAGGAGCTTCCATGTTTGTTCTCTCCAGTGCTCTCCCTTTCCATTTTCCTTATTTTTCCCTTAGGTGGAGTATTTTCTTCCAAACTTTCACAAAGTCCTATGCAGGCTGCAAACAAGACACTTCTTGATTGTTTTCAGATGGCGCGTCAATCCCTCTTCAGCCGAGAGTGACCCTGCAGGTTGTTATGCTTTCTGTTCTTTCAAAAACCACAAACCTGTGCTTGAAACCAGGCTTCTTCCCAGTGCCCTCAGTCTCCCTTCCAGAGGAGGAAAGGGAGGCTTGTTTCAGGCTCACAAGCTTACTCGTCTTTTCAAGAACACGAAGCCCTTCGAATTTCTCAGCTGTCTTCCCTAAGCCAAGTGTGGACAGACACAGTGTGCACGTAAAATCCAGGAACCAGGGCTCTCTCACATGGGAATTATGTTCTAAATGCCTTGAAGATGTGCCTTACGTGGCCTTGGGTGTGCAGTGAGTGTTCCGTTCTTCTCATTAGAGTCAGTGGGTGAGTGGGTTCTGGGAATAGGTGGAGATTTCTGGCAAGGAACAGTCAAGAGACACTTTCCAACTTGAAGTGAGATAAAGCTGAGTGTAGGGCTACACCTGTAAACCCAGCATCAGGAGTCCATGGTAGGAGAATTACCAACAAGGTCAGGACAAGCCTAGGCTATCGGGTAAAACAATGACGGAAGGAAGGAAGGAAGGAAGGAAGGAAGGAAGGAAGGAAGGAAGGAAGGAAGGAAGGAAGGGAGGAAGGGAGGAAGGGAGGAAGAAAGGACAGACAGTTGGCTTCCAGCAGAGGGACTGACCCATCTTTCCAACTGAGTACATCTAGGCAGAAGCTCTGTGAAGCATCCATTTAAAAGCTGGAGAAAACAAAAATAATAATGTGAAAGAAGGTCAGAAGCCAAAGAGCCGTGAGATGGCAGCAGTTGAAGATTCCTTCCCTATGCTTGGTCCTGCTTTCTCCACAGGAGTACAAATCCAGAGGAAGATCCGGACAGGACTGGATAGACCTTCAGACGAAGCCAGTAGTCACAGACTGAAGACAACCACAGTGATTACTCAGGAAGAAATCACTTTTCATTTTCCCCTTAAGTCCAACAGCAACAGAAGCTCACAAGGGCCAACACATTATGAAAAGGGAAGCTAGGAATTCTGACAAGAATGTGGGGACATTACAGGCTACTGCCATTGTTCTTGGTTATTCTCCAGAACTTGATGTGAAACTCTGTTGCCGATGACACCACATTCCTGAGACACGGAACATGCAGAAATCAAGCTGGTGCTGACCTGAACGCTTCATCCTTAATGGGTGGATTTCGTAGTTCTGGAAGGTGCTATGCACACTACCAAAGGAGAAACATAGTCGTCAATCTCGCCCAGGTATGAATCCTGCAAGCTAAATACTGACTGGCATGGAAATATGGGTTCACTGATGTGATAATGGCATAGATACTACAAGAGTAACTAATCACTCTCTGCTTATATTGAAGACCCACATTGCAAGATGGAACCCATACCTGGTATCATCACCAAGACCAGGAACTTATGGCTAGACAAGAAATAGGCCCTAGGGGTGACCCTACCACTATTATTCTGCTTTAATACAATGAACATAGTATTACAGTGACTCCTCCTGACTGATGGTTATGCCCTCGGATAGGTACATTACTCAATTCTCATCTAAAAGCTTCTCCTTGGAGTAGATGATGAATAACCTAAAGGTCCACAACTGGTCATCGTGCAGAGAGTAAAAGACGGTGAAGTACTCAGTCCTAGCTCATTTACACAAAGTACTACCATGGAGATGAGAGCAGAGTCACACCCTTCACTGAGGAGCTATTTGCAAGATGCTGGAGGAATAAGTTTTCTTTAAAGGTGTGGCCCTGGTGGGTCAAACATGCTTCAGTGGATGATCTCAAGCCAATTTGATCCGAAATTGGTCTCAGTGAGTTAAAAAAAAATTTTTTTTAAAAAAAGACATAAAACAGAACAGAAAATGTAGCTCTGGGAAGAGATTCTGGAATGAATATCTTCAAAATATTTAATATGACATTCTCTAAGAGTTTATAAAAAACACATTTTAGAAAAGAAGATGGGCAGTTAGGGTTCTGTTTGCTTCTTTGTTGCTGTTTTATCTCTTGGACCGGAAGATCAGAATCATGGGAGCTAAGGGTAAGGTACCAAAGACAGCAAGGCTAGTCATGTTCCAGAGAGCCCTGGAAAGAGAAGTCCTTGAGAAAGGGACTCCTTCAAACTCTGAATTCTTAGGCTTATGTCAGAGATGAGCGTGGATGGAGCTGAACTTAAAAGTATGCTATGGAAAAGACCAATGAGTAAGTCCCAGACTGACTACCAAGTGGTGTTTGGGTGGAACCCAGTTAAGGCTTTAAGACTGGTGAATCAACAGTGGAAACTGGAACTTTCCACATAAATGCATATCAAACATTTGCTGAAAACATCAATAGCATCTATAAGCTTTCAACCAGGCTTGAAGCCTTTTTGGTTTTCACTGTTGTTGTTTGTTTGTTGGTTTGTTTGTTTTATTTTGTTTTCAGATACTTCCTCAAGTTTATTCATAAGAAAACAACACCAGATGTTTGTTTGCCATCAGCAAATACTGAAGAAGTGGGTTTAAAAGCAGAGATAGTGCCAGTCCCTCTGTCTTTACACTTACAGACTGAGGCCTTTCCTCAGGGCCTTCAAAGAACCTTGGGCATCTATGGGAGACTGAACTGAAGCAGAGCAGAAACCCGGGCCTGGGCTAGAGCTGCAGTCCCTGCCTTGGTTTGAGCCTCTGTCTTTGGTTGGCAGAACGTTCAACCCTTGTCATGCAGCCATGAATCTACGTCCCAAGCTTGGGGTAATCAGCAAAAGCGAGTTGGTGGAGCTTGTTGCTGGGACCCGTTGACACCTTGAGCTTAAACTACTTAGGCTCCACAAGGGCCTCGAGGGCCTTAGCACAAGTGCTCACCACCCCGTATCCGTCACCTGCATCTTCTCCAGGCCCTTCTGCTCTGCTTCTTGGCAAAATGTATGTTCCTCGGGAACTTCAGGTCAACCCCAGCAAGGATTCCTGTCTTTGTGACTGTTGTTTCTTCATGCCATTTATGTGCCCAAGGGCACCTGTTTGTGTGTGGTGTGGATTTGTCTTCTAGGTAGCCCTCTGCTCCTAAAGCGCTCAAGACCAGACTAGACAGAAAAACTCCTGAAATCGTACGTTGCACTTAACAGGCCAGTTTGTCATTTCCCTCCTATTCCTATTCTCTCTTCCTTCTTCCTTTCCTAAAATTATGGTTAAAGATGTGCATAAAAGCACTATTTTAAGTGTTTGGTTGTATTGTACAGCAATCACCAGCAGTCATTTCTATAACTTTTGCATTTTCCCCAATGGAGCCACCATCCCCTAAACATGAACTCCTCTCCATACCGCTCTTCATTGTCTTTGTGTCTTGGAATATTCTGCATGTCTCAGAAACTGAAGTCATATCCTATGTGTCTTTCTGTATCTGATGTATTTTACTTTCATGATGTCTTCAAGACACATACATAGAATAGCAAATATCTTTCTTCTAAAGCTGAGTACTATCCTGTGCAAAGTAAGAGCCCCATTTTTGTTTATCCAACCATCCAGTGGTTGATATTTGAGTAATTTCTATCAGTGGACACATTTCTAAGACAGCCTTATGTAATCCTCACACACCATCTTTCAAACTTGTGTGCGACCTGTTCTCTCTGAGTGGAAGGTGTATCTGACTTACTGCTCACACGTAAACGGGGAGAAAGCCGATTACTTTACTGATCAGGTTACAAAACATCCTGATGTCTGTCTGCCATATTCACGGGTGAGCTCTCTTTCTCCTATGGCTCTCCCTCGCTGTCTCTATACTCACCATATACAGTGCTCTCACACGGGTCCCTCTTGACTTGAACACTTTGATAAGTGAGCTTCTGCCTGAGAGAAGATCATAGCACAAAGACTGAAGAGGAGCTCCTGGGGTGCTCAGATCAACACTAGGAAAATGAATGGACCGAAGCCATCTAAGGAACATGGATGCTGATCTTTCCAGAAGGAGCCTTCAGATTAAAACCACCAAGCAGCACATTGATTGTTTGGACCACTAAGGCATAGTGAAGGAGAAGATTCATCTAAGTCTGAAGGAGCTGTGGGACAATACATGTTTTTGTTTCAAGCAGCTGATAGTTGAAGTAACTTGTAGTACAGCTGAATGTAACTCATGTAGTAGAATGTTCCAGATGTCCAGGACACAGTCCAGAAGTTTCCAGCCCGTGAAGAACACTCTCCTTTTACGAGAGAAGACAAGGCAATCAGCTGGCAGCAATACTGAAATGATAAAGTGGAGATCATCGGAAAGAGAAACATTAGATACCTGCTGCAAGATAGAGGCAAATACTATAGAGAGGAATGGAAAGCCAGAAGCTCTCAATAGAGATATGGAAGATTACAAGGAACCAAATAAAAATTTTAGACCAGTACAATAAGATAATTAAACTGTCACTGGATCAGTGAGTAGTAAAATGGGGATGACAGAGGAGTCATTGTCTTGGAGACAGATCTTAGTAATTATCCTATCTGAACAACACGGAGAAAAAGTTACACAGTATGCCAGGGGCCCATGAAGCAGTAACTTGAATGTACATTATTGGAGCACTACAATAACAGGTCATGATGTGGTATTTCTTTCATAACACTGGCCAGAGACTGATGGGGCATGAACTCCTGACCTCAGGTAGTCTGCTCATGGGCCAGCAAGTGACAATGATATCCATTTTAAAGAAAAGGTAATAATTACACATTGAAGCCTACCATTGTTCAAGAGGAGAAAGAATGTATAGCAAGTGAGGTAGATAAAGATAGTGTACCCTACAGTTGTTCTATAATGCAAAGGTGCATGGAGGAAATGAGTATGAAGCTTAGTTTTTACTTTATTTTATGTGTATGTGCATGCATGTACATCTATGTGCATGCACGTGCTCATAGGATTTATGTGTATGGGTATGAAATGTGCACATACATGTGAACTCCCCAAGTCTCTCTCTTGAATATGGAATTCATTGGCCCTACTGGGCTGTCTGAGTGGCTAGCAAACCCCAGGGATTTGCTTGTCTTAGTCTCCTCAGTTCTGTGTTCAACTTTTTTCTGTGGATGTCAGGAATCCAAACCCAGATTCTGATGCTGTGCACTGTAAGCACTTTCCTGACAGCGCCATCTCCCCAGCCTCCAGGTGTTAGACTCATTAACAAATTTCATATCAAAGAGAAGAAAGCTTATTCAAATAGGAAGAGTCAAGGCTCAGGTATGTGCGTGTGCGTGTGGTCCATAAGTGCAAACAATCATAAAGGGGAAGGTGAGGATGGTTACCATGGCGACCCATTTTAACTTGATCCTGACTCTTAATCTAGCTCTTTGGTTAAGGGTACTCATTTTTCCACTATAGATAACTAAAAGGGCAAAGAATTACCTAGGGACAACTATGTCCCCAGTGAACGTAAGAACTACCAAATATTCAGAATGATCAGGCAGAGGGAAGGAAGGGCGCCAGTTGTGAGTCTCATCCATACACAGAACCCTACATGAGGTGCATCCCCTATTTTCTTCCTCCAAATCCACATACCCATGAGACAGATATGAATGTTCCTCTCTAGAGCTGGGAAAATTGGGCTCCCAAAGCAACAGAACTTGAATGTAAACCCATGCATCTGTTTATCTAAAGTCTTGTTCTTGTCACTGTCCTCTCTTCCTCTGGTCACGAATGTTCTACTTTCTCAACAAATGAATTTCTGTTGATTTCTTAGACATGTCTGAGAGTGAAATAACGATATCTCCAACACACTTGACTGCCTTCCCTCATATATAGAAAGTGAGATATATAAAGACATTGTACCCTACAGTGGCTCTATAATGCAAAGGTGCATGGAGGAAATGAGTATGAAGTCATATCATAGTAAATGACTGTCAAACTAGACCCTTTAGACTCCAACCTGGACCAAAAGAAATGTCACTAGGTATTGCCATGTAAAGATGAGAAACTAGGGGCTTGGCTATAGAGACGTTGGGAGACTAGAAGAGAGGAGAACTGGTAGGCACAAGCACTAGCAATGCCACCCAGGCCTTGGGAAGGAAAGGAAACCAGATCCTGAGAACTTCAGGAGAGCCAAGAGGAGGCCCCATGGAACTCGGCACAGCATGTGTGAGCAGCATGTACTTGTCCTGGCCTTATTGCCTGTACATGGACCAAGCACTTCATGGAGCTGAAGCTTAGGCCTGAGTAGGTGTCATTGCCTGGTGACAGCTCTCATCTGTAGCTGCAAAGAGGTGCTCTTGAAACCTGGAACTCTGATCTCCAAGGAAGTGCACAGCTTGGCCACTGGTACCCCTGAGGTGGTCCCAGCTATTGAGATGGGGAAAGCTGGGGGAAGTTTAAAGTAAATTCTGTTTCAGCAACATTGATAGGAACAGCAGGCATGCAGGAAGGGGCAAGTCTATTCTTTCCCTATTGCTAATATCTCTGGAATTAGCACCATCGGCACTGTGAACAGTGATCCAATTGGCAAAGGAGGAATGGGAGTAACACAAGGCCCTACCATCCCTTGAATCTTGGCTTCAGAGCTTGAAGACTACAGCACAGAGTCACGAATACTATTAATCACAGTGCGTGCTGAAGCTCAAGGAGTCTCCTCCCCAGAGCTGCGGCAGATTAGGGAGCTCTCAGAGAAGAGGTGAGCACACACTGAAATCAGGCTTGTCCTCCATAAGCTGAGCGACTCCAAGAGCAGAGGCAGAAATACAGGAAAGTTTGGGTCTTGTTTCGGCCATTTTACAGACAGGGGAGCCAGAGGTAGAAGGGCTTAGGAGATAAAAGAGAGTTACAAACAATTAAAACAATCAAGTAAATGTCAATGTCAGCTTGTCTTCCCTGGCAAAAGTAAGGAGTTGGCAATTATCTTTTCTAAAGTAAAGAAAATGGCTGAGACATGGCATAGCCATCCCCCCTCCCTCCTGCTTCTTAATGACACCTCACAGCCTGCTCCTTGTCAATGTATGGAAGATAGCAAAAGGACAGGGTTCCTGACCCTCTGTGTCCTCAGAAATTATCCAGAGCCGTGACTTTTAAGAGTATGTATGTTTATTGCTTCCTTTACAACAGTTTTCCCCAAACAAAATACTTGGGTGCAGCAAGTATTTACCAAGAAGTAAATAGAAGCAGAGAGCCCTGTACTTGGACCTTCTCTTCCTCGGCAGATGGAGGAAGCTGTTCTGCTGCCCTAAGAACCAGAACACACTTTGAATGTGTTAACTGATGACCTCAGTGACATTCCCTCTCCTAATTTTTAGATGAGGAAGCTGAGGTACAGAAAGGTCACTGGATTCACCTGAGGTCATCCCACCAATCGATGGCAGAATTGTGATTAAAATGCAAATCTCCTGACTTCTGATCTAAGACCATTCCCATTAGAGGTGAGCAACCACTTAATTTTCTGTCTAAGTCAGGACACATTTTAGAGTGGGAAGAAAAGGCATAAAAATAATTGTATTAACATGTCCCTGCCAGTGGTTACCTGGGACTCTCGGGAGCTAACCAGAGTATGTGGTATGCCTAATGAAGCCACACTGCCTGCCATCTGTCCTCTTCAGAGCGCACATTACCTAGATCTTGACCTGTGTGTGTGTGTGTGTGTGTGTGTGTGTGTGTGTGTGTGCATATGTGTGTATGCATAAGTGCATATGTATGTGCTTGAGTATGTGTGTATGTGTATATGCATGTGTGTGCTTGAGTATGTGTATGTATGTGTACATGTATGTATATGTGGGTTTGATCATGCACACGTGTGCATGTGTGTGTTTCTGTGTGTGCTCCCTTGCTTTACAATCCCCCCCCCACACTCAGGTTACTCATACAGCGTCTCTCTGTGAAAACTGTTTCTGGGTAGCACAGCCTACACAACAATCCCTTGTGAGCAGAAACTGAGTCTAAGCAAGCCTGGGCTAACTGTGAACCCTCCTTAGCTGGAAGCAGTAGACACCAACTGTCAGTTGCACAGAAGAGAGGAAAAACAGCTAGCACTTTACTAACCTCAAGTACCAGATAGGGACAGGAGCAGTTACATACTGAGGCAAAGCTCCCACCATAGATCTGGTCTAAGAGGACTTGTTCTTGTGTGTGTGTGTGGGGGGGGGGTGTCAGTGGTGGTTCTGCATACAGGAATATGCTTTCATCCCCAATACCTATTGTTCCTAGGGGAAGAATTATGCTTCAATGTCTCTCTGACAGCAAAATTAGCCATGTTTCTTACTTTGGCCAATGGAATACGATCAGGAATGGTGCTGATAACTTCCCAGTAGAAGCATCAAGAGCCAGCATGAACTGTGCATCAGCTTTCCTTCTGCTTCAAGAACAGAAGTGTTCCAGATTGGCCTGCCACTTGACCTGACTCCTGCATGTCTGGAAGGTGTGGAGCCATTGTCCCATGATATGAGGCAGTATCCAGAATTCAATAGTTGGTATTCAATAGTCTTTATGTAACTTTTATGTCTTTATGTAACTTTATGTAACATAAAGACTGGGGGTGGCTACCATTTCTCACTCCCACTTTCGCCGAGATTCCTATGACAGGAATTCTCAACTGTGAGAAAGGGTTTCAGGGGCTTAGTGAGAAAGAATGACATTGGATTAAAAACTTCTTTTCATTTATAAAATCCATCCAAATGTATAATAAAGAGCCCTCCGTCCTTCTTCCTTAAGCTTCCCTTGCTTGCAGCCTACTCAGGGCTGTGTTGAGTCCTCACTGGATATTTGGAGTCCAATGTCTGCTTGAGCAGAGGAACCCTGGGGCCAAATCAGCTAATTCTTTACCATTCCTATTCATTTTTTACAATTTCTATTCTGTGTTTGTTAGAGAGATTATTTATATTGATCTTTGTTTTGTGTGTGTGTATTTTCAAATCACCGAATGTTAAAAATTGATCAGAGAAGTCTTCCACTGGGAGAGAATGGTTTTTGAAAACACTCAAGGCAGGTTTAGACAATAAAAAATTGTCAACAAGTAAATGAGGGTGTGTGTGTGTGCATGTATATGTGTGAATGCAACAAATCTGGTTTTAGATGGATTTATTTCTTTTCAAAAGTTACATTTTTTATTTTAATGTGTTTAAAAAAACAAGGAATCTATTTTTTGAGTTATATAATAAAAATAAAATAGCTGTAGTTGTTCAGTATACAATTACTTTCCTCTCCTAAGGAAACGGAGCTCAGTACAGTTGCCTGGCTTTCTCCAAAGTGAGGAGGCTCCACACTGATACTCACATCTGCTCAGCATGCCCAGTCCTTTAGACGTGGTTCACAGGCTGAAGACCCCTTACGTCAGAAAGCAGGTCAACCAACAAATTCCAAGAAGAATTCACCTCAAGGGCTTTTTAGAGGAGGTCAGGCAGAACCTGGTGGTGGTGCCAGGTGCTGGCTGACCCACAGCAAAGAGATAATTTTGGGGATCCAGTCTCTCATTACCTGAGGCCAAGAGAAGCAGAGCACACTCATCTCAAATGTCTTTGTCTTTTAAAATCATTTCCCTTCCATTAGTGAGGGATATTCCTGTGGAAGACATTTCCTTCTGTCCCTTCTCAAATCCCATCAATCCACTCTTGACACCAGTGCAGCCACTGGGATACTATGTCGAGAGTCTTTCAAGGCTATCAAGGATGTAGCCGTTGGGCTACTACTATGTGTGAGTCTCCCAATATACCCGAGGAGGATGTAGTTATCTATCTATGTGCAGGGTGCAGAACACTATGACTCACTGGTGCCAACACGCCTCTGAAAGATAGAGAGGGTCTGTTTTGTAAGTCACTTTGAAAGCCTTGTCTGAGGAGTGGAAGCAAAGGTAGGATTCCTACAGTGAATGCAGAAACAAAGATGGGAGAATTACTCTGCTTGGATTGGTAAATGGATGGGGTGGGAAGGAAATGCATTGAGCAACTGTTTGGAAGACAGAGAGCTAGAATGAAATTCCCAAGTAGTCAAGGATTTCCACCACCAAGCAGTACTAAATAAAGCTCAAGGTGTTGCTAGGAGAGGGTTACCTTTGTGTCTGTCCATGGAGAGGCTGTGGATAAACATTACTGTGAGGAACACCAAGAACACTTCTTAGATGCTGATGTAATCTGTAAGAACCAACTAAGTGGAGGCAGCATCTGGATTCCTAGATAGAAGAATGTTCTCCCAGAGACGCCTAAGAGAGACAGAGCTAGGGACTTAGGCAAATGCTGCCCTATGATAAAACCCATATCACTTTCTTGAAATCTCAAGAGCATGATAACCCAGCTACTATCTTGGTGATGATGTAAAGACATGGCCCCTCTTCAAGGTCTTTCAGTACAAGTGAATTCCCTATTCACTAAACCATGTCTGTCTTCCCTCATCACCCTTCACAATTCTAATACCAGTGTCAAACAAAGCAAAGATGTGAAGGAAAACCATTGTGTGTGTCAACAGATGATTTCTCAACAAGTGCCAGAAAGAGGGACTGAAGCACAGAGCTTGGTACTCTAATAATAGTACAAAATGGGGACCAGCCTTCATCATAAGGAAAGCAGTGAATAATGTTTTCTCAAGATTCTCTGAGGGTCTATGCACCATTTTAAAACAGTATTTGGAGCTATCAAGATGGCTCAGTGGCTTAACTCACTAGTCATATCAGCATGCTAACTGAGCTCAAACCCCAGAACCCACGAAAAGGTTAAAAGAGAGAACCCACTGCACAGAGTTATTCTCTGAACTCCACATCTGTGTCAAGGCACATGAAAACCCACCCCCCACACACACACACACCACACACACAATGACAAGAAAGAAATAATTTTAAAATTCTGGTGTATCTGAATGTAATGATATAGAAAGATTTGTAACATCTATAACCAAGTTTACAGAACAAGGTGAAAAACAATATCTGAAATTTTGATAGGAAAAAAAAATCTTCAAAATATAATTACAAGTTTGAATATGTATGTACATTTCCCTTGGGTGGGAAAAGGGCTGAGTAAAGACCTGGAGATAAAAACCTATTTTGTTAGAAAAATTTTAACCAGGAGAATATATTCATGTAGTACTTACATAATTAAAATGCACAAAAAGTTTCAAGTAATATAAAAATTAAACAGAGCAGTGCATTAGGAGTACAGGTCATTAGGTTTACACACACATAATGCTGACTATATAAATTGAGATAAAGAACCTGATTTAAATTGCATTCTGATTGTTCACATCAGAAAACACCAGTCCTTGGAAAACCAAGGATATGGTATGCACGCAGGACATGTGACAGCTACCCTCTTGAGACTCTAAAACGTAGGATCTTGCCACAAGTACACCTGTCACATTTACACCCTCTCTTAGCAGTGTTGTTTAACAGTGGTCTCCTCTTTCACTCTCTTCTATGAGACAGAAAGGAGAGGGTAGCCTGTGTGGGTGTCATAGCCGATCCATTTTGGAAGGAAGCCAATACTGGTCCTCCCGTTAGGTATGAAGATAATGCACACGGCTCACAGGGCATGAATCTTGCTTGTTATTGTTCTCAGTGCTCCATGTCAGACTTGGATGGAGGTCTTCTGCTTTCTTCTCTTTTGTGCAACTCCTGAGCCCAGTTTCTTCTGTCTCCTATGAATTCTCTCTTCTGCGCATCTTGCTTTCTCTCTGCTGCTGCCTTCTGTGTGAAATGATGGGTGTTAAACAAAGTCTTTTGTTCATGCTCCCACCCATTCAACTTCCTCTCCTCAAGGTCTGCTTGAATGCTTAGCCCTTCTTCCCTTTTCCCTCCTCTTCCTCACAACTTCCTCCACTGCCTTCCAATGCTCACAACTTCAGTTCTTCACTTGTCAGTTTGTCACTCTTGCCAAGGTCATCAATGCCCTCCCTTAAGTAAAGGATCCATCAACATTGATCGCCAAAGTCCCCGACTAAAACTCCCCTAGACACTGCTTTGGGTTTCTCATCCCTGGAACCAGTGTTCCTCGTGGTTCTTTAGGGATCTCCTTGGTCTGATTCTCCATGTCATTTCACCCATAGAAATTTCAACCCAACCCACGCGTTCAGTTCTTGCTTTTACAGAGCTGATCCCACACTGACACCATACCATCAGCCACTCTCCGTGGGCTCCGGGTACCCAGTGGCAACATAGCTCCCACATATGAATGCCCTGGAATTTTAGGCTTACTCCATGTAAATCCAGATTTATCCCCTTGCTCCCTTGTTCTGCTTCTTTGCCCTGAGTTTTGTGAACCCCAAAGGGTCAAAAGCATCATCTCTTTCTCCAACCCCTATCAGAAACAGTGCTCATTTCTGTTAACTTCCCTTGATTTCTGTTCTGTCTTGTTTCATTGTCACTTACACACACACACACACACACACACACACACACACACACACACACACTGCTCTATCAGTGTGACCATCCCAGAGCATCAGGATGTCTCTTAAGGAATAACATTTTCCTTCTTAGATCCATCCACGGTACTTCACAATTTTCTGAATTAACCTATAGAGGATTATCTACTAACAAGATCTTTTTACCCTAATGTATGAGTCTAAGAAAAAGAAAGACTTTCCCAAAGTCTGTTTAGAGAGACTGGGCATCCTCAAGAGTCTCTAGAATGTAGAGGTCAGAGCATCTCTGGGGCCTGAGTTTTGTCACCCAAGTTAAAGTGACTGCTTCTTTCATCAGGAGATACTGTCCATGGAACCTTTTCCCCCCATGGCCTTCGGGCCTCCCATGTGACTTCATGAACCCTTCCTAACTGGTTTTCCAAGAAAGGCTGAAGGAACAAGACACAGGGCAAACCTGGGAAGCCAAACAAAAATGGTTAAATGCATGCGGGGCTGCCACCAGGGCATGGTGACCACCCACAGAGCTCCCTATATTCAATTTGACTATCTAGACTTCCCTGAACCCAGAAGCTATTCTCCTATGAACCTGAAAAATCAAATCATCATCATAGCGTAACATTTGAAGAATCCCTTCTGGGGCAATGCTTTGCTGCTCTTAGCCATTCCCACTCTGCACGCTGGGCCTTGTCTAAAACCTAGAAGAAAGTAGCTTTCCCCCCAGGAGCATCGTATACCTTTCTTTTCTTAGCTCTCATAACTGAGGACTTTGTGTTATTTAAATCCCCCGCCCCCAGATATGTCCTCTGTGAGGTGAGAATGGTCTTACTTAGCATCTCTCTGTGGATTTACTAACTAAAGTCATCAGCTCAGTGCTGCTGGTAGGAGTCAGATAATGGGTTTCTCTGTGTTTCCTAGCCAAACAATGTTAGTTCTTTTAATCAATGAACTCTTATTCCTGATGTCTTCTTTTTCCATATCTGACCTTTTTTTTTTTTTAAATCCATTTGCTATTTATTGATGACATGCTTGGAATTGTTCTGGTCCCCAGCAGTACTGAACTGCATGGCCAGCGCCCGGTGACTTCATGAGCACCTTGCTTGTAGCAGTGTTGGGTGATACCTTCCTCCAGCCATAGCTCAATGACCTTCTCTCCAATGCCTGTTCCCAGCTGGCAGGACCACCTTTCAGTCTCTGTACTCTGCTTTTACCTCAATTTCTGCCTTTTTACCTCAATTTATGCCAAGACTTGTAGCCTATGGCAGTATATGATCTGGGAGGAAAGACCATGAGGGAAACACACTTAAGTGCTTAAAGATGCAAGAAGGCTTCTCAAAGTACCCTCATGGAGTCTGAAAAACCATCAACACTCAAGAAGTAATAAGGAGAAGAAATATTCATCATGAACTAAAACATTCCTCACCATCAATCAGAAAGCTATCAACAGATCAGTAGGCATGTAGACCAAATTACTGCACTGACTGGCTTGAGGTCTACATATAGCTTGTAGCCAGATTTGAGTCATTTTACATGAATTAGTTTAAACCAAATTCCAAGGATCCATGAGCACTGTGGTGCTACTGTATCTTCTAGTGCTATCTTCCCAGTACTGACTAGATGCTCAGCAAGTTGTAGCAACTATCTCTCCAAATTACCTTTCTCTGTGATACCGAAAACCCCTGAAAGGCTGGCCACTTTTCCGCAAGCTTTTGTGTTTGTCTCCTCAGCACAGAGTCTGATATAGACCAGGCTTTCAGTAAATGTTTGTTAAAAGGACAAAGGAGTAAACAAAGGGACAGACGGATATGAGGAGAGGGATTTGGGGCAGTTCATTCTGACACATCAGCTCTGGGTTCAGAGAATCAAGATGCCGTTTCAGTACTCCCTACCCCATAATGCCATAGAGTCATGTCTGTGTGAGGCCAGCACCCCTCCCCCACTGCGCCACATGACAGGGGGCCTTCTCTGATCAGCCTGCTTTGGAAAACTGCTTGCACCTGGCCTAGAAGAACACAATTAAAAGATGCCGTAAAAATTGACAGATCCCCGTGCGAAGAGCTGAAAATACATTACAATTCCGATCGAACTATAAATAAAGCCCCTAAATTAAATAAATCTCACACAATTATGGATTAAAACATGTTTAGTGTTAATGGCCTTGCACATGGACCCTGACTCCTGAAATTGTTGCTGAGGCTGCATGGCTGGGGGATTGCATCATAATTAACACCAGGCCAGCCTTCAAGGAGCTGGCCTGGAGTTCAACTGTGAGCTTCAGGAAGAGAGGAGGAGGCACCACTTGGGGCCACTGGCTATTTCTGGAAAGACTCTAACTTGGAGATGGCAGTTACCTCCAAAGACCTGACTCTGGATACAGAGGCATCTGGGTCCTGCCTCCTTGGTACATTTTCTTCCACAAAGGTCCACATGGGCCATGCAAATGGCCCAACACCAGAAAGAATCATGGAAGAAATACTTGGATGTCTGGTTATTTGCTCATTTCTAACTCATTGCTTAGAAGTCCATATTTGGCTACAAATAACCAACAATAATATTATATATTTAGAGAGAGTTTCCCATAGAAATTCTCAAAACGAATTACTTGACCAAGGAAGTCGGTGCCATTTCAAACCACAGGCAAGGGGGGGGGGTCTAAAGTTCAGAATTCCTTACAAGAGGAAAACACAGAGTCAAGGAACTTTATTTCTATTATTATTATTATTATTATTATTAGACTCTAGCATAGAAAAGCAGCTCCAGGTCCTGCACTGGAGCATGGCCCCCTCAGCATGGCCAGGCAGCTGAGAGCAGGGCTCTAGAACCTGGTGGATAGGGTTCCCAGTCGAGCTCTACTGCTTTCTAGGTGCAGATTCCTATTTCTATGTGCGCATCCCTACAGTGATGAGAATACCAGTTGACTATCTTTAACAATGCATTCAACGAAATACACAAAGTATTTATAAAATCAGTCAATCAAATGTCTCTGAAAAACATCAGTAGATGGTTTTCATCTGTATTTCCTGAATAACATGGTAGGATAACAAAATAACTGTGTGTGTAGTATTCCTGTGGTTTTTAGGGAGTAGGAGAAGTAACCTAGAGATGCTGAAAGTGTAGAGTGAGGATGGATGGGTATAAGTTATTTGCAAAAACAACCTTTTCTATAGATTCAATGTGAGGTTTTTGGAGGTCCTGTAGCCAGTCCCCTTTGGTATTTCTGTTGTCTTACCCAACTCCAAGAGCTCCTGGAAGTCAGATCTCCTTAGCTCTGGAAGGGCTGATTAAGAAAGCTGAGCCCCACAGATTGGGAAAGGATCTTTACCTATCCTAAATCAGATAAGGGTCTAATATCCAATATATATAAGGAACTCAAGAAGGTGGACTCCAGAAAGTCAAATAACCCCATTAAAAAATGGGGCTCAGAACTGAACAAAGAATTCTCACCTGAAGAATACCAAATGGCAGAGAAGCACCTGAAAAAATGTTCAACATCCTTAATCATCAGGGAAATGCAAATCAAAACAACCCTGAGATTCCACCTCACACCAGTCAGAATGGCTAAGATCAAAAATTCAGGTGACAGCAGATGCTGGCGAGGATGTGGAGAAAGAGGAACACTCCTCCATTGTTGGTGGGATTGCAAGCTTGTACAACCACTCTGGAAATCAGTCTGGCGGTTCCTCAGAAAATTGGACATAGTACTACCGGAGGATCCAGCAATACCTCTCCTGGGCATATATCCAGAAGATGTCCCAACCGGTAAGAAGGACACATGCTCCACTATGTTCATAGCAGCCCTATTTATAATAGCCAGAAGCTGGAAAGAATCCAGATGTCCCTCAACAGAGGAATGGATACAGAAATTATGGTACATTTACACAATGGAGTACTACTCAGCTATTAAAAAGAATGAATTTATGAAATTCCTAGCCAAATGGATGGACCTGGAGGGCATCATCTTGAGTGAGGTAACACAATCACAAAGGAACTCACACAATATGTATTCACTGATAAGTGGATATTAGCCCAAAACTTAGGATACCCAAGGTATAAGATACAATTTGCTAAACGCATGAAACTCAAGAAGAATGAAGACCAAAATGTGGACACTGTGCCCCTTCTTAGAATTGGGAACAAAACACCCATGGAAGGAGTTACAGAGACAAAGTTTGGAGCTGTGATGAAAGGATGGACCATCTAGAGACTGCCGTATCCAGGGATCCATCCCATAATCAGCTTCTAAACGTGGACACCATTGCATACACTAGCAAGATTTTGCCGAAAGGACCCAAAGATAGCTGTCTCTTGTGAGACTATGCAGGGGCCTAGCAAACACAGGAGTGGATGCTCACAGTCAGCTATTGGATGTATCACAGGGCTCCCAATGGAGAAGCTAGAGAAAGTACCCAAGGAGCTAAAGGGATCTGCAACCCTATTGTTGGAACAACATGATGTACTAACCAGTACCCCGGAGCTCTTGTCTCTAGCTGCATATGTATCGAAAGATGGCCTAGTCGGCCATCACTGGAAAGAGAGGCCCATTGGACTTGCAAACTTTATATGCCCCAATATAGGGGAATTCCAGGGCCAAAAGAATGGGAATGGGTGGGTAGGGAAGTGGGGGGCGCTATGGGGGACTTTTGGGATAGCATTGGAAATGTAATTGAGGAAAATATGTAATAAAAAATATTAAAAATTAAAAAAAAAAGAAAGCTGAGCCCCATGGAGGACTGTCTTTCAGCAACTAGAAGACACTATCAGATGCCCTGAGATTCTTAGCCAGAAATGGCTGAAACCTTGATTTATCTTCTTTCTCAGAGTCCTGAGCTAGACTCTTAGAACCATGTTGGTCTCAGCAGATATTTTAGAATGCTCGTCTTCTCTGGTCATTTTTTTTTCCGCTTAAAAAAACAATTGTCACTGGGTCTCCCTTAGGATAAAGTATAAAGCTCCTTACTGGTGTTTACAAAAGAGGGTAATTGATCCATCTTAATCTCTCCACTTTGCGCCCTGCCTTTCAGTCATATTGATGCTATTTACAGTATCTCATTGTCCGAGCTCTTTGCTCCACCACGGAGTTTGCACACTTTCCTAAGCTCCCAGCTTCCTTCCTGGTCTTAGGAAACCTTACCTGGTTGACTTGGAGACTTGAGCTGGATGCTGCATCCAGACAAAGCCTGCCCTGACCTAGCTTGCAGAACTTTGGAGCCCTTCCCAGTGTTTCCTCTGGCTCCTGCTCAGCACACACTACCCACACTGGATCTACTGGAGTTGTCCGCGTACAGGTTTCTATCTTTCACAGAGCAATAAGCTCTCAGCATCAATGGAATGGGGGTTTATTTCCTTTTTCTCTAAATCCCTGTACATCACAGCCCCTTACTGTGAGTAGCACTCAGGAAACACTCACCAAGTGAATGAATAAGCTGCTCATTCTTGTGTCCCTGCTGCTCTGTGACTGTGGCTTTCAGGTATCACCACAAATGCTTGGCAGGAAGTTCAGGGAGAGATAAGTATGCATCTTCTTCACCCAGTCAATACACAGAACCACAGGATATATAAGGAGGATGGTTCTGTAGCATAGGCAGGCTTCCTGTCCTGTCCTTCATCCTTTATACCTTCTCCAAAGGCCTCATCAGAATGGGACCGCAGGATGTGTGGTCTACAGAAGAATCTTTTGTAATGAATGAACTACACTAAAGTATGGAAAGGTGGCATAGAATGTGATTATTCTTATTTATTCCCAAAAGAAGAATGCAGAAAGCCCCTCCCCAGTGCCAGCAAGAAGGCCAGACATGGCTGCCCTTTAGCTTAGGTGCCTGAGTACAGCCATGTGCTTGTTTGTGGCTAATTTCCATGCAATGGTGACCCAGTTGATTGTCAAACCGTTTGACTAGCAACCCCGTGCAAAACAAGACATGCTTGGACCAATATGTTTTAAGCATAATCTGCCCACCATCCCCATCATAGAAATAGGATGTGGCGGGACCCTGGTGTGGCAAAGGTTGCTTCCTTAGCTTAAGAAGTCCCTCTGGCAGGATGCCTGGTGGGAGCAAGCCGATGGTGAAAAGTCCATGGAGACTGATGCTTGCTAGCAAACTATGAGTGCTGAAACAGGAAGAGAACTCACTGATTACCAGACCAAACTCCCAGGGACAAGAATCATGCATCCTTAGATAATTCCAAAGATGTTCATGAATGAGAGAAAGGAGGCACAGGATCCGTTTAGGCTGAGCATCGGAACACATAATAGCTTCCTCATTTGCTTATATATTCAGTCATTACTTATGGAGTACCTACAGGAGATATCATGGAAGGCCCTGTCCTAGCTGCTGGGAACACAATAGCAACTGCTTGTGTTTATGACTTTACCCTGAGCTCCCTACTTGTACACAAGCTTTGCAGGTCAGAGGTTAGATGCCTTCCTCCTGCTTAAAAGAGACCTGGTATTTCCCCCCCTAAGATGACAAGTGTCAAGCCCTGGGTGATGAAACAAGGGTGTCTAAATTGAGGCTGTTGTTTGTTGTTTTTTTTTTTTTTTCTTTTTCCTCACTAAAAGGCCAGTTAGTAAATGTGTTTTGTGTTCTTGTAGTCTTTGTCACAAGTTTTTAACCTCTCTTGGTAGAGTGCAAAAAAGAGTAACAGATACTACACTGAAAACAATGTAATGATGTTTTCAGAAAAATACCCGAACTTTCTTATTAAAAAGCTGATGGGTGGTGAGGTGGGAGTGGGTGGGTAGGGGAGCACCCTCACAGAAGCAGGGGAAAGGGGGATGGAATAGGGGGTTTGCGAATGGGAAACTGGGAAAGGGGATGATAACATTTGAAATGTAAATAAATAAAATATCCAATTTAAGGAAAAAAAAAAAAAAGCTGATTGACTTGGTTCTTCCCCAATTGTTACAGCTGGCTGAGATTTGATTTGATTTTCAATGAAAAACGATGTCTCAGGTCTTCTTTTTACTTTTAAATATTGTTAAAGACACCAAAGAACTTTTGTTTATAAGGGTTATATTTATTGATATTTACACAGATAGATTAAATATGCAAATCTAAAACATATTTATATTATTTAAAATTAACAATAAAAAGTCCATTACATGGTAGCATAAATAACATATTTTCTGGAAAACATCTATGTTTTCAAAAAAATAAGAGAGACACCATTTGACATTTTTGCAAATCTCCTTACTGTCTGGCTTAACAGGAGATAACTAGATTTGCACGCTTCTGTGTTCAGACTGGTGCAGTGTGCTCTTTTGGTTGGAGAGTTAATATCAAGGGGAATACCTAGAAAACGCAAGGAATCATGGAACCTCTAACTATCCTAGAACACTCGGGAAACCCTGCATACTATGGGTCCTTGGGAAGCTCCACCCTCACAGACAAGTCATCTCCCAGCTTCTCTTGCAGCTTTGGTGACCAAGCAAATTAACTTGCTTTAACCAATAAACTCAGAAACACTGGTTGATGTAATGAACTTCATTCTTGAAGTTGGAACAACAGTAATAAAAGCTAATTTATTTAAGTTGTACACACAAAGCACTTGTTTTAGTATGTGAATGGCACACTTAAGCTGTGATGAGAGTTGATTCGAACTCACATATGTCTGCTTGGGGTAATTGGATAATGCTTGCTTTCTTGGTAAAAGGGCTGATTTCCCAAGTGTGGACAGATCCCTGCCCAGTTCTTTCTGACACAACACTGTGGACAAAGGTAATGTCAGAGAGGGACTACAGCAATGGGCAGAGAGGAGGGTAAAGCTGGGTGTTTGACATCATCATACTGACCATGCTGCTAATGTCTCCACTTTATCTTCTAGATCAGCAGTTCTCAATCTGTGGGTTGTGACTCCTAAAAGATCAAGGAAAAACACAGATATTCACATTACGATTCATAACAGTTATGACATTATGTATACAGTTATAAGGTAACAACAGAAATAATCTCATGGCTGGGGATCACCATCACATGAGAAACTGTATTAAAAGGTTCCAGTATTAAGAAGGTTAAGAACTACTGAATTAGGGGGAACTTTGGCTAAATGTCACCAAAGGCTCAGATACTTGTCCTAGAAATGGATGACCCTGAATCCTGCCAGTGACCTGAATGGGCCTCGAAGCAGATTTCCACCCAGAGTTTCAGGTAATGAAGTCCTGTCAACATCTTGATTTCTTTTAGTAGAACTTGTGGGACATCTGACCTAAAAAAGGTAGAAATGATACATTTATGTTGCTTTAGCACGGAGTCTGTGGCAATATATGTCCCCATAACAACAGGAAACTTACGTATCTTCTCATTTAGCCTTTGGGTTTACATTGAGGGACTCGCCTTCCCCTACCCTGATCCACCTAAGTGAACACCTTTTACTTAATAGTGCAGCACAGACCAACCTGTCCTGTTCCAGGGTCTTCTTGAAAGAACACATGGCAGTCTCCAACAGTGCCTGACAAATACTTGGATTGTAATACATTTTCTCAGCAGTTAATACCAAAATGATGTCATTAAGAATATCACAACACTTAATTTAAAAAATTACAACTAGCACACCCTTGTTTCCCTTTATCTTTCCTTCAGTAAACTAATGGTTTTCTGGGAGAGCTACATGCTGCTTCCCTCTTGGGGTCTCCCTTGTTCCTTCTGCTGATTTGAGGAAAAGTTGCAGGGATAATGAGAGGCAGAGCGAGGTGGCTAGGATAGTGTGATCAATACCCAGGACACAGGAACAGAAGCAGCCGTGATTCCATTGAGATTCACCTGCATGAGGAGTTTCTCCCCAGGCAGAAAAACAAGAAGACATGACTCCACTTCTGGCCTCCTCCTCTAGCTACACTGCAATCAGACTCCTAGATAACCCATGTTTTCCTTGCTCACAACACTGAATGTTGAGTGTGGATGTTTAGCACCCCAAACAAGCCCCATGCACAATGGTTTGGGAAAACCAAATCAGGTGAATGTAGTCACAGGAAGGGGGCCCTTGGTTCACATTGGTCCTGATTTGACTTCCAGGCACCTGCTTCCTAAGGTGTGTGACCTTCCACAGCTCCTGTAGGTGGGAGAGCTCCTTCCCAGCCTCTCAGCTTCTGTGGTGGGAGTGGCTGCTCTTGAACACAGACACTTCAGTTCTCAGCTGTTAACAACATACAACAGGGAAGATGCATGTGGAATTTTGATATCTTTTCCTATGCACACTGTAAAAGACCTAACATTCTTCCGGTACTCTCCACACAAATAGAAACATTGACTCTCTTCTCTTGCACCTTAGTCCCCCAGGCTGGGTCCTCCATTCTCCAGCACTGAATACCATTTCATGGAAATATTTGCTAATATAGTAGGGAAAATGATAAAGAGTCTCTGTGTTTTTTGTGTTCCTTTTAGAAATTGATGACAAATAGGGTATTAAAAAGCATTGTGCTAGCTACCCGTGTACCTTCTTTGTCAAGTTTTAAATTGAGTTCTTATTGTTTCTCTTCACATTTTCTACAAATGCTTTAATGATCGCTAGTAGTAACTATTCTCTGGTGGAGTTGTGAAAAACTCCTTCAGTAAACTAAATTCTGAATCTTACTGATGACGATTTTGGAAAGCCTGCTTTCCGTTTTTCAGGTTAAATGAAGATATATTTTCCTAGCTGTTTCTTCCCTTGCCTTGTGTTTGGACATTCTTTTCTCTCCAGAGATTACTAATAATTTATTTCCTTTTTAATGTTTATATAATATTTTTATGCCTAACTTGAATCCAGCTAAAATTTATTACAGTTAATGATAAACGAACTTGAAGAACTGCCCCCAAAGCCCTTTTTCCGTTATGAAGTTATTTATTTTTCAACAGGGAATTATCATTTTTTGTCCAGATCACAAAAGGAGTATCTGCTTAATATGACATTCAGATAATTGCTTAACTGTACGGAGTAGAAACGTAAGGTTGTCTATGGTCTCCTCTCCTCCGCATGTCTAAGGATGCTCACCAGTGGAGGTTTGGGATGTATCCATCTCATTTGTGCTCCACTTCTAAACTTGAGACAATGAAAATGGCTTGTTGCCATGAGACGCTTTACTAACCTCGGTCCTCATTTGGCTTCACCATAGAGAAAATTTTCCCTACTGTGCTCAAACATAGAGATTCAGCTTGTGTAAGACAAAGCGGTGGTATGGCATTCCAGAGAATACTCACTTTATAACCTGTTGAGTCACCCTCTATTTACAAAACTAGACACACCTGATTTTCTTAATAGTGACAAGCAGCAATGGATAGTCTTACATGTCAATCCTAACATCGCAGTCATTGTCTTAGAGTTAATTCTTAGGCAAACTGATGTGTCCCCAGTATACACGTCCACACTTTCCACACATATTTGGAAATTGCTTTCTGTGAAGGAAGAGCCATTTTGCCTCCTTTCCAGCCATTTTGTTTCCTCAAAATATTATTGACAACAGATGCCCAATTAGAAAAAATACAGTTTAATTTTAATGTTTGCTCATTTATGGGATGAGTACATGATATGTTTCCTTTGTTCTCCCCATATAATTTGTGTATGTGTGAATGTGTATGTGTGTGAGTATCTGTGTTAATTCTAAGCACTCTAAGATGGATATGTTGGATGGATATTTTAAGTTTATAATCTAGACTCGTAAACGTAGGACTATTTTATCCCATTTATTTCCAGTTAGTTATCTTTTCCTCACTCTGTCTCATGACTTCCTGGTCCAATTTTCTGCAAGTTTAAACAGTAATCATGTAGAACAAATATGTTTCTTACATTACTCATACAGAAAAAAATGTGATTAGTTAGAATAACTGTTGCTTTTAGATGTGAAACTCACCTAATGCCATTTTCCTTTCTTTCAAAAACATCTTTTATGAAGTCTATTTTAAATGTTAGTATAAATTTTGGAAAATCTTTCCACATATGAACTTCTGACTCTACACATTTAAAAACCTGGTTTCTCAGCTGGGCATGGTGGCGCATGCTTTTAATCCCAGCACTGGGGAGGCAGAGGCAGAGGCAGGTAGATTTCTGAGTTTGAGGCCAGCCTGGTCTACAAGGTGAGTTCCAGGACAGCCAGGGCTATACAGAGAAACCCAGGCTCGAAAAGCAAACAAACAAACAAAACAAAACAAAACAAAGAAAAAACCTGGTTTCTCATCTACCCACCTATTTCCAGAACTCTCTAGGTCTGATTCTGACCCTGTTTGCCTCAGGACACCAGCTTGTGGACACAAGAGGCAAGTAACTTAGCTATACATGAGGTGACTGAGACCCATCCACCTATGTTGTAGAAATGTATCTCTGCCATAACCTAACATGCATGATTTTGCAATCGCCCTGATTGGGGCATCATTGAATAAAGAAATGACAGATACACATACAGAAAAGCTGGGGTCAGGTTGACTAGGAACTCTTACGGTGATGCACCAGCAGCCCAGAAACTCAATACATTTATTATATAGAACTAAGTAAGGTAGGGGGTCTCTGTAGAGGAGCAACCTCAGGCCACAGTCCCTGGGGAAAAAAAAGCTGTGATGGACAGTTTCTGCTTACAGTGTCAACATCCACACTTGGACCAGGGCAAGATGCTGGCATTCCCATGGATCTAAGGCACTGGGGCCCCTGCTTATGTTATTGTCAAAAACATTCATTCATACCGGAGTACACTTGCTCCCTACTTATCTCCAAAGTCAACTTCCCCTTTGCCCAAACCCAGTTCCTCAGTGCTGTGATTTCCACCTTCTTGCCTGCTAGCAGGAAGGGTGAAGGATGGTGAGTTAAGGTGGACAAAGAGCAGCTTAGCTGACAATAGTCAATGTTTTTTTTTTTTTCTTACAAGACCAACCAGCATGTGACGACTGCAGTCTGCATGCAGATGCAGTGTCAAAACCCACTCTTTGCACGGTGGGAAAGTTGGAGGCATGACTTATCCAATTTGTTGGCATATGGTGAATCATTCTAAGCCAATCCAAAGACTCTCTGTTCCTTGGGAAAGGAACAATTTGTGCATCTAATAGCAGGGTGCAATTCTAGTTACAAAGGCTAGGGAGGTTCTGTAATGTTTTGGTATTCTGAAGTTCTGCCTGGGGATTTGTATGTATCCTATCCTATGGACCCCAGTGGGGAAGAGCAACCAGGTTCTGTGTCCCAGCTGAATAAGATGTGTATGAGGGCCAACTAGTGGGTCTATCAGATCTCTCTGCTCACCACATTGCTCTGTGTACAGTTTCTGCCAAATCTGTAGGAAGCTGGGGAGAAATACAAAAGATTAAAGGTCAGAGAGATGTGCAGTAGGTGCCCTCCCCTCACACACACACCCTCCCTCCTCTTCGCTCAGGACTTCCTGTATGGACAGGCTGGTGTCAGAACCAGGTTGTATGCTTACATTATTGGCAGGTGACCATTCCTAGCTCTGCTCTCTGATCTCATAACTAAACTTTCAAAGGGGGAAACAAGACAAAAACCCCTACAATCCTCCCCCGAGCCTGGTTTGCTCTTCCCTAAAATGGGGTTAAATAGATTTGCTTGGTGAGGGAGGAAACAAAATCAAAAACTAAACACTACCACCACCAGTGGCAGCAACAGCAACAGCAACAGCAACAGCAACAGCAACAGCAACAGCAACAGCAACAACAACAACAACGGCAGCAACAAGCCTTCTCTGCAAAGCCCTGACTGGGATGCTCTTTGCAAGCAGTGCACTGGCTTCTTCCTTAGCCTCCCTCCAGCCACCCTGGCTGTAACTCACCCTCCTCAGAGGCTCTTCTCTTACCACATCACTTCCTTTGTTCTCCCCTGAAGCTTTTAAGTTCCCTGGAGACATTACTAGGTAAATCTTCATTTCGCCCAAAAGAAGTCCCAAGACCTTCTTGGAGGCAACACATTATTGCTTCGGCTGAAAAATAAATGGAAGATGTGTGTATGTGTTTGTGCACGCTTGCATGTGTGCATGTTGTGCATGTCTCTGTGCACATACAAAAATGCATGTATGTATATGAGTATCACATGCATGTGTGTGCATGTTCATGTGTATGCTTGTATGTGCATGTGTGTCTGTGTGTGTTTCACTGAAATTCTTTGGCTACTAGTCAGATTTTCTTTGTATGGGTTAGTATTTAACCTTGGTCAACTTTCTTGATCTCGCATAGTAGTAGTAGTAACAACTCTAACAGATGAGCCCAAAGCCCTTGGTGTCTGGGCTACTCGACTGTTAGCACAGGAAAATGGTTTGAAGAGCATGACCTGCAGGTTCTCCATGAAGCTCACAGAGCTTCCAGTCAGATAGAGAAAGAGCTATGTGTGTGCCTATTCACGTTATCAAGGACTTCTGTAAAATTGGTAGATACAAAGCATTTCCTCTGTGTGATGTACCACAAATGCCACCCCAACACATTATTGCTCTGGCCAAAACCATTGCAGAGCTGATAATCACGGGTTCTTCTAAACACAACATAAGGCAAACGCACAACAGAATCAATGTAGACCTTGGTGCAAAAGAGAAAACAGCACACTATGGTTTACTTTACCAGATAAGCCACCAAGATTTGCAGCAAATTTGTTAAAAGAGGCCTTGGCTCAGTTTTGTGAAAGGGACCTGTACAAACACCTAAGCTGACCAATATACTTGACAGTTTAGTTTTTCTTATGCACGTAAGGGCTTGGACTCTATAGAATTGCTGGGATGTCTCCCACCATGGCTCTAGTCAAATGGGACTGTGCATGAGGCAGCGGGCACATTGGTTGGGAATCTCACAGATGCCTGTTGTAATGGGGCCTCTATCTTGTAATGGCTCTTGTATGATTTGGTGGCTTTCTTTTAGGTCACATGCCCCCAACACACACACACACACACACACACACACACAGACACACACACACACACACACACACACATATCCAGTAATGCACATTCATTTTGGCTCTGGTTCCCAACCACTATTCCAGGCTCTGCTCTCCCCTTACCTCCCTACCCCATGTATTCTATTGTAGTTCAGTAAAATAGTTTGAGGGTGAAACGTCCCCCACAGGTTAATGTATTTGAGCACTTGGTCCCCAGCGTTTAGTGTTTGGAGAAGTTAAGGAAGAATGAAAATTGGACTGTGAAGGAGAACAGTTTTTTTCTTTACGTGTGTGTGTGTGTGTGTGTGTGTGTGAGATGTGTGCTTGCACTTATGAATCTAGCCTAAGCTCTCTACTTCCAGATTCACCAAGATGGAGCAATCTGTGCTACCAGACTTTATTGCCATAGATGAAAACACTATTCCCTATCCTTTCCCTGCCATGAAGGACTGTAATCCCCTCAAACTGTGAGCCTAAATTAAAGTCTCCTCCCTTAGGTTGCTTCTCTCAGGTCACACTGAGGAGGTAAGTAACTAATATTCCCAGACCCTTACATTCTTTCTGCCCAGACATCATGTGGCTGAAACAACTGTGTCTTCTTTCCTCAAGGTTTACAGTCAACTCCATTTGCCTCCAGATAAAGCTAATCTCTCTCTTTAATGAGTCTGCAGCTCCTTCTTCAAATGATCTCTTTGTTCACTGAGTTTCTGCCTTTCCTTCTGGATCCTTCCTGTCCTCCCTCCTGGTGGACTTCCCTGCCCTACCCTGGGTCTCTCCTCTGGGTTTTCTACTGTGTCCCTAAGTGAATTCATCCAAGCAAGTGATGCTAAACACCATCACCATTATCAGCAGGATGACTTTAAGTATCTCCTTAGCTTCTAACACTCCATAGCCCCAGGCTTCACTATACCAGTGGCTCCTTGAACTTGACTGAGCCCCTCAGGGGCTTCCCTAGTTCAACTCACCCCCAAGTTCACCTTGTCCAGTTTGCTTGCATCCGAGGAAAACTGGCTCGCCTTTATCCAGCTTCTCCTGCCTAAAGCACTGGCCAAGAGGACCCTCAAACCCCTCACTTCTCTCCCTCCAAACACACCCCACTGTCTCTGCTGCTGAGCCTCTTAGTTCTTATCTGCAGCTCCTTCTTCAAATGATCTCTTTGTTCACTGAGTTTTTGCCTTCCCTTCTGGATCCTTCCTGTCCTCCCTCCTGGTGGACTTCTCTGCCTTACCTTGGGACTCTCCTCTGGGTTTTCTACTGTGTCGCTAAATGAATTATCAGCTTGTTTGTATTCCCCCTTTCCAAGTCTTCCTCCAGGAGGCAGCTGAAGGGTCCTGATGAGAAGAATAGATGTCTGCCAAACCCAAGTCCTCTAAAGATTCTTTCCATGTGCATGGGGTGAATTCCACGCTCCCTGGCTCCAAGTTCAAGACTTTGCTCCCTTTTGCTCTCCTCTCTGCCTAGTCTTTCTGTCTCCCTGACCCACTCGCTAATTCCTAGAATATACTCAAAATATGCCTCCTTAAAAACCTCTCTGCTTTCCTATTTTTGCTTAAGCTTGGTGACACCTTCACACACACACACCCCCCACAAGGTTTGAAGCAATAGCTTTTCTCCATCGCCTTGCCTTCCTTCAACTTAGCTGTCAGAGCATCTCCTGGGACAGTATGCCCACTCACTGTTTTCTCCCTAGTCTAGAACAGCATGTACTTTTGCAAAGCCAGCGATGGCCTTGTAGTCTTGTAGGCTTGCAGTGCTGAGCATCTAGTTGGTGCTCAGTGCACATTCGCCTGACCAAAGAAGGGGCCCATTTCCCCATGACTGACAGAGAGCTGCTTGGTGTCTTCCTGCGTTTGCTTCCTCCTTCTCTTTGGGGACTGAGGCCGTTGCTTTCTCTAATTGCCCACAATATTCACTCAGTGCTTGATGTGCATTTGTGGGTACAGGGTGGAGAGGACTGTCTGAGCTCTTAAGAACTAAGATTAATGACATGAGTGCTCACTGGTGACTCTATAGATTCTGCTGAAGGCCCCATAATGTTGGAGTAGAGTATTGCTCTAAGAGGAAGCTACAACTCTGGGAAGAATCCTGCTGCCAGGTCTAGCAGTTGTTAGAGATGGCTGGGCCAGAGCGAGGGCTCTTGCTATGTCTTCCCCCTTCCTCAGAAGTGTGGAGCATTCCTTGGAGGAGCAGACCAATGACACAAGGTGAGCAGCTGACTTGGTACACGGTAAAATGCCTGCTCTATTTTGTTCCTTGCTCCCCGAGGGATGACTGGGGGAAGACGAATAGTACAGACATCTGGAAAGTCACTCTTCAGGGACTGTGACAAGCCCTTAAAGCAGGGGTCATAACCAGAGCTCAGCAGGTTCATGCCCCTGGAGATCATCCAGAGTTACCAAGAATGGCTCTTTTTGAGACCACAGTCCTACCAAGACTCCTCCAGCCCGGTGCTTCGATGGCTATCAGCAGAGTGGCTCAAGTCACCCATTTATTCTGCAGTTAACCCCATTTGCCATTTCACTTCCAGGCTGACCTTGTTGCACCAGCTAAGCACAGAGCTATAAATCTTGGTCAGGACATCTGGGTGTGGAGCACCTGAGCAACCCCGATGCTGGTTCCTTAAGGAAACTCATTTCTTGTAATGTGAGCTGTGCCGAGGATGACCATGTCAACTTATTAGACTGTTTACTTGGTCCTATCGATTCTGCTTACCCCTGAAGCAGCCCATAATGCTGGCTAATGTTATTGACAAGCCATCCGTCTTGCACAGAAGTGTGGGGCTTGCAGCTCTCTCAGAACCACAAAACCCTGGTGGTAGACAGTTGATGGAGAGTGGGAGCGGGACAAGGGAGCTCTTGCACCCTCTGCAAGCCAGGGTGCATTAATGAAAGACATATGCTTGGTGGTGGGAGACAGACGCATTTCTACTGAGGCTATTTATGTATGAAATAATTATGAATGTACAGTTGAGTCTCGATTTATTATTACAGCGCCCATGTCCAACACTATTTCTTGGTTTATATTTTCTTGAAGTGCTGTTGGTTTCACAGTAGGGAGGCAATGGGTGACAGGGTCATGGGACATCTTCAGGAAGGTCCTAAGATACTTCAGATCTCATCACACCCACCACCAACACTTATTCTTCCTAGCAATGTTTATTGAATGATTCCCATCCGACTGGACCAGCCCTGTCCCCCAGGGGAGCTCATTGTTGATCCTTTCTCAGAAAGCCTCAAGTTTCAGCATCTTAAGCCTGTGAATCAAAGGCTCCCTAGAAGGGCCAGGAAAGCTAGGGCTGCAGACAGGATGTGCTGGAGTGGGAGGGTGGCCCTCAGTGTGGCATTTGACCAAAGGCCAGGGGAAGCGGAATGCAAAACTTTCTGTGCCTTGTACCTTTTTAAAAGATGAAAACAGACTTTCCAGATCATTTTCCAGGAAAGCCAGGAAGAGAAGGGGGTGTTCTGAGTCCCCAGTCCTAGTTGCTCTGATTGTCAGGAAGGCCCCAATGAGCATTCTTGTGTCTCTTCTTTGTGTGTCTACAGTTATGAATACAACACACACACACACACACACACACACACACACACACACTATTGAGTGGCTGGGAGCAAATGTCCATTAAACCGTTGACCTCAGGCTTTCCTTGGTATTGAGGATACAGAGCAGAATAGGAAAGCTTGGATGGAGACTTCTAGAAGCCATAGGTACCTGAACCACTGTGCACTGTTTAGAGCAGAGCTGCTGGGGAAGCAAACAGTCCCGCAGCTGTTCCAGAGGTTTGAGGACTGCCTTAAGGAACCGCAGTCCTGGCACACACCATCCCCTCTTCAATCTTTCCAACATGCATGTTACCTCTGACCCACCTGTGTCCCTGCCATGTTTGTCCTCCCTCTAGACTGACACTCGTAAGGAGCTGACACATCACTTCTACAGCAACTTTAGACCTCAACACAGAAGATGCTCTCCCTAAACGCTGGCAGGCCGGCCAAAGAGAGCTAGCTTCTTGTTATGTTTAAGCTTCTACCAGAAGGTACTGATTACAAAGTTTTTGCTGTCTTACTCTTAAAAGCCTTGTTAGTCCAATAATCCTTGTGGTAGATATGGGAAGAATCTTACCCACAGACAAGATTGTAGAGTTTTTAAAGCACTAGAATGATCTCTTTCTAACAGGACCTAATCAATGTCCCAATAAACAAAACAGCCCAATTGTAGCTATTTAGAAGAAAAATAAATGGGGTGGCAGTGAGAAGAGGTCAGAAACCTTGGGAGCTATGCTAAGGTTAGGGCCTCAGTGTGTGTATGGGGGTAATGGGCAGGCACAGGTTGACAAACCAAAGATGATTGTAGGTACCTGCTGTCAAGCTTCTTTGTCCTCCTCTCTCTATGTCTGTCTGTCTGTCTCTCTCTCTCTCATACACACACACTTATAGTCACATAGATACACACATAGATACTCACAAGCACACATACGTCACTCACAGAAACATACAGGCTCACAGAGAAGTATATCTGTACAAACATATTCAAACATAGGCAAACACGAGACACTCACACAAAGATGCAAAAAAGAACATGTTCACATATAAGCCACACCCTCTCACAGTATGAAAAAAAGCAGGAAAAGCAAAATTTGATGTCTGTCCTTCAGAAGGTGACCCTTGCCTACCCCACGGTTCTTCACAGACCCTTGACTCCTCACGGCCTGTCTCCTCTTTTGACTCTAAACTCCTGGATCCCTAGCTTCACTGGTTGCTGGCTTCATGGGTCAACGGTTGATGATGAGCTGGGTAACCTTCACAAGTTACTTAGCCTTTTGTTCCAGTCTCTTCCCATGTAAAATGAGGAGAATAATACTTGTCTCGCGTTTGTTGAGAGTATCCGATGATTTAAGGGCTGCAAATAGTTGGGCTTGTGCCTGGCACAAAGTAAGCTCTCAAATCCCACTCCACAGTAGTTCCCCTTCATAACAGACCTTCGAGGACGATGCATTTTAGATGAGGAAACTGAGTTTCATGGACAAATAATTTATCTCAAGCACCCACCTGCTCATCTTCTCTCAAAATGGAAGTACCCTGCTACACTGCTTTCTGGTTTCTCAGACCTTTAGTGCCACCAGCACCTTCAGCACGCTCTGCTGGGGTGGGTGTTGGGGGAGGTCGGCTTTGAAGTCAGTCACAGCCCTGTTTTCACCTTTGTTGTGTGTTTGATCTCTTCAGATTTGACACTGCAAGGTCAAGTATGAACCTGGTACCAGGCTTTTTGTACAGAGCAGGGGTCATGACCTCGATCACGATACCGAGTAAGTGGAGTGGGATTTGAGAGCTTACTTTGTGCCAGAGCTTGGTGGCCATTAGGAGCATGTTCTGTCTTTATGGAGAGGGATTTAGAAAACAGATACAGTCAATAGGTGGCGTTAATAAGCGCTACCAAGACTGCTGCATTCTTCAAGGTAATGACCTCCCACAGGGCAGTAAGCATGGCTACTTAATCACTTTGATACTCATGGGCACATTTGTCTTTAATCTCTCTCTCTCTCTCTCTCTCTCTCTCTCTCTCTCTCTCTCTCTCTCTCTCTCTCTCTCTCTTTTTAAGATAATGGCACAACTAAGAACTGTCCAACTTTGATTTTCCTCTATATGAATGCACTTTTCTCCCATTGAAGAAAAAGAAGTATTCAAAAAATACAAATTATGTAAAGTTTGTAATGGGAACTTGGTGCCCTGAGAACAGGTAATCAGTCACTTGTTTGCCTTGGAGATGATCTCTGGGCTTAGCATACTTGTTCATCCATGGCTGTGAGAATTGTTTGGGCCTTATCTTTAGCTAGTCCCCACATTATGTAAAGATCTGTCCTAGAAAGCATTTAGACCAGGAGTAAGACACCACTAAGAGATACTAAGTAACATAAAGATTAAGACTGAACAACAGTAAGAGTGAGATTGAAAGTAGCCCAGTAGTATCTGCCAGGGGTCCAGAGAGATACTTGGGGTGAGTAGACAGGCTACCACCATCATTGCTCCAGAGATAACTGCCAGAGAGGCCATGCCTCAGAGCCTTGCTCATGTGAAATCACTGGTGAATATTTCATTGTGTTTACTGTTGACTTGGCACCATGAGAGAAGAGCTGAGGATGGGTCCTGTCCCTGTCCTTCAAAGGTTGACAATTGTAGTGAAGAGAAAATAAAGTGCTCAAAGTCATCCAATAGCAGTCAATAGGCATCCAACAGTCATTCAATAGCATCCTATAGTTATCCAATAGCATCCAGTAGTCAGCCAATAGCAGCCAATCATCATCCAATAGCAGCCAATAGTCACTCAATAGCAGCCAATAGTCATCTAGTAGTGACCCAAGGTTGAAGCGATGTCTAAATGGAGCACACTTGAGACACTTTGAGGAGAGAAAAGTCAGCATGTGATCCTGATCATTGAGAAATAAATCTGGAAGCCCCAGAATGCTAACAGTGATGACAGGAAGAAAGGGAAACAAGCCCTCAGGGTTCCATGAATCATAAAGCCCTGGAAATCAGAGAGATGGCTTCAGATACCAGAGTCGGCACTGTGAGCTAGCATTACTATGAACCACACCCCCTTAGAGAAACCGATGTGAGGAGAAATAAAGTTTCTAAGGTTGGTGTGGCTCACTTGGTTTGATGTTGTGGCACTGAAGATGAGCCACTCCAGTGTTGTTGCCACAGAGAAGATCTGTGAGTTGTGACATGTGGGACCTGAATATTTCCTGAGAGAACACAGACAGCAGACGGGACAGTCTGAGAACGGAGAAGATAAGTAGGGAAGGAAGACAAGAGACATTTCTAAGGTGTGTGTGTGTGTGTGTTCAGTGGGAACACACACTTCCAGAAACCCTAAAATGTGAAGTAGGAAATGATCTACTCTAGAAGTCAGGACCTTTCTGAGAACTCTAGAGAAAAGCAATTTTGATAGAGTCATAAGAAAGAGGAATTTAGGAAGAGTGAGAGTAGAGGCTGTAGAAGCAATAGATGGCCACTTTGAGACCCAAAGGCTACAGTCACTTGAGTTAAGTCAAACTTCACCCACCTGCTACATGCTTGCATGAGGGTGAGGAGACCCACAGAAGCATAAGGAGGCTAGGCAAAGGTAAGCCTGTGAGAAAATTCTCTCAAGAGTTAGGAGAAAAGGAAGGAAACATCTACAACATAAAGAAGAGTATAAGAATGATCAACTGAAAGACAGAAGGCAGGAGACCAGGGGATCAGACTTTCCTAACAATAGAACTATGTGTTTTCAGAAAGTATACAGTCAAGTCAGCTGTCAACTGGACATTACTAGGGCAAGATTGGTCGGAAGCATTCAGAGAGAGAAGCTGGGAGTTCCTCTTTCCACCAAGAGGCAGGTGACAGGCAGCTGCTAAAGCCTGCAGAGAAAAGGGACACAGAAGGAAGCCTTTCTCTCTTTGGACCCTGAAATTAGGGAAATGCACTGATGTAGGGAAGAAGATGAAGTCTGCATTGAAACTTCAGGAGATGAAGGACCAGCGAAGCAGCAGAAGAGTCTGATTCCAGGGCCTCCCCTCACAGGCAGAGCTTCCAAATTGCTTTCTTTTTGACCTTCTTAATGAGTGTTACAACAATTTTGAACTATCTATGGCTGACACAGAGCTGGCTGGAGACTGGGAAACAGAAGCCAGCTTAGCATTTCTCAGCAAAGATGAAGGGAACAAAGTGAGGGTCTCCTGGGAGGAAGGAGGTACTGTGCTAAAATGAAGACATCTCCATAGGGCTCCTGGCACCTACACAGACTTATGTATCAAGCCAAATCCTGTAAACGGAAGGGATGCTAAAAGGATGGGAGACAAATAAAGAGAACTTTGTGTATAAATGTCCAAATCAATGAGATTAAGCTTCTGGCCTACAAAATTCTTTGTCCAATAACAGAGATAATCCTATCTACCAAGCCTGGGCCTAGAGGTCAAGGGAAGATAACATTTCCTGATAAGAATCACAGGTTCTCAACCCTGATACTACTGCTATTATCTAGTGTATCTGAACGTACTGATCCAGATCCTTCATATGTAATTCACTGCAGACCTAGTTAAAGAAGTCTATTTGTCAGCCCCGACCTTCAGACGACTAAACAGAAGCCAAGATTAAAGGGACTTACTTACTTAATGACCCACATAGGTCCTCGACTCTGCGCCCAGGTGGTCAAAGTTTCTTGAGTGACACTGTGAATGCCATTGTCTCAAAGTGCATGTGGGATATTGGCCGGGCGAAGGCATTACACTAACGTGAATGAACCGCCTAGCCTTAAGGACTTAGCACATTGTTGCAAGGTACAACTTTTATTATGAAAGAGCAGTCAATAATTTCTCAGGTTGCAAGGATTCCTGGCTCCTTGTTTTTACCCCTCAGCACCCATTTCCGGAGTGGAAGAAAGTGCAAACGCAGCAAAAGAACTGGGCCTAGAAGGAGGTAGAGCTACAGTGTTCCTGACCCAGTCAGTGCAGCAGATTCATTCATGTTCTCTGTGAGGAAACAAAGCCTGGAATCTATAGCTAGCAGAGCCTCCTCCAGCCTGTTTGTCTTTCCTTCTGCCCTTGTTCCTCTTTGCCTTTCAGTGAATTCAGTTGCAAACTTGCCTCAGGCCTGACAGGAAGAACTCAACACCACTTCCACTCAGCCCACCCCACCTTCAGGTCTGAACAGTCCAGTCCCTCCATTTCCTCTGACACGGGTCTTCTGTCTACGGTTTTCTTTACAGTGTTTGCTTTGGTGCCCTGCCTCTGGCTTTCATTATCTCTTATCTGTGCTATTGTAATAGCCTCTGAACAGAGAGAAGCCTGGGATTTAGAGTCAGATGGATCTGAATTTGATCTTGACTCTACTGCTTATGTGCAGTTTAACCCTTGGGCAAATGTCTGGATCTGTTGGATTTCAATTTCCTTATCTGTACAGAATGGAAAACAGTACCTTATCTCATAGGTGTGTGAGGGTAGAATGGAAGCATCTACAGCAAGTACCTAGCACAGGGTCACCCTGATGCTATTATAATTTAAGGGGATCATTATTCCATCTCCCATCTCCAAATCAGACTAGATACTGCTGCCAGATGAATTGCCTCCAAATACAATTCTGATCATGTCAGAAAGACAGGATGTCACAGTCTATCCTTCTGCGAAGCTGTAGTTGCCAATGAAGCAACTGTTTATAATGGGAGCGACTTACCTCACTTTTCCCAGTCTGGATGCCAGAACCCTGACTACAGGTCAGGTAGCTCCCGCTCCACCCACTCACTCTCTCTATAAAAATACCTGGAGAGGTCCTTGGCTTCCGAAGACAATGCAATGGTTTGTTGCCAGTGAGAGGAGACCACTGTGTGCCTCACTGCTTGGCTAGGCTGTACACGTCTATGTGATGGGATAAGAATTTTTGGAGATGTCAACAGTCCCTTCCTTCAGTGTTCTCTGGCCCTTTGCCCCCTTCAATTAGGTAGATCCTTCTGTATTCATTACCTTGAGGAAAATAATGTGATGGGAGCGGGGAGCTTTTTCCTAGCTCTTGAGTTCGCTGGGCCCTTTGTGGGAAGAAATAACCGGCTAACAAGTGTTAAAGGATGAAATGGGAGTTAAGAACACATGATTTGGAGGGTGTCCTGCTTGCAGGGTTGACCCTTGCCTCTAGCTCGAAGCAGCTAGAAACCCTCTGATTCATGTCATCTACACGCCAGAATTTAGTCAGCTCCTCTCCTCTTGGTCTCCAAAGAATTCCCAGCACAGCAACTACAATGTTCTTGGTAACCCACGGGCACTGCTCTTCTGTGCACAGAGACTTCACACTGGCCAGTTGGCTAACTCCTGTGGACTGTTAGGATCCAAGGATCTCCAGGACAGCAATGGGGTTTTCACTCTGTCACACCGGTCCAGTTCATGCCGAATCCTACACAGCAGGTCTCAGATGCAGGTTAAGCAGCCATGTGTTGGTTCTCGTCAGATAAGAATTGGTGGCCTCCAAAGAACAAAACTAACAGCAAGAGTGCAGAGAGACTTTTGGAGTGGGATACCTGTCTGGTGCTTCTTGAATGGATTCTTCAACTATGATCATAAGAAAGGAGAATTGTGTTCTGATTAGCGAAGGTCCTTTCTCTATGGACTTGAGAGGCCCCTCTTCCATGGCCTTCTACTTTGTTGAAGCTTCTGGGGATGGGGAGACTTGTGGGTGGCAGGAGCAGACCTGATCCAGTGTGGTGCTGTTTTATTGGTACCCCGTTCCTTGATATAATGTGTTGTTCTAATTTTGTCTCCTTTCCATATAGATTCTGGAGTTAAGTCATGAGATACCAGCAAGTATAATGCCTACAGAGATGTGATAAGAAATTATACTTGATAAAAAAAAAAGGGCATAATAGGGTTTTCTCTCTTGGGACCTTTCCTTACAGGTCAATTGCAGATGGCTGGAGAAAGAAAAGCTATCTGGAGATCTCTGGGGTGTACCAGTTCTTAGCCGCACTAGTTCACCAGTGGAGTTCCTCGATGAGTATAGGAGCCTGAGAAAACAGTGTACATAGACCAGAGTAGAGCATCCCTTGCTGAGTCCCACCAATGTGGCAGGTTCATATACAAATAAAGGATGCTGTCGTCTTAAGTAACTAAGTTCAGGAAAGATTGCTTTGCAGCAGAGGACAGCTGGAATTTCTTCTTTCTAGGCAATGTGTTACCATCCAATTTCAAAAATTTCCCATATGTCAGGGATCTTCACCTTGCCCACTTTGATAGCTAGAGTCTCCATCTCTAGAAGCCCATGGTAGGTGTCCAATAAATATTTGCAGAATTTACCACATAAATCAAATACTACTGTATTCTGAGGGTTGACTTTCTGGCCACTTTGCTTCCTTCTAAGCCATGAGCTTCCTATCCTTGAAGCATCCATTTACTGTTGATAAATGGCTGGTAGAGTCCTAAGAGATCTATATATGTGATGCTATATTAAAGAGAACCTTGACTATATTACCTGTGGAATTTTGGTTGGCTAAAAGATGGGGCAATGAGCAATAAATACTTCTACCTTCTAAAAACTGGGGCCAGCACCTAATAAGAGATGGCTAAAATTATGACTCTTTCCTGAAACTCCTGTCCATTTTTATGTCCAGCTTGTATCTGAGAACGTCAGAGAGTCGCTGGGAATTCGTGAGTCAGAGTTTGGAAACTCCATCAATGTAGCAGGGCTTCCCTGAATCTCCACTCTACCACTTGGCGGCTGGAGGAGCTTGGTCAGATCACTCAGCCACTACACTTTCATTTACTTGCTTGCCAATGGGAGGAATATTGAGAATCAAATGGATTATATGTAAATTTCTTAGAACAGGGTTCAGTCCATGGTAAGAGCTTGAGTCAGCTAATATAAGTTTCACTGAAAAGAACTTGCATGCGAATTATGCTTCCATACCTCCATACTAGAACATACTTTCACATGGAAATACTTCCATGGTGGGAAAAATTCAAGTCTGAGGTTGCTAAAGTAGGATTCACTGGGCATGAACACCCCCTCCCCCAACCCTATTCTCTAGCCAATGGTTGGACAGAGAAATGTCTAGAGCTTCACTGACATACTTAGTGGTGCATGTGGTAAAGAAATTCTCAGCCAATGAAATGTAGATACGTGGAGGCATCAAGACCGAAAAGTCCTAAGCAGATGGACAGGCAGAAGGGACAGAATGAGGGGGTGGGCTGAGTGCAGACCTCAAGCTGGGAAGTGAGGATGGTAAGCTATTGAGCTCCTTGAGAATACTACGAGTACAGCCCAGTTGGACCCCTGTCCAAGAGAATGGCCTTCCTAGAGTGATGTGGAGAATGCACCTCAGTGCCTATGAGGCCAGGCTGAAGATGTCTGACAGAGAGCCACATACAGATCTTGGCAGTATCAGCTAAATAGGCTCTTCGGATCCATGTTATAGGTGGAATATTTAGATCTTTCTCAAGTTCACATGCTAAATTCTAACCCACGATGGGATAGTATTGAGATACAGGGCTTTTAGAAGCTGATTGGGCCTCGTGAATGGGATTGATGCTTATATAAAAGGGCTGCTGCTGGGCTCTCTTTCCACTTCTGATTCGTGAAAACCCAAGAAGAAGACACCCCTGGGAGGCAGGAAGCAGGGTTAACTGAGTGTGTTTTTAAGCACTGTGCTGGGCAAGGAGAAGCTTTAGTGTTAGGATGAGCTCAACCTGTCTTCTTAATTTCTGAAAGAGGCTGGTGATGCTCTTGGCTCAACCTGAGTTACCCTCCCAGGAGCGAGGTGTGTGCAAAGTGGGCAAACAGTAAGGCTGCCACTGCAGCATCTTCTGGCCTATCAACATTAGCCTACCTCCCCTTGTAACCATTTTAGAGGTAACTTGCTATATTCTTATCTTGTGTGTGTTTGGGGGGGGGGGTAAAAGTTATCCAGTTTGCCCAGAGTGTCACATGCAGGAAAGGGAGAGCAGGAGTTCAGTTCTGCACTTCTCTGACAACAGAGAGAAGAGTTACGCATTTCTTGGGAAGTTGCTCCTTCCCCACCTTTTGCATCTTAGTATTGTCCCTATCTGCAGCATACACCATCCCTATCAGGTGACATGTCCCTGTCTATGACCTTAGAAGATTTTTTTTTCCCCAATAGAAATGCACCATAGTCCTATAAACCTTATCACACTAGCAGAGTAGAGGAGAGAAGTTATTCTTCTCAGTAGCCCTTCTTGATTTCTTCTGAACCACCAGTCACCCTGGGCCCATTGTAGATAAGAAGATGCCCTGAACGAACCCAAAAAGGAAGATCAAATAATTGATTCCTGACAGAGTGCCAAGCTTCAAGAAGGACATCTACCCTTGACAGTTCTCTTAAGATCTCAGCAGAGCAAAATTATTTGGCATCAGGAAATACCAATGACCCCAAGGACCTAAATAAAGAAGCAAGCACATCTTTGTCTGTTTCCTTTCTTTCTCTCCATCAGATGCCATTGAGTGGGATGGGAGAGGGTCCCCCACGATTGCCTCAGGGAGGGAGTGTGGTGTTAATAACTTTCTTTCTTCGAGATTAGTAGATTGCACAGGAAGGGAAAAGAGAGAGAAGGCAGAGCCAGTGTATAACTGTGAACAGAAAGGGGCCAGGGTTCCCAACACCCTTGGCTTGGGTGTGGGCCCTACTTACTTTTGACCACGGGTGTGTCTGATGTTCTGGGAATTCACATTATTTCAAACAAAAGCTTAAAGCCACACACTGAGAGGGTGGTCTCTGGAGGTTTAAGAAGAGCTGCTCAATTGCCCTGAGCTGCTCCCAGGACAGCTCCTTCCTGGTTTCATTTGCTCTTCACAGAGCGTTTTCACCAGCGACCTTTCATTAGACCCACACAACAACCACCCCGCCTCATACATGGAAAAGATCATTTCTCGGAGTTCTCAGAGCCTTGCTGTTGCCATTAAAATACTTGCCTGGGGTCAAATAGCTGGAGGTGAAGGCACCTACTGGAAATCTGACTCTCTTCTGCTCCACACCCGGTTTCTCCAGTAGGGTGGCCAGCTTTGGGCCACTTCCAAGGTCACCCCTAGTTCTTCATCACAACTGGTGCTGGGACTGTAACCCCATTTTCTCTGAATGAGGAGTCTAATCAGTGGGAAAGCAGAATGAAGTTTGTTTTTTCTTTATATGCCTTCCTTACTTTCTTCTCCCATTGTACTAGACCTAAGACTTTGACACAGCCATGCTCTACCCAGGGATGTAGTATCAGGAAGTATTCAAAAGTGATACCACTTAGGAAGAACATTGTTTAGGGTGTTGATCTAGAGATAGGCGCCTGCCATATGGTTCTGAAAGGGGCACATTGAAATGAGCCTGAAGGCATCCTTTAGAGTAAGTTAGAATATATTCAATCAGTGCAATAGTTTCGAGATTTTAACTCACATAATGGAGTGGCATTAAACGGCATAGAGAGATGATCATGATCCATTGTTAAATAAGCAAACTAGGTCATTAAAAGGTATCTGAAGATTTCCTCATGTTACAACCTTAAAAAATATTTTTGCAGATATGTCAACAAATTCCCAGATAGTTACATACCAAAACAGCAATGCTAGCTATCTCCGGCTGGGATGGTTCTGGTTGATTTTCATTTCCCTCATGGATTATCTATATTCCAAAACAGCCCACATTTAACGAGAATTGTTTGGTTTGGTTTGGTTTGTTCTGGTTTGTTCTTGTTCTTGGTGGTGGTTTTTTGTTTTTTTGTTTTTGTTCTTTTTTTTTTTTTTTTTTTTTTTTTTTCTGTGCAGCCTTGGCTGTCCTGGAACTCAGGCTATAGACCAGGCTGCCATCAAACTCAGAGATTGACCTGCCTCTGCCTCCTCAGTGCTGGGATTAAAGATGTGCACCGCTACTGCACAGTGGGAATTGATTTTGTAGTGTGAAAAAAGTTCTTTTAAGATTGGTAACAA